>NC_081425.1:94165122-94503652 GCF_949786415.1 Peromyscus eremicus | reverse complement strand
TGGAAATGACCTGGTTTCTTTCTCTGTAAGCTCCTTTATCATCCTCCATAGTCAACTTCAAGTCCTCCTCTCTGCAACTATGGAAGTGATGGTCTCCTCACCCAGACTCCCTTACCTCTCTTCTGCTCACTGTTTCCCCGTGTATATTAGGTGATATTAGCACATTATTTTTCCAACCTTTCAGTTTTTAAAAAAATCTATTCAAATTTAAGAATAACACAAAAGACAACAATGAGCTCCACATAGATTGGTCCAACAGTAACATTCCAATCATTTACTGGTGTGTGTGTGTGTGTGTGTGTGTGTGTGTGTGTGTGTGTGTGTGTGTACTGAATCACTTACTAAAAAAGGGATTATTCTGTTGATCCTCTATCTTTACATGTTTCTCAAGAACAAAATCGTCTTATGTAGTTACAGTAACATTGTCAAATAGTGGAATTTAATGTTGACACATCTGCTGTTAGTTAATATAAAATCCATATTTGAATGATACCAATTATCCCAAAATGGAATTTATGGATAGCATAATCTATTTTCTTCTATTGAGCACCACTTGAACCAAAAGGTAGTTAGCACTATCAATTTTGACACAAAAGCTCATCTCTTGGTAGCAAGCAATGAGAAGAACAGCATCTGTTTCCAGAGGTAGCTTGATGAAATATACATAAACTTGAATTGGATCATAAGGAAAAATCCATATGATCTCAAGATAAAGCAAATTTTTAAAAAATTACCAGGATAAAATTTTTTAAGAGAAAACACAAGGAGGAAGTAACAACTAACTCAGGAGAATTAGACGACTTGATAACTTAGTGCCAAGCGAAGCTTTGGTGGGGACTGGAGTGAAGTAACTGTAAAGCAGAGGTCGGCAAAACTCTTTCTGTAAAAATGCCAGATAGGAAGTATTTTAGACTTTATGGATGATATGGTCTCTGTTTCAACTTCTTGACTCTGTGGTTGTGATGTGAAAGCGGCTACAGACAACATGTAAACAAATAGGCATTGCTCTGCTCCAAAACAACTTTGCTGTGGAGAGCAGAGGCAGGATCTCTATGATTTGCAGATCCCTCCTCTAAAGGTCATTATTAGAAGTGGCTGAAACATTTTTAATATGGACCAAAGAATAATACTCTTGTGTTACCAGTGTTAAATTCTTAATGTTTATCAATGTACAATGATTGTGTAAGAAAATATCCCTTATAGGAAATTATATACACAGAGTGATATAGAAGTATGTTAAAGTGCTTGGTAGACAAAAGATTTGATAGATGATGGATAGATAGTTGATAGATAGATGATAAGCAAGGACAGATGACTCTTATTTGTGTCTTTATATGGCTCCTTTTACTGATTCAGGTTCAAATCCAAACTGATGCTCTCCAATAGGTCTGCTCATTTTTGTCTCTTTCATAACTTTAATATTTTTTTGGAAGGTCAACATACTTTCTCTTTATAGAACATTCTTCAACTTGTGATTTTCACCCATGAGAGAAAGGCTACACAGTGTTGATAGGTTCTACTATGGAAGTAGCATTCTATCCTCTCCAATGTACTCTAAAGAGAGACATAGAGTGCTAGTTTATTCCACACACATAGTGTGGGTGAGGTTAACACTGACCTATCAGTAAATGTGCATTACCCATACTTTTCCACTGTAAAGGGAACTTAGGTCATCATTCCTAATTTATTATTTCCAGATCTATTCAAACAGCATTTGTTACTGATGATTGATATCTTCCTTGGTTCACTGGTGGCACTATCTAACATTTCATAGACTTACAGAAAAGGGCCATTTACATTGAATCAGCAACCTTTGAGCTCAATAGGTCCCAGTGAAATCTTGTAAGGGTCTGAAATTGTTTCTGCTGCATTGAAAATTCTTTCCATTATATTTGCACATAACAGTGCATCAGAGAGGCTGAGCCTCTTAATCATGTGGGTGGGCCCCTTGCAGAGACCCAATATGTTTAAAAACACACTCTTCTATTTAAAGGTTATTGTGTGAATACCAAATAACTACCACTGCTGGGCCTGAGGTGGTGGCTTTGATTCATGGGCCTTTCAGGGCTTTTATGATTTGCATTACTATAGTTGGAAGGTTTTATTAAAAGTTATACATTATAATAACCTAGATTTTAAAAAATGAATATGTGGTTTAAGATATTGATGTACCAACTACGCAGCTAATTAAGAGTTCAGAAAAATCAAAATTACTAAACTTAAAGCTTTGAATGTTTCAAATGATTCTTAGGAGTGAAAAGCACACTGGTTTGGTTATGAAGGTGGCCATCAAAATCATTTCTTTTACTTAAATTTTATGTCTTACAAACTCTGAAATCAAGAAGCCAAGACCCTGGGGATAGCACCTGGATAAATATCTCCAGGAATATCTTAAAGTAGGACATCAGATTTACCTTAACAACTGGACATGTTGGCACAATGATGTACATTGACTAGTAATACATGAAATGGCTCATGAGTGATACAAGGGGAATTAGATGTCTTGAATCCTAATGAATCACTGACATTTGTAAGTATGGGCACATCCTTCACAAGTACCAAGGCAACACAACATGCCCACCTATAATGGAAAATGCCAGGCACCTTACAAAGCCAGTGGATTAAGAGAATTCTTAAAAGCTTGACACACTGGAGCTGAAATAGCAAATCATTTGGTCTTCTGTCACCTTGATGGATGGGGCCATGTAGTACACTTTGGCTTTGAAAACAAATATACCTAGAAGAGTGAAAGGGAGGGTGCTCCTGGAAGAGAGTAAACTAGGAAGCCTCTGTCCTCCCAATTACCTTGTGGAGAGATAAAGATTTATTAAAGGATGTTTATTCAGGATGATCAATGGTTTCCTGTCTAGCTCTGGGTATCCAGCAGAAAATTTTCATTTTATATGGCAGGTGGAGAACATCAATTTATTTCTCTTTTCTGAGGTTATGCTTGACTGGAGGTGCGGAGAGCAGGCACACCTAACTTGGCCTCTTCCATCACTATCTTCACAGAAAGGCATTGGATAAATTCACCTTAGGAAAGAGCCAGTTCTGCCTTTGCTTCCCATAGGAAGTTTTGATGTCCACTCTTCTCAGATTTGGGCTGCTAGAATGTATTTGGACAGAGATGGCCACACATAGTGAAGAGATTCTGAGTCACAACAAAGCACACAGCTGACTGTCAGACACTGAGATCCACAGGGCAGAATCGTAGCTGAGTAAAAACTAACTAGAAATGCCTAGAGCTGTCCCATTGGGAGCAATGGGACAAATGCTTCAAGTTGACTCTGAGTTGGAGGTCAGATTAAAAGCAGCTTCCTCTCCTGTTTCCATTGACATAGTATACATTGTGTGGCATTCATTCCTAGCATACTACTTATTCTCAAAATGTCCACTCAATGCTCCTGCAGGCCACAAATGCCCCACCAAAATTTGGGCAATAATGTCTACTGTGGATCTGAGAGGAGGCAAGGACTTTGGCAAGAATGGGTGGGGGATAGGAAAAGACTTCTCGGTATAGTGCCTGCTAAGGTAGTATAAATTCCTACTTCCCACAGAGTTTTTCTCCATCTGTATTGCTGTCTGCCCATCTGCCCTAACTGTCTGTCCTAAGAGGCCTCACACATAGCCCAGGAAGTGCTTTATTTGGTAGCTGCAGCCATTCCCTATGCATGTGGTCTGAGCCTAACCCAATTTTCCATCTGAGTTAACAAGACCAACTGAAGTGGAGCAATTTGACCTTGATTCCCAGTGAGTCTGTAACGGAGTCTACATTTAGAAGAGAACTCACTTCTCTCCTTCCGAGGCTGCTCATGACAGTCACTATGTCCCTGAGCCTTTCAGCTGCACTTAGATATGGTCTAGATTAATATCCACTTAAGCATCAGATGGATGTTTGCCAGCCCAAACCAGCTGGCAGGCAGTGTGGAAATAGTCCTTCAACCTCCTCAGCCAGAGAGCGTCTACCCTTCTCCTAGTCAATCAAATAATCAATTAACTATGGTAGAGTAGTAAAATCATTTTTTTTTGTAAATAAGTAAAAGAGAGTTGTCAGTCAAACATTTCTTTTAGCCTTCCTATCACCAGAGACCATCTGATTGCTATTTTTATAAAGATACAAGAAGAAAAGAGGGGAAGAGTGGTCAAAGGAGCTAGCTGCCTTGCTGCCTGAGATGGGCTATTTTCTAGAATCTTAGCCCATCGTTTTTGTGAAGATTCATTTCTTTTTTAAAAGCAGCCAAACTATCTATAATCTGATGCATTGAAATAGTTTCCCAATTACTAATGAAACCAATTTTTAGAACTAGCATTCAATTTGGCCATTTTAATTATGGACATTTCTCCAAATCTGATCAGAGTACCCAAGAAATATTGGACTGTGATTTAATGTTTTGTTCCAGAAGGAAAAAAAATACTCGCAGTTGCCCAGAGTGCTTGCTTAGCATTATGGCAATCAGGAGCATTGGATTGGTGAAGGACATGGATGTTTTGAACAGATGGGGAATCTTCCCTAAAGGGTTTACAGACACATAAAGATGTTAGGAATGGCTGCAGACAAGTAGGATGGAAGGGACGGGACATGAGTTTGACGGTTCTGGTGGCTGGAACTTAAGGGGGAAAGATCCATGGAAACCCATTTTATTTTTGTGTATTTATTCATTTATTTATTGCTTTATATATATAATAGTTTATTTAATCATTTACAGAAGCTTTAAATCCTGTATTACTATGCTCAGCTTAACAATGAGAAAAGGCTCTTACATTTGGTGACTACCCCAAGGTCACTAAACTAATGATTTTAACCTGACTTGACTAAACAAAATGTTGTTAATATCACAAATTCCTAAGACATCTTGTCAAAGAAAACAGAGACCGAGTTCAGATTGCTTGCATTCATTGGAAACCCATATCCACCATGTTGTGATGGAATGCAGGATCCTAGCAGGAACTGTGTCTTGGGGAAATATAGCATATATACATGTAGGTAGTGAGCAGAGAGGAAAGAGGAGATTAGTCCAACAAACCATCTGTCTTGGTAAGTTCATCTTAGTGCTGGCTGCCTAGTGAGCTCTTTCTAAGTGACACCAGTGTTCAAATTGTTCAGAGAAGCCACCTTCAGGCCACAGAGGTCACATTTCCAAAGGAAACCTCAAAACTTCAAAGATACAGCTTGTACTCAAGATCATCTGTTTCTCACATCCACTGGGGAGTTCCTCCCTCAGGGGCATACCAGTCAGAACCACAGACATTAGCAACACCCTTTGACAGGACATCTTGGAAATGTCCTGAAGTGGAACTTGGACTCTGTTCCAGAAAATGTGTTTTAAATCTTCCCTCCTAATCCAACTCTAGGTGTGGTAGCATCTGCAGAGATGAGGGGTATGTGGGATACAGAAGGATTTACAATGCTGCTTCCATAGATGACTCTGTTTCATAGAGAATCTATTACTAACACAGCAAAATTTACTTCAGCAGGTATAGACTCAACTTTCCACTTATGAAAGTTTACATCCTGAGAAATGCCTAAAGCAAGGAGAACTGCTTCCAAGAGATGAGAGATACAGAGTGCTAAGCATGGTGTCTTGCATAGATCAAGAGGCTGAATAAACATTTATCAAATCAGTAAAATAATGAATGGATAGCTGTGGTCCACCCCTTTCCATATTCTGGTTCTTATAGGCTCTGTGAATTGAACAACAAGTAAAGATCTAAAATAATTGTAATAAATTGACTAACCACTCTGGATCTGAGAGATGACCTAAGACCTTAACCTAATCTAGGCAAACACCCATTCACAGAAAACCAGTTGGGAAAGACAGGAAATAAGTATAATAATCAGTGATGGTCTAGTTGTACCATTAGGCATTATATAAAATCCATATGTTATAACATTTCAATCTTTATAACATCCCAATAACGCAGACATAATTATCAACTCTAATAGCAACTGAGAAAACAGAGACCCAAGAAATTTAAGTAGCTCGCTCAAAGATTCCATGTGGGCAGAAGGCAGAGACAGGATTTGAATTCAAACCATATGACTTTTGTATCACATCACCTTTCTAGGTAGGATGAGTTTCCGAAAATTCATCAATGGGAACGTATGGAACTCACCACAATGATAGGAACCATAGTCTAAATGTGAAAACCAGATGATGGCTGGTCTTAAGGAAGAATTTGAAAATATTAACCCCTAGGCCACAGATAACACACAATCAGGTGTTTAGCAGAAAGCCCTGCCAGAGACTATATTTATGAGGACAAAAGCAAGGTGGTAGTGACTAGGCAGGATCTTAGGACCAAAAAAAAAAAAAATATGTATAGAAAGGCAAAGAACAAAGAAATAGATGAGGGGAGAAGACAAACACATCACATGATCAACATGCTGGGGGATTAATGAAGGTCCACAGTTATTGAGGATAAGCTACTTTCTCCTTCTGCAAATGGCCTGCTGCAACTTAGCAAGCTGCACTCAAGGCCTGGATTGAGCAAGAAGTTCTGTATCTCACAGACTCCAGCAGAGTAGGATTGCTGAGGTCAGAAGCCAACACAAGTATGCAAAGGTGGGCAAAAAAAAAAAAAAAGCTTCCATCCCAGTGAGGGGAACCAGGTGGCAGGCAAGTGTTTCTGGCAAGAGGTTAAAGTAGAATTTTGTGTCCAAAGTGGCTCTTCAAGCAGAGGATGAACAGATAATTGGCAGACGGGTGGCATCAGGTGTCCTGGGCACTACAGGAGGTAGCTAGATGATAGCTGTTGATTACTGGAGATAATAATTCAGCTAATGATAGGCATCTATAGTTGTTGAGGCCTAGGTAACACAATGAGGAAAACAGAAATCAACACACAGATACTGGTGAGCAGAGGAATGCTGGCATACGACAAGATGACTTGCATCTGGTTAACTCTGCCATCACACAAAGACAGATAGATGTCCTGTGCTACCAAAGTTCTCTATTGGTCAATTTTAAGTATTAATAGAGCTATATACATAGTGGTTATTTCTTTATGGCAGAGTCAAATGGGACTGGACATTATGGTGTAGTTTGTTCTGTGACAGCAATGGCTGAGGAGATCATTGCTGCTGTAGTGAATATAGGCTTATCAATGATGCATGTGTGGCTTTTGTTTATGGGGTCTTATCCCAACACAGGTCCATCTATCCTAGACAGGTCAGATGAGCTGCGATCTCCTGAACCAATGATGACTATAGCTTCTTAAAGTTTAATTCCCTATATTTCTCTTCTCTATTCCACAAAAGCCCCACCAAGCTAGGGATGGGCTCAACTTTTTATACACTAACCACAGGTCCTCATATCTATGAGGGTGCATTCTAAAACCCCCAGAGGAGAACTAAAAACCACAGGAAATGCCAAATCCAGCAGATTCTATGTCTGCTCTTAAATTTCATATACATAACTATGATGGAATTTAATTTATAAATTTGGCATTCTAAAAGAATAATAATAATAGAATGGTTGCAACAATAATCATTAATAATAATAACTAATAATAATTTTCAGCCCTAATTTTCTTGTGATTCAGGACCAGGGAATGGTTGTCAGAATACAATGCCATGACAATTAATCTGAGGACTAAGATACCTGTCCTGTGAATTGAACCCACAGACCATGGTGATCCAGAGGACACAAGGGTGATTCACACTGCTATTAGATGAGGCACGGTGGTATGAAGTTTCTTCACTGCACTCAGAATGGAACATAGTGGAAGACTTTTGAATTATTTATTTCTGGAATTTTCCATGTAATATTTTTATATGTTTGAACTTAGATCATGGATGATGCATACAAATAAGAGATGAGGGACTGCTGTACACATCTGGTACAAGAGACTGTTGTGCTAGTTAGTTCAGTGAGTCCAGACCACAAGGTACTCATCCCACATAGACAGGCTAGATCAATAGCAATCCTGATAGATAGCTGTGACCTTAGGCTCTACAAGATACTTTTTGGTCTTCTGATTTTTCAATAAAGATGAGAACAACCCAATCAAGTACTTGCCCCATCACTACATCCCACATGCATAGACACAAACACTACTTGGAAACATGACCCCCATAGCACAATTGGCACTCATTTTGTCTGGAAATACTACTTGTACTTAGCTACCTGACCATAGCCAGTCTTTTCTATGAAGTAGGATGGAGCCATCCTTTGCCCCTTCTTCTCAGTCAGCCTTTTGCAGAATAGGCTCACTTCCTTCCCTAGCCTCCCCGTAATCTTTGGAGTAGACAGTAAACAACCATGCAGAACTCTGCAGGCCAGTCCAAAAGGACAGGGCAGATTAATAGCGCTCCTGTGTCCATCCTACCCTGTGCTTGTCATGGCTCAGCAAATCCTTGTTCCTGCTAAGAGGTTTTGCCCTCATTAGGTTATGTGACCTCTTGATACTCCTATATTCCTGCTATTCTCATAAGGCTTCTCAAATAGTCACACCTCTATTGAGACTCCACACTCTCTTTCATGTCTGTCTGAGATAGCCCTCCTTCTCTTTACTGGGTGATTCCTATATATGGGATAGATTTTAATTCTGTGAAATAAACATCTCAAGGGACCATTATGCTGGAGCTACTGCCACTCAAGTTGCAGGCTACTGAACTAGAACTTACATTTTGCTTACCTATCTCAACAACATAGGTAAAGACAGACAATAGCCCATTGTCCCAAACAGGGACAAGCAAGTCTTCTTTGCCTTAATTCAAATTATTTTTTAAAAGAGACCAAATAACTTTCATTCTTCGCATTTTTTTATCTTAGTTCTGTGTCTGTGTAATCAAGCACTTCCTCTAAGTCATAGAAATCCTTACTGTTGTCATGGAATGATAGGTTGTCCAATGCTAGAGTTGAAAGTAGAACAAGCTGATATCTTTAACCAGACTGTTGTTACCTTTGTCTTTGGGCTGTCCTAGTGTCGCTGTCTGTGAGAAACCTTTCCTGCCTCCCATTTCCATCCTAATAAGGCCTCTCACTCCCTGAGGGCCACCACCTGCATTTGTGACACTTGCAATCACATCTCTTCTTGTGTGGATTTTTAATTAGCTGCCAGCTCATTCCCGGGGCTATTATTTCACTCATCCCATTCATGCCAGTGTTTAATATAAAGCATGATATATCTGATCAGTCCAGTGAATAATTGACAGATGAGTGTGTAAATGCATGCCCTTCTAAATATACTAACCCTTACTGAGCCCATAGCTCCATAAGTCTTGGACATAGGATGCTCTCACTAAAGTTTTTTTTTTTCATTTCACAGAAGTGTAAAAGCAACAATATACAGTATAAAGCATTTCAAATTTTGAATTTTGATCTTTTCCCAAGCTAACATTGTGTCATATGATCCTCTTTTGTGATGCTGGGCAGAGGCAGTGAACCTCACTTGCCATCTGGTTCTAAGAGTAAACAACTGATACTCAAAAGCATGCTCTGTTGCTAAGGTCTACAGTAGGAAGGTATCCCTGCCTATGAAATTATGATGAAGCAAAAGGAAATTTGTGCTAGGTTTGCTGTTGCAGCTCAAGTGCAAAAGTGATGTGTGATAAGTGCTAACATAAGATGGGAAAAGGCATTAAATCTGTGGGGAGAAGACATAAACAGAAAACATGTCCCAGTTGATGGCAATGTGTTTGCACCCGAAAGAATTGAGCATCTAGCAAGCCTTAAGCATAACTTCTATGAAAAGCATAAAGATTATTGGAAAGGAAGTGTTTGCCAATGAAGAGGCTATTCTTGTGTTTCTGGCAGAGTTGAAGTTGAATTGGGGAAATGGAAAAAAAATGAGAAGGGAGGATTTAGCTGCAAAGGGGAAGAGAAGGACAAACACTAAGGCTATTTGAAAATGCCATAGGGAAACATATTATGTTATGTTCATTTAGAAATACATACATAGATATAACACACACACACACACACTGAATGAAGTTATGCCACTTGGGATGATATTCCTTCCCCAAAGCACTGTAGATTACAAAAACCTCAGCTCCAGGCATGGGAAGCATCCTTTCCAGTTGTTGATGAGAGGATCCGGAGACTTTCAAAATAATATTGGTCATTCCTGTTACCCTTGCTTGACTCCCAGAACTTGAAGGTAAGTAATTGTTGAAGACACTGCATACTGGAGACACAGGATTTATCTGTCCTGAGGACTCCTCCCTGAGGACTAGTTCTGGTAATTTTCAAAGACATTATACAAGCTTCCAAAGGAAACAAGCAATTAATATTCCTAGTCAGCTGTAAAGTATATGGACCATAATAATGACCAGCAGAGCTAGATGTCCCCTTAGGTACAGTAGTGGTACTTATATCTTGAAGGCAACTTATAGTTGTCTAATTGGATTTAAGGCCCACTCAATAGGAGGGAATTGGTACTTGCTACTGTAAACCTAACAAATTACTGGTATCTGGATGCTTTAGACCCTAGAAGAGAACCTACGGCTACCACTTTCCTAAACCAGTATAATTTCTAACTGCACCTGAAATGTATGTCACCAATGTATACTCACCAACAAGTGTAGCTTTCATTTCTCAGGAAAGAAGCTTGCTTTTGTAGGAGATAAAGACATAACAGAAACCCAGAGTTGCTCAAAATGCAGAGAACATCTGATATTGAGGTGCTCAAGCCTAATCAAGACATCTAGAATCCAACCCTTATCCCTAAGACTCAAGGAAGACAGAGCAGGAATTGTAAGAGCCAGACCAGGACATCTACTATAAGATAGTGTCTTCTATATACAACACAGAAGCAGCACCATTAAATCTCAAAACCATTGTAGTTTACGAAGGCCTATACAACAACAGCATTTGACTTGCCAATGCAGGTGGGGGAATTTATACAAGGCTCTACCCCCTAGATGAAGTACAGGCAACTAATGCTTACTGAGAGTATAAGTATCTGCCTCCTCTACGGAAGAGCATCCCCATAGGAGGTTATCCAATACCAAGTGGTCATAGATAAAGTATTTTTAATAACACTTCATAAGATTAGCATTGACAAAGCTAAATATGCTTAGAAAAGCACATAGGAAGTTATTCAAAAATTGATGTTTTTATTGTTTATATTCATCACGAGACCCAATTAAATACTTAGAAAGAGAACACATGAGAGTTGGCCCAGGATTTGTCAAACCCAAATATTCTAGCAGGACCCTCTAAATTTAAGACAGCCTGGTGCACATTCTTCTGGCCAGGAGAGGCAATATCTGAAGCCAGAGGACATGGTTAGAAGATTGTCTTTTAGAAGCTGCCTTATCAGTCTTGTCAGGTCAGCAAACTGCATTTTACTGAAACTTGAAAATGCAAGCTGATCATATTTCCACTTATCATTTCTGAATACAGCTCTTACTGAATCCTGCTAAGATTGGCAGTTGTATTTCTCAATTCTCAAAGGCCATACAGAAAAAAAAGGAAATTCTGTTCACTGTAATTGTTTGTGCATTGCTTAGAAAATAACTCATAGGAGACCAACTTGAGTTCTGGGTAGACACGGAAAAACTGCAAAGGCTGAACTAAATAGAAGAATAAAGAAACCCAAAAGGCAATCAGATGGGAGAGAGAGAGAGAGAGAGAGAGAGAGAGAGAGAGAGAGAGAGAGAGAGAGAAGGATGGAAGAAGGAGGTGAAGCAGGGAAGTAGTAAAAAATGTTGCTTTCTGAGTTTTAAATAGAGGCAAGACTACCTTAAAAGAGGCAGAGAGATTTAAAGAGCTTGCTGAAATCAAGATGTTCCCAAGAGGTTTCTCCAAGTAGGCCACTAGAAAAAGGAAGCTGGGACTCCTTTTAGGAGCCCAAGAGCTACTTCTTATCCCTGGGCAGCAGATTTGCTGAGTCAGCGGGCCAGTTAGCTGCATGCTGAAACACCCTGCCAGAAAAAAGTAGAATTGCTTCAAGAAACCGATGAAAATATAAGATGGAGCAAAGAAAGGTCAAGCAGGTCACTGGAAATATCTGGGAAAGACTAGCTGCAGAACAGCCCTCCACTGTGGAGTGTACTTCAGGTGATCTTTGCTGGTAGGTCTGGCATTAGAATCAGGACCATTAACAATCCTCTCTTAGGAACGCAGGCTTAAGCTCCAGCCCATCTTGGTGTAAATGGTGCTCGCTGGTGTGAAGTAGGAGCTGCCCTGCAAGATCTTGGTATAGTCCCTCGAGCTCAGCTACAGTGGTTCCCCTGCACTTAGATATCTCATCCGTATCACCGAGGGTCAAAGAGGAATATTTCAAACAACAGAACCCTACACAGTGAAATCAATGACAAGCAATTCTGGGCGGTTATTTTTTATGCACAAACAAACACATACAGCCATCACACATCCTTAGGTTTCTATGCTGTCTCTGTAATTCCCTCATCACCAAATTAAAGAGCTGTTTCATACGTTGGGTCAGGTATCTTTCAAAAAATTATATCTTTACCGTTCCTATTCAAGCTGCCTCTTGATGCCTTCCTTAGTTACCCACTTTTTTATTTCAATGTTGCAGAATTGAAAGATTCTGTAGACACAAAGAGCTCAGGTTCTGTCCGTATAGCGTCAGTTTGGTTGTTAAGTTCTCTGAGCCCCTAGCATCCACTAGGGAGCCTGGGTGACAAGAACTGGTAATAGAATTAAAGGTCACCACAGAGCTAAGACACCTTCAAGCCAGACTGCTAAGAGTGAGGTTAAGTAAATAATACTTTTTTTCTTCTTGGGGTGGTATTACCCCAGGGACTCATCCCATATTTGGATCACAGCCTTAGATGAGCTGTAGATGACTTTTAATCTTACCTTTCTCATATTTGGACTTGAATCCTCTGTCCAAACATGGGCAAAGCTACTCTCATACCTGACTAGCTGCGTTCAGCCTCTCCTCTACTTGGACTCTGGGAGGTCCCTCTTTCTTATTTCTAGACTGATCAGTGACCATGGATTTGGCTTCTCTTTTTTCCATCTGCTTCACAAAGAGAAGAGGAAGTTTTGGATTACCATGGCTTTTCATGACAAGAGTGCCATTTCCAAATTAATTCCCATGAAAAATGCCCCTTTGGTTGACAATGTCATTGATTTTTGTTACCCATCCAAACATGGCCCTAGGTAATTTAACTACATCTTACACTGCCAGGTGACATAGTGAAAGCAAGAAGAAACTTCTGTTTGCACTGCTTTTGGAATCAAACTCTCCTGATCTTGGAGCTGAAAAGAGAGTCAATATGTTTGGACTAGAATGGCAAGGGCTTTGGAACTGGAGTTGGCAGGGGAGTGGGTCTCTGGGCTGGTCGGGGCAGTATCCACATGATTGAGAATAATTATGTTGACAAAAAGGGGAAGTGTAAGGGCACCTGGTAATTACCAACAGATGTGTTTGGATAATGGCAACTAGTCTTTCAGGGTCCCAACGGACCAATGCTTCAGTAGAAAGCAGAGCTGAAGTCCTTCAACACCCCTGACATCCCCAACATGGCCACTCAAAGTGATCAAGCTATTTCCACTGAAAAATATACACAAAGAAAAATATTAAAAGGCAGTAGAATAAAACAAACAAACAAACACTCATGTTTTAGTGGTAGCTTATCTGGTTCACATCCCAAATAACAGCTGTGTGACTTTATCATTTTAAAAAAGGATGACTCAATTTTCACATCACTAAAAAGACTAGGATGATATTTCCCTGTACCCACAGTAGCTAGTAAATGGCAGAAAGTGTGTCAATTGCCCAGCATACAAGACACTGGAAGTATAAACTGGGGTCATGTTGGCTGAGCATCCTGAGTGGTTTTCTTGTTTCCATTCTGCTCTCAAGATGACCCATTCACCAGATGAATCTTTTGAAAAACATAAATCAGAGTACACATCTGCTCAAAATTTCCCAACAATTCTTCCTTATACTTTAACTAAAAGCAAGGGCCTTTAGCCTTTAAGCTCTGGCTTACACTCTCAGACATGCAGGCAATTTTACTCTCACTTTTCATTCATCGTGTTGAGTTTCTTCTACCAGAGTTATTATTCTGGTTACTTCTTGCTACATATGTTCCACCTTGCTTATCGCAACTCCAGAGAGGGCTTTTTCCCCTGATGTCCTGGCTGGCATTTCCTAAGAAAGAGGCCTTAGGAAAACCTTGCAGAGGGGTGAGGAAGCAGAAAGATGAAAGGAAACAGCAATGCTAGGGCTTTAGGTGTGGTCCTGGGTAACATCTAGGCTAGGGTTCACGTATGGGTTATGATGGTGGTGATAGAAATGACTGTCCCAGAATAGTCTGACTTGAAGGAAGGGCCCAAGGTTTTGTCTACTGCAGCAATCAGTCATTGAAATCTTCGCAGTCATCTCCTACCAGCTAAGGATCAATCTAAAAGTGGCTATAGGTTTAAGGTGTTCAGTATTGACTTATGCTCCTACATCTGGAGGAGTGCCCTAAAAGGACCCATTAAGTATTAGTTCACGTACAGACCCACTGGCCTACCTACACGCTCTAATAATGAGCTGATTTTAACTCTTGGGCTTACCAGTGTTCTTGGATGACATTTCCTTTTGCTTATTTGTTCTATGACTAGAATATAAGATCTTAAAATAGGACCCTCATCTGTTTGATCCGTGGGTGCTCTCTAAATGCTGGAGCAAATGCTGATGTGCCAACAGAATGTCTTCCCCTTCTGAAACAGAAAACAGGCTCCATTTCAGGGGAAGAATGTATCAACAGCGAAGGTGAGCATTTGCTTGTCCTTGTCAAGGTCACCTGATCTCCAGAGTTGTTTTGTTTCCTGAACCATTTTCATTTTCCATTAGTGGAGAATCAGCTGGCTTTTTCAAGCATTTTAAAGATGCTTGCTTATAAAACTGTGTTTCCTAAGACAATGATACCTGCCACCAGGGAGGCAAAGTCAGCTTTCAACACTTATCCTGAAATATTTACAGAATGGATTTGAAGAAAGAGAAGGGAAGAAACAGTCCCTAGTAGCTTATCTCCATTGCTTATTTAATGTGACTTCCCCCTGAAGATGTTCCCCCAATCAGTTAATTGCTAGAGGGATGAAGCTATTCCCCCTGCAATACACCCCCAGACCTTTCATGTATATCAAAGCACAATCTGTTGTGTGTGTTAGGCTGCTGTCTCCTTCCCCCTCTTTGTCTTTCGGGAAAGGAGATTATGGCCAAATAACGACATGCTAGAGGATTAATAGGATAATGAGATGTGTACCTCTGCTTCATACTGTGACTGCACAAATCAAAATGCATACCCCCTGTTGAAAAATGAGCGATGCCAACAACTATTATAGGAGTCTTTTTGAAAGTTTCAGCTTCCAACAGACCTTCTGGCCATCAACACTTCCAAGGATTGTCTGGTAAGTTTGGAGCCACTTAAATAAAGAGCCAAAGGCATGAAGAAAATAAGGCAATACTGTTGCATGTAGGAATACATAAGAGATGTGAGGATTGGTGCCTTGTAATATAAAACAATGACATGCTGTTTGAATAACTTCCCAAGCACAAGCACTGGATGTAGGACTTTCAACTATAATCTCCTTGAATCTATCAGAATGTCAAGAGATATATGATCTGACTATTTACAGAATAAGGTAACTGGTATATGTAGAGGATATGCATCAAGCTGTTTAGTCGGTATTTAATATTTTATTTTGTTTTGAATTCTTTTTTATGGTGATATTTTTGTATGCTATATTTTTATTATTTAAAATAATTTTAAAATTAAAATATAATTTGATAATATTCTTCCTCTCCCCCAAGTCCCTCCAGATCTTCTCCCTCTCTCTACCCACCTAACGTTAAATTCTGTCTCAAAGAACAAACAAAAACATTACAGTACAACAAAAAACCCCAAAACTAAGAAAATAAAGTAAAACTGTGCCCCAAAGGAAACAAAACAAAACAAAAAACATCAAACTGTAACCAAATAAAAGCACACACACACACACACACACACACACACACATGCACACATCAAAATATAATATAATAACAATAGACCCACTGTGGAGTCTATTATACATTGGTCAACTACTCCTGTACATGAAGCCTTCCCTGGAGTGGTTGATATACTCAGTGTCACTCTATTGGAGAAATCTGATTTTCCCTCTCCAGCAGGTATAAGTAACAGTTCAGTTTTTTACCTTTACTCTAGTGGCTAGGTTTTCATTCATTCATTCATGTTTTAAAATATAACACAACAAAATATAATATAATAAAAACCAAAACTATCACTTTGGAATTAGACAAGACAAACTAACAGAAGTGGGGGGGAAAGCCCAGGAGAAGGCACAAGAAGCAGAGACTCACTCATTCTCACACTCAGGAATCTCATAGAAACATTAAACTGGAGGCCATAACATATATGAAGAGGACCTGGTGTAGACCTGCCCAGTCTCTGTGAGTTCATATGAGCTTTGCTCATGTTGCTTTAGAGAGTCTTCTTTCTTGATGTCCTCTTTCCCCTCTGGCTCTTGTTTTGATTTCTTTGTACATCTTCTATTTATGACTCTTTTGGGCTAAACAACCTGATTTACCTTCAGCAAATTCTATCCCCTTCTCTGAGTGTGTGCATTTAGAATTTTGTTCACCACGTACCATGATCCATATCTGCTAACCAGATTGTTCCATTGTCCTGGTCATTGTGTTGGTTCAAAGAAGAACCCATTATGCAGGTAAAACTTGGCTTCCAGACTTCTCTTGGAAATGTGGATAAAGAAATTATCTTTTCTTCTGGAATTGCTCAGGTGAGGTAGGTGAAGCTGATGGTGACAACTTTTATCCACAAGGAGTGAACTTGATGACAAAAAGCTGACATTAAGGAACACAGAGATGTTATATACAGAGGGGCAGAGCCGTAGTGTTGTACTGTGAACATCTGAATTCCACCTAAATTCCACTATTTCTGAAGTGTCCTTAAAACACTAGTTCTTAAGGAGCCAATGCATTTCCTTCTCTTCTTAAGACAATTTAAAGTGGATGTCTCTTACTAGCAACTGCATGAATCTTAATATAGAATTGAATAGGTAATGGATGACCTTAGAAATTAACTGGTGATTGGCTAGTGTGCACAGCAGGGGAGCAGACACCGCTCAAGGATCATGCAAAGGGAAAGAACTGAATTTTCAAATAGCTCTTCCCTTCTGAACTTTTGACTACTTTAAACAGAGCTCTGATGCTCCTAGCCACCAAACCAGCCTAGATGAAAGGGAATGAGGGCTAAGGAAAAATATTGAAACACTAAAGTATTTGGACTGGGAATCAAACCATAGTTGGGTCAAATCTCAGCTCTGCTACAACATATCTAGGAACTTTGAAGAACTGCTGAGCATCTCTAGGCCTCCATTGTCTCATCACTGAAGTGTGATGACACAATTCATTTCATAGGAAACATTCTGAGGAACAATCATCTTCATAACATTAAACTCTAAGCCTTTCTTCACAATATTGACATAGAGATGTGATTCAGATCTCCCAGATCTGTTTCCACTAGAAGTTACTGGATTTATGACAAGTAAAAGAAGCAAGTTTTCTCAAGCTTTAGGACTTGGCTTTAAGTATAATTTTATGGAGACTTAGGAGGAAGGCAAAAATGCCTAAATAAATCCATCCCACCCTGATAGAAAAGTCATTTCATTCAAATAACTGATTGTGTCTTTGACACCTTGTCAAATAACAGCTTTGACTGATTTTCCTCGTCCCTCTAAATAAAGGTTGCCTAGATTGATCAAGCCAATGAGGTTTCTTGACAACTTGTAATAATAACAGGGCCATCCTTCACCTCCATGATAACCAACTGTCAGGCAAGTAGAACATGGTCCTTGAATGGAGAACAGGGGTGTACAAGGTCATTTACAGTCTGTAGAACTCCTTAAAGCCAGTGACACATGGTAATGGAAAATCTAGTTAGAGTTAGGACATAAATAATGGCTTGGGGAGTCAGAGTATTTGTTTCCTGAAGAAAAAGGTCACATCTTTGTCATCTTCTAATCCTATAAGGGTTTGTCACAAGGCTATATGTGCTGTAAAGAGGAACAAAGTTGAGAAAACAGATGGATGTTGACCAGGCCTCCATGGTGGCTGTAGTAATTAGGGTCCATTTAGTCAATATACTGTAGTTGGAGTTTTCTCCAGTCCTGCTCAGACCCGCAGCCACTCAGACCCAAATAAACACAGAGATGCTAATATTATTTAATTATATTTGGCCTAATGGCTCAGGCTTCTTACTATCTAGTTCTTATATCTTAAATTAACCCATTTCTATTTATCTTTAAGTTGCCACATGGCTTGTGGCTTACTGATACCTTACATCTTGCTTCTCATGGTGGCGGTGGCTGGCAGCGTCTCCTGACTTAATCTTCCACCTCTCAGAATTCTCTCTCCTTATCCCACCTAAACTATACTTCCTGCCTGGCTACTGGCCAATCAGCATTTTATTTATCAATCAATCAGAACAACACATTCACAGCATCCCCAGCAATATACAGTAATTGATTGCCTACTGTACATCAAAAGCACTCTATATGCTCAAGTAGATACGTTCAAATGCTCAGGTAGAACTCTTATTCTCATGAGGCTGAAGGTCAAGTGAGAAACAGTAGTAAAATCTTTCATGTGGTGGAAAAGGGCAAGTGCTATGAAGGAAAACAAAATAAGAAGAGGGAGGAATAAGAATGTTGGACGTCAGGAGCAGGACATGAGTTTTGAGACTTAGAAATTGCTTAATGAAGATCTCAAAAGGAAGTGGAACTTCAAGGGAAAAAACTTAGGAAATGGCAACAAAGAAAAAACATTCTTCCCTGAACATTGAGTTAAGCCTGGCCTATTTGAAACAACAAGGACTAATCCCTCAGGATGGGAGTGTAGGGCTTGGAGGCGCATGTAAGAATGAGTAGGGTAAGAAGGGGTGGGAGCATGGAGGTGAATGTAAGAATGAGTAGGATAGGAAGGGGTGGGAGCTTGGCAGCACATGTAAGAATGCGTAGGGTAGGATGGGGTGGGAGCTAGCATACCTAAAACCTTTTTTCTAGATAGAGGAAAACCAGCCAAAGGGTTTGAGTAGCTCTCATATGTTTCTTGTGTCTATTTCCTGCTATTTGCTGCTGCTGCTGCTGCTGCTGCTGTGCAGAGATTTGTCTCTAGAGGCACAAGGAATAGCAAGACAAGACAGAGCAGGCAGATAAGATGAACAATTATTACAATGTCACTACACTTCTGAGAATGGCTTCCACCAAGATGTAGAAGTGGGAGAGAATGGCAAAGGGCTGGCTTTGAGAATGACATTATAGATTGGGTCATCTGTGGACAGGGATGAAACAAGCTCAGTAGTCATCTAAAGATGTGAGTGACACTGACAGACTCTAAGGTCAAGGAATATAAGGCAATTTGCAAAAGTGCCACATTGAAGTCACAGGCAGAAGAACAAGTTCATGTCTGGGAAGAAGATTCCTAAGATCCTGAAAATGAGGCATGAATGGCATAAAGGAATGGTGGATGTGATTACAGTGTCAGGGATCAGAAAGCAAGTCAACAGCGATGACTTGTGGTACTGAGTGTTATGGTTCCCAAGCTGTGCCACAGGAGACAGAAGCACAAAGCCTCATGAAGTTTCAGTGTGAAGTGAAGTGTTAGACAGAAATAAAACACTGCCAACAAGATAGGAAGAAACAGTGGATTCAACAGCTTCGAGTACTTGACAGCTGTGTTTAGGAAATGATGAGAGGAGGAGATTGGTAGGAGGAGGTTATGAACAGGGGATGATTGTGGTTTGAGTAAGAATGACCTCTCGTAGGGTCATATATTTAATGATTAGTTACTAGGGAGGGGAACTCATTGATAGGATTTGATGGTGTGTGGCCATGTTGGAGGAAGTGTGCCCTTGGGGATGGTCTTTGAGATTTCAAAGGCTCATGCCAGGTCCAGATTGTTTCTCAGCTTGTGGGTCATGTAGCTGTCAGCTACTTCTCCAGCATCATGCCTGACTTTATGTTTCCATGCTCCCTGTCATGATAATAATGAACTAAGCCTCTGAAACTGTAGCAAGCCCACAATTAAATGTTTGCCTTTATAAGAGTTGCCTTGGTCATGGTGTTTTTTTTCACAGCGATAGGACAGTGACTAAGACAATGATGTTATGGGAAAGGACAGATGCAAAGGCCAGTCTCAACAAGGTTTCCCTTTATACTAACTCAGAGTGAACACACAAAGTGGCTTCTCTTCCTGAGAACAACACTGATTGAAGATGAGCTCTCCAAATTTCATTGCAGAAAATGAAAAGCATCTCCTGGTGAGTGTCATTTTCTGCTTCCCTGACCTCACCCTCCACAGAACTGGGAAGAAGCATGACTCATCCTTCATACTGCTTTCTCCAAGCCAGAGGGCAACATTCACCTTGGGGTGAGGTGCATCTCTCACCTGGACAGAAATGGGGATGCGACTACAGGCAGGGCTCATTTGGTTAATCTTCCGAATCCTTCAGGCCAGGGCACACTCCTTCGATGATGACAGAATGCAAACGTGACAAGGATTTAGAGGACAGAGGAGAGAACCCACAGGCATTAACTCCTTCCTTCCAATTAGGCAAGGAACAAATACTTTCAGGTACTTTCAATGGGAGAAAACTCTAAAATATTCAGCATCAGGGGTTTGAAGATGATTCCAAAGATGAAGCCAAAACTGTCTAATGTTTTTCTCAGTCTAATTTCTTCCTTCATTTATGACTCCAGCATCACTCAATCAGGTTCCTTCTTGTTCTCAACCTGCCTTCTATTGTTATCAGGATGATAAGCCAGGCTGTGGCTGCCTCGCCATCACCTTAGTTATACCTTGAACCCCCAAATAATAATGGTTAGGACATTTTTTTTCTTGTCAAACTAGAAGTTCCTCTCTATGGTGGAGGAGGCAGAGAGAAAACTCAGGCTACAGAGGACATAGAGCCACAAAGCCATTCTGCAAGCAATCACTGGGTGACTTGATGTTGGCAGCCACTCTCTTTGACTATCCCTCAGCAAGGCCTTCTACTCTGTTTACTTGTCTGGTAGGAGCAAGCAGGTGACTGAGGCTTAAAGATGTGCCTGTTTGGGGCACATATTTTTGAGACAGGCTTACTTACATATAAGATTTTATTCATTTCTCACCATAACTGCATGAGGAAAATGTTATCTCCATAGGAAAACTGAAACACAGAGGGTTTGTTTACATGGCCTGTGAGTTGTCTCTGTGGGTTCACTGTGATGGAAAAATGTGGGAATGTCTGGGCTCACTGTGATAGAGAAATGTGGGAATGTCTGGGTTCTCTGTCATAGAGAAATGAGGTACCACACTGGTTCTAGTGTTAACTGTGCTTCTCCTCCTTGAAACTCAAAGGAATCAATCCCAGAAAACCATCCCTGACAGAATGATTGGGGTTTTCAAAGAATTATCAAGAGGCATGTTTGGTTTTAAGCTCATACAGATTAGTGGTTATGGAGGGAGGTGCCAGTGGGAACTCACTGCTAACAACGGACATGGGAGTTTGAGTCAGACAGGCTGGTACTCAAACCTGACACTGCCACTCATGTGGTCCCTGGGACTTCTAGCCCTTCTGTTTCCTCAGCCAAGAAATAAGAATTGTGTAAGAAATGGTATTATCCCTTAGAAAGAGAAATCAAGGGTTTTTTTTTTTTTAATTTTTGACGTGGATGTGTGTGTGTGTGTGTGTGTGTGTGTGTGTGTGTGTGTGTGTGTGTGTTGGGGAAGACAGTTTCTGTGGCACATGAGCAAAGGTGAGGGAGTTTTCTTCTTCTACCATGCAGATGGAATCTAGGAAGCAAACAGGTTGTCCGTCTTGGTGTCAGGTCCTTTTGCCCTCTGTACAGCCACCTCCCCAGCCATGGCTGTCTTGAAACATTTTGAGTCATGTTTGGTTGTGTGCTCCATTCATTCCAGGAGTAGGACTGGATTTCGAGTGAACATTACTGACAGCCAGAGTTCTGTTGTAGCCCTTTAATCGGCAGTACGTTTACCTAGAGATATATGGTCGTCATGAGAGGAGAGTGGTGAGAGACAGAAATGAACAGGTCAACAGGGTCAGGGATGCTGCTGGAGCAGCAGATGCCCATGAGTTGTTGGGGACCAGAATCATCTTCTACAGAGAGATGAGTCCAGGGGTTCCAGGAACCCCCTTCTTCCGTAATCTCTCATCCCCTCCATCTCCTTCTCTCTTGTTTTCTCATTCACCCTTGGTGTCTCTTTGGCTTTCCAACATGCCATGCCTTCACCAATGTTATGACAGTAAAAAGGGAAGGAGGGAAGTATGAATGTGTGCCATGGTTTGAATATCAGTTGATGGCAGTTGAAGGCAGCTGCATTGTGATGTTACTAGAGGTGGGACCTTTAAGATGATTCTGTCATCATAAGTGCTTAGGTGCAGAGTAGCTTCAGTGTTTCAAGTATTAACATCTCTCTGTCTCTGTCTCTCTCTCTCTCTCTCTCTCTCTCTCTCTCTCTCTCTCTCTCTCTCCCTCTTTTCCCTTCTTCTTCCTTCTCTCACCCTCCCTCTCCTTGTCTCTTATTTTCTCATTCACTCTTGCTGTCTATCTGGTCTTCCATCATGAAGTGCCTTCATGTTATGACATAGCAAAAAAGCTCTCACTAAAATCTAGGCCTTTTATCTTGGATTTATCAGCCTCTAGAACTATGAGCCAGTGAATTCTCTTCAGGAAAGACTAGTCTGTATGTGACACTTTATTATAGCATCATAAAATTCACTGAGTCAAGCTGGAAGGTCATTTTCTTAGGTTTGTGGGTATGTGGTGTGGCTCAGGGATGGCTGGGAGGCGACTTGGCTGGGGGAATGCATCTTTGCTTCTGTCTCATCAACATTCCACACCATCTCCTGTCTGACCAGCACGTGTAGTAGGACAGTCTGCCCAGGTGTGTTCATCATGGAGGTGAACTGCACATTTTCTGCTTGGTATCCTCTTTCCTCTCTCCCAGACACTTCCATCTTTTCTAGACAATTCCTTCTTGCTCCGGTGGCTTTAAGAGTTATTACTTCTCTTGTGCTTTCTACTGAAAAGAAAAAGGGAGTCTAATCTCATTCTCAGGCTATGGTTTCTAATTAATTCATTAAAGCTATTTGGAGTACTTAAGCCCTTTGTATGGGTGGCCCTAGGATTCTCTGCCCAACCTGTGATGTCAATACTCAGTAAAGTTAGAATGCCTGCTGCTGACTGCTGGGATAAAAAAAATATTTAAACATGACTTTTTTATCAAAACATGATTCTCATTCATAGAGCCCAAACCTTCAGAGCCCTGTAGAGGGAAGGGGCTGTGTTGGAAATGCTTACTGTCCACAGTGCAGATCCATTTGGGATGTCACAGATTGAAAAAGCAAGATTTATAGAAGCCAAACTCATTGCTAAATATGAAACACTATTTTTTAAGGTTACCTTGTTGTTCTGTTGAAGGCTGCTCACCTGCTAATTTGTTAAATTTGTGATTTTCTTGCTAACAAAATGAGAGAAACAGACAAAGAAGAGATAGTGAAAGTGTTTATCGTGAAGGTGAACATAATAAAGTATTTTCTAGCATACTTTCCAGCGTTCTTTCTCCCTAGGAACAGCAGGGATATGGATCATTGTGGTGCCCCTTGGGTACAGTCTACTTTATGTAGGGAGATCTGGATTTCAGAGAAGTGGAGTTTAGAAGTGTTCATAGAAGAGATAACTCTGACAAGAGTTCCTGTTACCCCAAGGATGGCAGGAACACCTTCACTTTCCATATGAGGCCAGATGCATCCCTCATCTGTGTTCTCCCTTGTTCTCTGTCCCTTCATCCTTTCATCTCTCTGCTCCTTAGCATTGTTGGTGCAGCATGTTAAATCATACACTAAGCTTCATGAATTAACATGTCAGGACTATCCACACTCTCCACTCTCATCAACTGGTCCAGATTTCTACTAATTTGTCAGAGTTTGAAAGAAAAGGCCCCCATAGAATCCTATATTTATGGATTGATGGAACTGTTTTTGTAAGCGTTAGGAGGTGTGTCATTGTTGGAGGAGGCAAGACATTGCAGGGTGGGGGCAGGGCGGGGGTGCTTTCAGGTTTTACAAGCATATGCCAGGCTGAGTCTTTCTTTTGAAAGACTTTCTCTTACATAAGATGTAAGCTCCTAGCTAACTGATCCAGCACCATGCTGGTCTGCCTGCTTCCATGCTCTCCATCATGATGGTAATGGACTCACCCTCTGAAACTGTAAGCAAGCCCTTAATTAAATGCTTTCTTTTATAAATTGTCTTGGTCATGGTGTCTCTTCAGAGCACGAGTAATTAAGACACCATTTAGCAAGTTCATTGCATATACTACCTCCTCTCTTGGTTCTTTCTAACTACCACAGCTGCAGCATGGCATTTCTATTGCTTCTGTCCAGCTTCATTGAGCCTTAGCCATTACCAGTCAATGACAGTTGCTGAAGGAGCAATGTCAGAACTACTGTCTGTATCTTCAGGTACTCACCATTTCAACTCCTGGAACTCTGATGGTTTCTGTTCAAACCTATTAGAGAAACAATGAGAATGTTGGTTTAGCCTCAATTATCATAACCTAGTGCGTGTAAGGGCCACTGTTAGGATATAAAATGTCTATAGGATTCATTATTAAGTAAATGCTTGGCTCTCATGATGCAGTTCTATTCCAAAGTGCTTTAAAGGGTAGGAACTTTTAGGTCCTTGTGAATGTACCTTTAAAAGAGATTGTGTGACCCTGATCACCATTCCCTTTCTTTCTTTTCTCTTCCCACCAAGCAGTGAGCAGCTTTGTGCAAATACTCTTGCCACACCATGGTATCCCAATCCAGCACAAGCCTAAAAACAATGGGATTAAAAACCACAGGATGAAATATGTGAAATCATAAGACAAAGCAAACATTTCTTCTTTTTAAGTTAAATGTTCTAAGGTATTTTGTTACAGAAGTAGAATCCTGACAGCCATAAATCAAGGTTCAAGTGTGCTAAATTAGATATTTGTGGATCAACTATACTGAGCAAGCTCAAGAATAATTTTTGGAGAAACTGAAATGCTGGACAAGAAGTCAACAGTGAAGAAGTGAAGCAATTTAGTTCAATTCAAAATGCACTTCCCTGTCCAAAATTTAAAACCACAGGGTAAGGTCTGACCATTGGAAAGATATATCAAATGAGGAAGTAACCACACCAGCAATTCATTCCATTTGGGGACTATATTAACAACTGTTAATGTTTTTTTATTTAATGGTTTTTATTTTTTACTTTCCTATAGTGAGACAAAACTGTATCTCTTGTAGTTTCTGTTCACTACCTATATTACTCCCTAGGGAACCCACAGAACTTTCAAAAGTCCTTATCATGCTACATGTTTCCAAGTGTTCTTGTGCTATTCTCCTTTTAGCCCAAGTCATCTCTCTTCTAAGGAAACACCAGAGTTTTTCCCTTGTCCTGTGTTTTAAGATGATGGCTTTGGCATCTGGAGTACTCTTTCCTGGCTTCCCTCTGGGTGCTGATGCTAATCTTTGTGCATAAAACCCTCCATCCCAGACCAGTGTGCAGTGTGGTCTGGTCCCCCCACTGTCCTCGGTGCCTCTGGCTTCTCTGTAGTCCATTTCCTGAAGCGCTGGCAATTTTTCCAGGTTTTAACCCTTATCCATCATGTTACATATTAGTCATTTCTTTCTACTCCTGCTACTTGACACATACTAGATAGAAATGTCATAGTTGCTTTTAGAAGACTGTTTAAAACATCTGAAGAAGACAAGTTATGTGCATCTTATGTGTTATGTTCTTAACCAAGCAGTGGTTTATACTCTAGAGTTATGGTCCAAAAGTTGAGTAATTAATATAAAATACAATTCTTTCATCAACCCAGCCACAAACACTTCGATCTACAATGTTTTCCTGCCTGCAAGAAATGATACGGCAATGGTGGTACAAAGCTTGTGGGAGTAAATAAATTTTATCTGATTTGTCTTAAGGCCCACTCAGTGAGATGGAACCCATATCTGACTTTGCTTGGAGGACCAAGAACCTGAGACTAGATAGCCCAGGGACCTAGGGGACAACCAAATACTGCTATTCTGGAAGAAGAAGAAAAAAAAAACTAGTAATAAAGTAACTCCTAATAACATTCTGCTTTAATCATAGATCAATGCTTTGCTCAGACATAATCAGAGAAGCTTCCTCCTGTGGCAGATGAAAATAAATACAGAATCACACAAGCAGACATTATGCAGAGAATGAGAGACCTCAGACCACTGAGCCCTAAATAGGTTGTCTCCATCAAATTCTTTCCCTCCGGGCTCAGGAAGCCTTGAGAAAGAAGAGGCAGAAAGTGTGTAAGAGTCGTAGGGATTGGAGTGCATGAAGAAAAGAAGGCTCTCAAAGTCAACAGGATTGATGAACATAAGAACTCACAGAGACTGAGACAGCATGCACAGGGCCTGCATGGGTCTGCATTGATGGGGTTCTAGAGATGAAAGAAGTAGACACAAACCCCTAACCCTAATCCAGAAGCAATTCCCTCCTTGATAACCACTTACAAATAAAAATTTAGATTTCTTCAAGGGAGTATCACTGGGAAACAAACTGCTTTTAAGTGTAGGCTGCATTCCCTGTGGTAGTTGATGAGCAGAAAATGAACTCAGGGGTATCATTTGAGGTTCTTTATCTCATAATATCAAGACTTTTGTAGTCTTATTTTTATCTTATTGTAACATATGTGTGTGTGTTACATGACATATGTGTTATATATAAAGAATACTCACACACACATACACACGTGTGTATGTATTTTTACCCTACAGGTCTTTTGTATGTATATTATGTTTTCCAGTTTAGTGCTTTTACGGGATTCCTGAGTGTGCAAACAAGTGGGTTTCTAAGTCTCTATCTGTTTCATGAGCTTTTTCTTGGGCTCTTTTCCTTCTGTTTGGTTTTTTATCCTATTATGATGAATTAATTTTTATTTTATATTATTGTATTATATTTTATAATTGTTTCTCAGAAGCCTATTTGTTTTCTTATGAGAGACAGAAAGCAGGTGGGTGTGGATGAGAGAGGAGGTGGGGAGGAACAGAAGGAAGGAAAACAGTAATTAGGATATAATATGTGAAAAATAAGTATTTTTTAATAACAGGAAAAAATAATCCAACTATTGTGAACCACCAGGATTTGGAGCTCCATTTGAATTTTACTGTACTTCTCATTAAACATTTTATTTTTTTAAATAACTAAAAATACAAATACTTTATTATGTCAAAGAATTTTATTTTAAAGAAAAAGGGAAGGAAGGAGAGCAAGAAAGTGAAAGGAGAAAAAGCTACCACCTATCATTATCACCACCCTAGAAAGATTATTTAAAAGCAGGAAGGACATCATTGCAATTTCAAGAGTCGTCTTTAGATACCTATATTATATATTTAATTGTACAAATCTCATAAAAATGCCAGTGATGGTGGCTCATGCCTTTAATCCCTGCACTTGGAAGGCAAGTGGATCTTTGTGAGTTTGAGGCCAGCCCAGTCTACATCAAGTTCCAGGACAGCCAGAACTACACAAGGAAACTGTGTCAAAAAAGGCAAAAAAAAGAAAAGAAAATTTTCATAAAATTTTCTTAGTTTCATAATTTTACCATGAGCTACCATGCACGATCAACCTACCATGTACCTCTCCCATGAACCTACACTTTTAAAGATGACTCTCCTCATTTCTCTAGAACAAGCCCAGTAGAGACCAGTGTTTCCAGTATACCCCACTTCTGCTACACAATATGAGGCCATGCAGAGGCTTAGCAAATATTGCAAATGAATAGATATACAGATAAATATGATTTATGGAAAATAAACTTCGCTGAGTTAAAAATTACCTCCAACAATCCTTTAGCTCTGTGACTATTGATCCCATTGCAAAAGAAGCTTCATTTGTCAGAAAAGACAGAGCCAAGTAAACCATTTACTGCCCTTCTGTGACCAAGTGCATTTGTCTTGTGTAACATGGTCTCCTAAGTTCAGCAGAGCTTCTGCTTTCAGGCAGGCCTCAAACCCAATCAACATGGCTCTAGAATCTTGAAGTCCCACTAACTTCAAGAGAACTACACAATGATTCTCTGATATCTTCTATACCTACAAATAAGAAATGAAATCTCAAAGACATGGTAGTTAGTGAAAGTCATACATATTGCAGCGCCAAGGATCATTTAATAAACATCTCTGCAACAACTATCAACTTCTTCAGCTCTCTTATGATTACCAAGAGCCTACCTCTAGTCATTCCTATCTTTGATGTTTATACAGCATCACTTGATAAACATTTCTGAAGATCAACTCTTGAGATAGCCTTCACCAGCTCAAATCTCTTTAAGGCTCTCCACTAGATACAGGAAGCACTTCACACCCATAGGCCAGTGTTAAGGACTCCCGGTATCTTGAATATATCTTTTCAACTGTATTACTTACGAGAATTTATCTTCAAGTATTTCAAACCATTTTCAACACACACTGGCAATTCCTAAGAGTTTATGTCTTATGACTTTTACAAAAGAATGATGTGAGTGCTTCCACAAGGCCAGAACACTGTCTTTCAAATACCACCCCAAATTACAATTGTTCAATACATGAACAATATGGACAGGCAAAGAAAAGTGAAGATACAACTAGGCGTACTTAGTCATATTGTGACCTATGACCATACCTCACAGTTATGGGTGAGTCATATGTCATCAGCATATAGGTACTGATTAAGATGATAGTGGGCAAGAAGGGGGGAAACAAACTTAAAGTAGGAGAGGATTTAAATTATATTATAGTCCTATACATATGGACCACATAGTAAAAGTGTGGGTGGTTAATATTGAGAGACCGAGAATGACTCAGATGTTATGAGTCAACTTTGCCCACAAATGCTTAAGCAAAAAGAATTACAGACTTCTGTAGCAGGTGGTAGGGAAACACTGTATACAACAAAGCAGAGAAACACTGAGTGTCTGATGTAAAACCCAGTGGGCCAAAGATTGGATGATTGACAAACACAGAAGAGCCCATTGACTTCCACCTGGTCCTCAGCTTCCACTGCTGTGCTCAGTCTCCACACCAAACACCAAAGCTATTCTCCAGCAAGTGGTGACAGGCCATATAAGACACATGCTCACAGGCTCTTCAAAGCAGCAGCCACACCCATGTGGCAGCTTTCCACAGATTTCTCCCCTGGATCCTCTTTGTCGGTTCTCTTTAGTGCATTCTCCACAAGTTTCAGCTTATCTGCCTGCTCCACTTCTCTAGGATATCCACTTTTTGACTCTTCTCTAGGCTTCTCTTAGAGTCTCAATTACCTTCTGGACCATACATCCATGGAAAGTCTAATTCCTGTAGGAAGTTCTTTGCTCCTTAGGGCTTGCAGTGGATCACCTTCCCTGAATAAACCCCAACTAATGAGGATCCCCTACATATCCATTCTTCAATAGACAGGAAGCTGCTTACAAAAGGTTTTGCACTCTGAACATACTTCATATGTAAATGGTGACATATCCAAATACACCTAGGATTCCTTTTAATCTGATGTGGTAAAACAGCAGACATGGAAACAAGGATCATGAAGGAAGGACTTTATATTCATAGATCTCTGGAAACAGGAAGACTGTCATGCTATGCAGGAACACATAGGAAAACATTAGGAAGACTCAGAAGTAGAGAGAAGTGGGAAATGGATGTGACCCAAAACCCTTATTTGAGTTTTCACAGCAAAGAACAGGGAAGAAAAAGTGTGTAAATCAAATAAGTTTCAGGGTGGACAGTGAATAACTTGGAGCCAGTTCTACACTGTATGAAAGGCTATGTAAGCCATGCTAGCTATATCTGATCTAGCCCTGGATTTGGAGCAAGGAGGCTATTGATTTGTCATGTGAGATTTGATATTGGACATGGATGGTTGTTTATATATTTACCTCATGATCTTAGGAAGTAATTTGATACCTCTGGTTTCTCTAGGATAAAGCCTCAAATTAGCAGAACATCAAGAATATAGTTAACTATCAACTAAAGCAAGGTTTAGAGAGGTAAATCAGGGGATAGAACCAAGATTCCAGACAACCAAGCTAAGAGCTTAGGACTGTCACCAAAGCATACAACTGGGTCCCGATGGATGTACCACCCTTGACTAGACCTGGGGATTTAATTCACGTACCTAGCTGGGTTTTACAATTACCGTGGAGCACCAATGCTTCTACAACTCCATCTCTTTCCTCTTGGACCGTGTCTGTCACAGTTGGCCCTTTGCTAATTTTGTATATCAGGCTTTGCCTTTTTAAGTCATAGTCCATCAAATTAATAAGAACCATAGAAGCTCTGTTCTCAAGGCAAGATACCTGTGATTTTGGACCTGATTAAATGGTAAGACTGGACTTCAAGCCAAAGTCTGATGGTATAAAACAATAAGATTTTTAATGGCTGTTAGGATACAGAGCATATCTTATGAGGTGAGGGGAGAGTAAATAATCCATGGGCATAGGGTGAACTGTGTATCCAATTAAATAGGATAGTAATTCTTCTGCCAGCTACTCTCATCTAGAGGTGAGCCTCATTCGCCTCTCTGTGGATGCTGGCTGCCCTTTTGACCTGCTTTGACTAATAGAATGTTGCAGGAGGGACTCTGAGTAACTTATGGTTCTGGGCCTTAGGACAGAGGCAGTGTTTGTACACTAGAAGCACAATCTTGGAGTCTAATGGTTGAGCTGTGAGGAGCCCAGGCAGGTTGCAGGGGCAGGGCAGAGGACAAGCACACTGTGTGCTGACATCCTCAGCTGAACTCCCAGCCAGCAGCAGGGCATTTGGGTTAGTTATCTTATGTGTTCAGGTTGTTTCCAAATGAATGGCAGTTGCAGTTCCAGGAAAAGAGAGCCAGAAGCAACCCTATTTAAGTTATGGTGGGCTTTAGAATCATGAAATATAATAAATGGTAATTATTGTTTCTAAGCCACTTTGAGCAGAGACATGGTCACACAACAATCATTGTAGCAAGTGAAGGGGACATAAAGATGCTTTCAATATTTATGTTGTTAAATCCTCTATCTGACCTTAAATGTTAACATCCATCTACAAGCCTATGTGCCTTTGACCCTCTCCAAAGACCACCTTCCTCTAAATATCACATATCAGGAATTTTCAGGGACACTATTCATTTGGACAACTCTTGTCTGTCCTCAGAGAAGCATTCTTTTCCAATACCTTATACTAATTGAGAAAAAAATACATTTAAAACAAAAAAGTATACAGTTCTCTTTGGAGATTGATCCTCCTGGATGGAGAAGTAACAAGCCTTCCATGAGTTCTAGCCATTCAGCTTTCATTTTGCTCTCCTACTGCCTCTGGCAAATCTCCATATAATAAAAGTAAATCTCTATACTCTTGAAACAAAAAAAATTGAAATTCCTTTATATATTAATGGCTGTGAATGAAGATATAGCATGGTTTATTTGTCTGTTCCTAGATGTCATGTTTCCACTTTGCTATTGTATTGCTTTTTGCAAATCTACATATCATAAGAGGATATTGTGTCTGCTTGTCTGAAGCTTGCTAATATCTCTCTAAGATTACCTCAAACTTGATTAAAATTATGCAGGGCAGTCATCATGACTTAGGATCCAAACTAGGGTGACCTAATTTGACCTGCACCCTTGGGCTCTTATACTTCTCAGCTAGGAAAAGCAACTTGAATTGAGAGACACATGCATGGGTAGGTTGTAGAGCTAATAAATCAAATATATATCCATAAGATAAATTCAAGGTTCATATAAAAATACATTTTTATTTAGCACAAGTGGGTTTTATTTTATATTTTGATATGTTTAACTGAATGTATTATAATTAATTTGATTGTCCTATCATAAGAAACTCCAAGGTACAGAGAGGTCAGATATGTTTATGTTCATATATGTCCTACATGTCTGCTTTCTTCTTTTATAGGATTCCCAGAGCTTTAAACTGTGATGGTTTTTTGTTTTGTTTTGTTTTGGAGACAGGGTTTCTCTGTGTAGCTTTGCACCTTTCCTGGAACTCACTCTGTAGCCCAGGCTGGCCTTGAACTCGCACAGATTTGCCTGCCTCTGCTTCCCAAGTACTGGGATTAAAGGTGTGTACCACCACCACCGCCTGGCTTAATCTGTTGATGTAAAAGGGTATTAGAACTCTAGAATTAGTCAGTGAAGTGTGGCAAAATCTTCACATCTACCTAGCACTTACAATGCAACTGTTCAGTTTACCCTTCCTTCCTACAACAGAATAGACAGATGTACATGTCCCCTCTTGACTTATGAGGAAACAAAGCCAGAGGAAGATTTGCCCAAGTAACTTAGTGGGTTAGCTGTATAGCTCAGCTTTGTGATTCAGATGTCTGAAGCTTCCATGCCTGTTCCTCATAGCTCTACACGCACTGATCTTGAGGGAAGCAGGTAGAAAGTGGGAAGTATGAGGAAGAACTGAAGTTGCTACTGTTTTTTGTCACCCTTGTGCTGATAGTGTGTTCCCTTATGGCATGACATTTGAAAGGCCTAGTGATAACTATATACTTTATTGAGGACAAATGAAGGTAAGAAAAGACAAGGAAAATGTGGAAAAGACATAAAATGTGTCTCTTTTTTAATCTCTGAAGGCAGAATAAATCCTCTTACAAATGACTTAAACAGGCCCCCAGCCACTTGTTCTTGTTATATACAGATGGTGGCAGATTCCTCTTTCACAGAAAATGAGCCCAGCAGGGGGACTCTTGTTGTAAACTCGCCATTAAGTGGTCCCTCTTTGGTCACTCACAACCCAAGTGGAACAGGGTTGTTCTGCAGTCCTCTTGGCACTCTCAGTGACAGCTGAGCTCTTCTGAAGGTGTAGAGTAGGTTTCTGTGTCCTGGAAAGTCAGAGAGGGGAATAAAAGAGAAGAGAATGAGGACAGCAGGCAATGTCAAGTAAGTGATGAGTCTCAATACTCTGTAGTTTTGACCTATTCTATGTAGCAGAGAAGAGACACCTCAGCCAGCATCATAGAGGAATTTGGTTGTGAAAAGATATAGAAATACTCCATCATACTCATGCAGAAATGTCCTTTCTCACCTACTATTTCATAAGTTTTACAAATGTGTGTGTGTGTGTGTGTGTGTGTGTGTGTGTGTGTGTGTGTGTGTGTTTAATTGGAGTCACTCTATAATGTACCTCCAAGAAGCCATTAAAAGCCCAATGCTAGGTGTGGAATGCCTTCCCTCAAGCTGTTATTCAGAAGTGTTCTAGAGACCCCAAAAATATACAGGCTATTGATTTCAAAACTGGCTGACAAGGCCTAATTGCTGAAGACACTGCAAATATTAATGATAGATGTGGTGATTTAAATAAGCATGGCTCCCATAGGCTCATATATTTGAATGTTTAGCCCCTAGTTGGTGGAATTGTTTTGGAAAGATTAGGAGGTGTGGCCTTGTAGGAGGAGGTGTGTCACTGAGAGTGGACTTTGAGGTTTCAAAAGTCCTTGTCAGGCCCAGTCTTTTTTTCTCTCTGCCTCCTGCCTGAGGACCAGGATGTAAGCTCTCAGCAACTGTTCCAGTGCCACGCCTGCCCTCCACCATGCTCCTTACCATGATGATAATGGACTAACCCTCTGAAACTGTGAACAAGCCCCCAATTAAAAGCTTTCTTCTATAAGTTAAAAAAAAAAAGAAATGTCCTTTCTCAAAGAGAATATGTAAGCCATGATATGGATGCTATCAGACAAGCTTCTATTCCTTATATGTTGATAACTTTATGACACCATCTAGGATATTATAAGGAACTCCATGAATGAATTATTTATAAATAATACAAAAGCATTTATCCTATTTTGGAGGACCGGGAAACCTAAGATCAAAACACATTTGGTGTCTGATGAGAGCTTAGTTTTTTGTTCATAGACAAATCTTTCACACTGTGGCTTCACATCAGAGTAAGATGAGGAGTTCCTCTGTACTCTTTTGTGAGGGCACTCAGCCAACCCTGTTCAAGAAGGTTCATCCCATGACCTAGTGATCACCAGCATCTTGTGCTGTATAGAAAAATAATACCTAGCTGGATCATTAACAATGAACACAAATGTATTTCTCCCAGCTCTGGGAACTGAAAAAATTCTGAAATCAAGGCAGTGACAAGTTCAAAGTCTGGTATGAGTCTATTCCCTTGATAGCATCATCTCATGGTGGTATCCTTACAAAGTGGAACAAAAGGAGCTGGACTCCGTTCATGTGGCAGGAGACTGGAATCAACGAAATTGCCCCTCAAGCCTTTATATGTCACTCATCCATTTATGAGTGCAACTCTCTCATGGCCTAATCATTTGCAAGGACCCCTCAGTAAGGATTAAGATTTAATACACAAGTTTTGATAGAGATATATTCAAACCATAGCACCTCCTGTAGGTCATGTCTGCTAATGTCATCATCTTGGAGATGAGCATTTCAATATTTGTATCTTAAAGATTCGAAGATTTTCAGACCATTGCATTAAATAATTCCAAAGTTGGTTTCTATTTTTATCATTCCTTTTCTTGTGAGCTGAGAATAAACCAGTCAGCATTTATCCTTGAGCTTGACCTAAATCATTTTCTGGAAGGATGCTGACATGAAGGGAAACCAATGGCCCAAAGCTGAACTGAGCAAATGATTCACAAAATGTGTTTGTCCCCATTGTAGCATGTGGTCCTGATGCTGCCTGGAACTGCAATACTAAGAAAAAGATCCTATCTGACTCTCAACCACTTGTATTTGTTATTCAGGGAGATTTTCTCCCAGTGGTATGCACAGGCTCACGTGAGTTACCACCAAGATGAGCTCTGAAATGCTCCCACCAGGCAAGAAACAAATTCACCAAAATTCACTGTGTCTCTGCTTACATGTTGTCTGCCTCTCCACCAGATACTGTTGAAGTACACCTTCCGTTTCTGAAGAAAAAAAGCAAGCAAACAAACAAACAAAAACAACAATCAAGCCCTCAATATTCATCTGTTTTTAGAAAAGGAGCTACTAGATTTCAGCCATGTCTCAAACGAAGTCATTCTTCATTAAAATTTACTTATTTAGAGCTATATAAGAAGAATAGTTGACTATAATGAAAATGACCCCTTATTGCTTTTCTATGGTTAGTTTTCAAGGAATAGATGAATTGAAATATTTTGAACAGAAATTGCATGTTAGGTAAGGGGGGGGGCACAGGGATGTGAGAGGAGACTTCTAGTCCCTGCTGCAATATGGGTTTCAGGCCTCTTTGTTCACATGTAAGCTGACCTGTGGTATATATAGGAGGGTGAACAAGTAAATTTTAGTCTGTCAGAGCCAGCAAATGATGCAGCAACCATGTCTAGCCAGGTATGTCTGATTCCAGATGTGTGGCCTGGTGCTGCCCCAGTACTGCTGGGCTCATGCAAGGTTCATATGTTCCTTTTCTGATGGACTGGAGATCTGGCCCTGTCTTTACCAACTGTCAGTCTCTGAGTTTTGTTGCAGAGGGATTTCTTTGCTTCTGAAGCCAATGTTGTTCCTTTTTCTATTAGCTGAAATTACTAGAGTTAACTTTGCCATCCTCAAGGCACCTCGGGCATGATTAATGGACTTGATACATGGACAGTTTCCCACCCCACCTCAGTGAATACCTCAGTCAGTCTTCTGTTACTGTCAATGTATCCAAGCTAATTATCTTATTAAGGTCTGTGGGGCCTGTGGTGAGGTGGCTCATCATGGCAGGGAATGTGCTAGGACTGTATATCTCATGGCACCTAGGAGAGAAAGAAAAGGAGAAAGAAATCCATACACTTCAATCAAGGTCAAGAAAAAGTCTCCAGTGATCTTAAACTTCCTGTTAGGCCTCAACTTTTCAGGCTTCTACCTCACTAAGCTGGAGTTCTTTACCACATAAGCCTTTGGGAGAACAGTCTAGAGCGAATGTTTGCCAGCAAAGTAATGAGGTGTGCCACTGTTTTTATTCCTCTTTCTCTAGGCTCCTGGCTTTGACAGCGGTAGCAAGTCCTCTAACTCAACCTGTGTGTGTGTGTGTGTGTGTGTGTGTGTGTGTGTGTGTGTGTGTGTAGTATGTGTGCAAGTGTGAAGGCCAGAGATCAATGGTAGGTAACTTCCTCTATTCCTCTCTACCTTATTTTGTGAGATGGAATTTCTCACTTAACCCGGAGCTTGTTGTTTTAAATACACTGGCTAGCCAACAAGCCCCCCTTCCTCTCCCCGCAGCCACCGAGATCTCTATGTTTCTCCCTACCACTATACCTGGGGTTATGGATGCAAACAGCTGTGTCTAGCTCTTACACTGGTTCTAGGAATCCAAACCCAAGTTCACATGTTTGTGCATCAAGCACTTTTCCCACTGAGCTATCTTCTCAGCCCGGGCTCAGCCTTTTTGACTGATTTTTGTTCCTTGTGTCATTTATCCAATTCCCTGGGGGTGTTTTTAAGAAAATTGCTCTTATCAATGTCTCATGACCTGCTTTTATTAGAACATAAAGGTATGTAGTTTTAGATACTGGAAACAGAGAGTCAGAAAGAGGATGGGGGTGGGAGGTGGGGGTAAACTAGGGCAATAGCCTAAAATAGTAACTACCACTCCTGTGCAAATTCTACTTCATTTGTGCATGTGATATTTTAAAAATCCTATTTTACATAGCTCTTAAAGTCTTACGTTACAGATGTATAGAAAATTGCTAGCCCAGCATAGGTGCTCAATAATCTGTGATGGTAGTGGGATCACAAAGGTCACACAGGATTTGGTGATTAAAATATATGTGGAGGAATTAAAGGTGCAACTCAGAGTCAGAGCACTTGCCTAATGAGCAATGCCAAGTTCCTCAGCAGTGGCATTAGAACAAAGAAAACCAAAAGTCATGAACTCCAAATCTTCAGCTTACTAGCTTTATGGATCTGAGATGATTCTATGTTTTCATTTGTACAATAGAAAAAAAAACATATTCTTCATGCAAAGATTTGTCGTGGGTGGAAATATGCTACTTCTGCAACAAGACAACAGACAGAACCCTGAGTTCTGAACTCTCAGGCGGTGACAGCACCTTAGTTTCTACCTCTCCCATTTTTTTCCCAAAGACAGAAGGATCCTCCTAAGCAGGGTGAGGTTTTTCAGCCCTCAGTACTGCTCTGCCTGGAATTAACATCACACTTACAATTTCTCAGAGTGATTGATAGGGATTTCATGACGATTTTATCACTTGGTGGAGGGTGAAAGTCACTCAATAATTATTAGTTGGGTTCTTCCATTAAGACCCACTGCCCAAGACATACTCTAATTACCCACAAATTCCTGTTAGGCTTTATAGTATAATTGCTATTCATGGTCCAATTAAGGGGCAATTGCAAGCTGAGGGGAAAAATGTGCTTTATTGCTCTAATTTTGAAATCTGTGTATCTCAGAGTCATAATCTATTCAGGGTCTACAGTGTTCCACACACAGAGATGTCCATGCTGTTGCAGTGAGCCTGATGGGACCACCCTCCCATACCAGGCTTTCAAAGGAGAACTACCCGGCTGAGAGCAGAGCTTCCAACATGTCCCTAAGGTTGTATGATCCAAGAATGCACAGGGTAAGGAATTGTTTTTTTTTTTCATTGTGTTTTGGGTGTTGAAAGAAAATCAGGTCATCTGAGCATGACTATCAGTATGTGTAGAGCTCTATGAGTAGAAAGGGCTAGCCCTCTCTGAAGGGAATGCCACCTGCAAATGCTTAGGACAAATGCAGATACTATCTAGGTAGAAAGTCTATATTCAAGCCCCTGCTCTAACATTGCTCTGGAGTGTGAGCTTGAGTAAAATTATTTAATGCTCTGTGACCTCATGTTTCAGATAGGTAGTACTCACGTTTAGGGTGATTGTGAGGACTAGATAAAATAGTGTATGGGAAGTATCCAGCCTATAGTAATCTCTAAGCAAATGGCACGATCATCACCATCATCATCACCATCATCATTATCATCATCATCACTGGTACTCTGTTTTAGCACAACTGTACTATTCTGGGAAGTGTGCAAGGATGTAGTAGATCTACTGATTACAGCAATACTACCTGGAAGGTCTTAATAAAGGAATCAACACATTAAATAGATTTTTTACTAAGCACTTCTGGGAGCATTCAATTCTTTAATTGGCATTGCATTCTCAAGATGGTCTATAAGGCAGCAAAGAGCTGAGCAGACAAGAGTTGTGACTTTGTAGTGAAAGATAAACAACTGAGTCTGTCCTACCTGGCCTATTGATCCTCAGCCTCTGTATGTATAAAATGAGGATAATGATAATTCCTTCATAGAGTTATGTGAAGACTAAATGAGATAATGTAAGAAATGTACTGACCAGTTTATGCACTCAAATGTTCAATAAATGTTAACTTAGCATTATCACTCCTATTAAATAGTTTTAAAGGGTCCAGAACCTCTTTCTATGAAATCACAGGATCCAGTATACAAATATCTGATATTTCCAAATATCACTTTGGAAAATTCTAGATTCTGTTACACAACATGAGAAATGTAGAAAAACATATCTCATTGCATTTAGCTGGTAGTTTGCCTTCCCTAGGGATGCATTAAAAATTATAAAGGTGTAGGCCTGTTAGCCACAAATTGATCAATAAAATCTGTATAAATCATCTCCTGGAAAGAAACAGATCAGATTTCCACATAGGCCATGATCTGAGGTAGTAAGTATGGAAACTGACATAATGATCAACTATCCTCTGGAAAGCAAACCATTTCTTTCCCTGAATTAACTAGGAGCCATCTCTTCATCACCAAGATGCTTATTGAATTGTCTTTGCTACAAGAGGCACTACGTTAGACACCATGTTGAAGGTCCTCAGCATGTCCTTGTTTTCTGGCTCTAAACTCTAGCAAGAGCCTTGGGAGGGTATAACAATTAATTACTGATCTCAAGGCACTGCCCAGTTTTTAGAGGCAGTGCTGATAGGCTTCGGTCCACCTGTGGAAGAGACCACTAAACCTTCGAATATGTGCTGTGAAGAATATGCTTTAGCATCTTTTCTTCTCCAGAAGTTTCAACCCAGCTCCATAGATCTTGTAATGTAGGAGCAGGTGGTTAAGCACCACCTCTATTTCACCAGAGAATTCATTTCATACTGAACAGAACAGATCATTTTTCCTGCAAGGTTGGCCTCACAGTTCCCAGGTTGCCATTGGTGAAACATTACCCATTCACACTCTGGCCCATTTATTTCTGCTGCAAATTTCCCAGAGACTTAAGGAGGTGATGTGCATAGCTTTTCCCATTTATGTTGTTTTCTCGTGCATAACAATGATCTGTCAGCTTTCATTTCCTTTAATGACCCTCTGAATGGGGAAATGTTCCCTTGTCATGTCACATGTCTGATGCTAGCCAGATTTCAGAAGCTGAAATAATCTTTCATGGCGATGAGCTAAAAAGGCTTCCTCTCCACCTTTTGCCTGCTGACAGTAAGGACCAATCCAAAAAAGTAGCAAAGAAAAGTTGACTGGAGCAAATCAAGATTTTTGGGAAGACAAACACAGATTTGATTTATAGGTTTTTCCATGTCACTTAACTATTTCATGCCTCAATGTCATCAATTGTAAAATGGAGTTTATGCCCACAGCCATTGTGGATCATGGTAAAGTCTGTGATGTTACCACATGTACCAGTGATAACACAAGGTAGCAGGGATTATATTTTACATGGTCTGGTTTATATTGGCTTCCCAGAGACAGATACATTTGAGTAAATGCCAGCATCCCCAAGGGATAAAATTTCTTAATGCTGTATGCTTATCTGTCTTCCCTCCCCTCTCCCATGGATTATGGATTGGCCAGGTAGTGTCTTGTTTTCATTTCTACCCCTAGTATTAAAAAAAATACACTATTGCAAATGCTAGTTGTGAATAGGGGCTAGATAAAGTGGCTTCCATTGCAAGAACAGTTCAGTCATATGGAATGAGGTTTTACATGGAAAGAGCACGATTCCTGAGAGGAAGGTAACAACATAATATAACAGAGATCCTAAAAGATAGTGAAGATCCAAGAAGAGGAGCGTCAGCCAAGCAAAGTTTTCCACACAGATGTGGAACTTCCTCAAAGGTCCAAATCTGAGAGAAGGTGGGAGCTAAGCTCCAAGGAGCTGGACAGGGACAGGAAAGGCTCTGTCAATCACTGAGAGGAGAGAAAGCAAAGAATCAACCTTGACTGTTGATGCATTTTAAGATGGAGTTATTTTGCTGTATCTTGATAAAATGTCCTTCACGGCAAATGTATCTGCCAGTGTTTGTACATTCCTTTAGGAGCTCGGACGACTCAGTGCACACAAAATTCCTGGACTCTAAACTAGGTCTTGGGAGTTTGGCTGAAGTGAAAAGACAGAAGGAGGCACACACACACACACACACACACACACACACACACACACACACACACATGCACATGCACTCACAGATGCATCATTATTGTAATAGTGAGGGAGCCAAATATCAGTCTACATGATCCACACAAGAGAAGCAAGAAGGAAGCTAATATAGATTTTCTCCCATCTTTGCCTGCAATGCTCACCACCTACATGGTGAAGCTTGGTACTCTCACCATATAAGTGAGAATTACTGTGTCCCAGTGCATCACAGTGAATACATCAGGGACACCTTTCTGATTTTACAGTAAGAGATGGAAAAATCTGAGACCTGGATGGAGATAGAAAAAAAATGGGAGGTAGGAATAAAGAAGGAATAAAAGTAAGGGATCAGCTATGAGTAAAATGACTTCCACATACAGCTTGCTCAGCCTGGCCTTAAATAGGTTTTCATTTGTGAAACCCAGTGAAGAGGAATTTGTCTTAAGTTCTCCTTAATGTTCTACACAGGGAATGCCCCTGCTGGGAGCGTCTGTATGCATCAGGAGACAGATGCCCTGCATAGCTTAATAATAGAAGGATGGATGATAATCATGTCATTGCCGTCTGAGCTCCCATTAGAATTGATGGGGATTACTTCTTTCCAGCCACTGAATCATCCAGCCTCCTGCTTTCCTCTGATGATGTACACAGCTTTGCCTAGGGAATCATTCTAAAGCAGATATACGTAAAGGGCAGTGCTGGAATGGGGGTCCCCTGGGAGGCTTGCTTAGGCCTGTGCAGATGCAGCTCAGACCCTTCCATCTCCTCCTGTGATGATCCCTCTGGAGCAGCCAGACGCTGTCACTCAGTTATTGGGTCACATTCTATACAGGGAAACAGGGTAATAAAAATAGCACCTTGCATTTGAAAAATGTTTTACAATTTCCAAAGTGCTTCTCATACCTGTCATGGCTCGGTCCTCAGAATACACTTCTCTGTGAGGAAGGACAATATCCCATTTGACAGAAGAGAACTCTGTGTGACAAAGTCACCTGCCTAGCATCACTGATTGTTCTCCAAAACATGAGTGGTCTTTCTTCCAAAGCATGGTGTAATAGGAAGTTGGGGATAGCATGGCCCACATCCCTCCACCAACCACATCCAACTGACAGCTGTGTTCTCTTCCTGTTCAGGATAAGTCTCCCCATCACCGACAGTTCCCCTGACCCATCCTGCTTTATCCCTTCCCACTCCCTGTCTCACTGTCTCTTTCCCTTTCCTCCCTCCTCACCGCTGTGTGCAGAAGAGGGTAAGGTGGCTAGCTGGTATTTTCTTAAAACACAAAGCCAAGGATTTATTATTCTTATTCATGTTTTCCAGGGACTCCCAAGGACAACATCTAGGTCCAGCCTTTTTGGAAAGATCTGTTGCTAAGTCTCATGTATCATTATTTATATCTCCCCGATGTTCTCAGTATCAGTGTTAAGTACCTGTCCCCTTTTGCTAATAAGGAAGTATCCCTCCTTTGGGCTCTCGCTCAGGTGTGGGCCTTGCTGGAATTATTGTAATTATGACCCTTGTCATAATAACAGCATCAGTGGGAATACTAGGAAATGCAGTGATGAGAATACTTCTTGACGTTCACTATCAAAATTAACTTATTTCTTGTACATATGTACTCAGATGTCTACCTGGTGGCACAGAGTGTATGAAAAACACAACCTAATGATGCATTTCTCAATACAAATATTACCTTCTTAGACAGACCTTCCCTAACAACAATCTTCCCTACAGTCATCTGACCCATACTTCCTGTCATGCTATTCTCTCTCTCTCTCTCTCTCTCTCTCTCTCTCTCTCTCTCTCTCTCTCTCTCTCTCTCTCTCTCTCTCGTCACAACTCACTGTATGTGTGTCCATGGATAGTTATGTTCTGTCTTTAATGCAACTACTATTGACAGACTATGAATTACTGGAGAACAGAGACAACATGGACATTGTATCAGGCACATGACTGATTTCATGTTAGTTTGACTATATTAAGGGATTACAGATATCTGGTAGCACATTATTTCTGGGTGTGTCGGTGAGGATGTTTCTACTGGACACTAGCATTTAGATTGATGAAATAAGAGAACAGGACTCTTACCACTGTACTATTCAGCTCCAGGGCTTTTTAGGTTGTATTCTTTAGTAGAACCAAAAGGCAGAAGAAGAAGGAATTCTATTTATTCTCCAACTTGGACCTATGCTTGCTTCTGCCTTTAGGTATCAGTGTTATTAAGTCCTAGTTCCTTCAACTCACACTGTATAAAACTGCCAGCTTTTGTGGATCTATAGCTACAGTTTTCCTGCCTTGCCCACAATCAGGACAAATCTCTGTCACCTGCCAGTCCCACAGCTGCTCAGACCCAACCAAGTAAACACAGAGACTTATATTGCTTACAAACTGAATGGCCGTGGCAGGCTTCTTGTTAACTGTTCTTATAGCTTGAATTAATCCATTTCTATAAATCTATACCTTGCCACGTGGCTCGTGGCTTACCAGCGTCTTCACATGCTGCTTGTCATGGTGGCGGCTGGCAGTGTCTCCTTCTCCTTCCTGTTCTCTCAATTCTCCTCTCTGTTAGTCCCACCTACTTCCTGCCTGGCCACTGGCCAATCAGTGTTTTATTTATACAGAACGATATCCACAGCATGGGTCTCTAGATTAGAAGTGGCAGATGATGGTACTTGCTCATTCACTATAACTGCCAATACTTAAAAACGAATCTTCCTCTGTTTATTTACATATGTATGATTGGCTGTTGTTCTCTAGAAAATGCTGACTCAGACTTTAGTCTTGTTTACTCTGTTGCCTCATCCTTAAACTCTGTCTGTGGGTCAAGTTATTGAATGAATCATGTCCATTTAGACCATCAGTCTCAGGGGTCAAATATCAGATATCTTGCATATCAGATATTTGCATTATGAGTCATAACAGTAGCAAAATTACAGTTATGAAGTAGCAATAAAATAATTTTATGTTTGGGGGTCACCACAACATGAGGGACTGAATTAAAAGGTCATGGTATTGGGAAGGTTGAGAACCACTGATTTGGATGATAAGGAATCCAAGATCAGCCAGCTCTCCATCAGTAGAACTAAGAGTTGATTCAGACTCTACTGACCCTAAAAGCCTCAGATCTCAGAGTCATATGATAAAGAAAACTATGGTTCAAATACATAGGTTTATTTGTTTAGTACCCTGGTAGGTAATCGTGTCTTAGTACTTAACTGGGTCTCATAACTCCACATTTGTGTGTCTCTGAACTAAATGCCTTTTGATGTCGGGAATGAGATCTCATTTAGCAAACAGCTCTGGATTTGGCACAGTCATTGAGACCACAAAGTTGCTGCTTTTGCCAAATAACTGTGAAGGAAATAAAGTATCATTTCAACAGGTAAGCTTGTCCTATATTATTTTAGATAAATGATACAAGGTGTAGTAGCAAGACTACCACTGCCAGCAGCAGCCTTGGGGAATTTGCTCTAAAGCTTTGTTCTCAGGATCTAGCTGGATAGGGAGTCAAAAATACTGGGGATGTATCGCTAATGTCAGTCTTTCCAAAAGCCTTCCATGTGATTCTGACTCACAGAAAATGTTGATAATCCCTGCTTTAGGTTAAAGACCAACATTATTACATGTAATGAACACAACCCTGGATTATCACCAGTCTTTCAGACCTGGGGAACTATTGTCTCACAACTGAAAGAAGTGTACAATAGAATCACCTAAACTGTCTCTTGAACAGTTATCTCCTACTAACACTGCCTTGTCACAAATTATCACATCATTTCATGTCCAGTGCCTCTCTGGTCTTCTACAGTAATGTCATGCCTATGGCAGGCACCAGTGCAAAGGGGTCTTCCCCAGTGCCAACACTGCCTTCCTGCCTTCCACTCACCCCTCATGCTGTCTATGTCTGTAGTCTGGTTCCAGAAAGTCCTAACAATTTATCTGAACCTCAGACCCTACTGCTGATTCTGCAATTTACCTCCTACTACATTGAGAAGGAAAAGCTGGCCCTAATTTTCCAGGTGTCATCAAATATCCTCTTTACTTTATTTGCTCTTCTGCTGCCTGCTAAACTTGATTACTACCGGTACCTGGATTCCTGAAACTAGCACTCTCCTCTAATAACAGTCAAAACTGGAACAATCCCTCAGAGAGGCTGGGACTGAGTTAATTGCTGTTTCAGTACTGAGGATCCCAAAATAATTATTTTCAAGAATCCTGTTCTATGACCACATAGCCCTGGCATTGAAATTTCAGACTGTCTTGTGGGGCAGGTATTGAAATTTTGAGGGTCAAGCTATTCCTTTAACAACTTAGTATGCCTTCAACTTTGACCTCACTGACATGAGACACATTTCTTCCTGAAATGTTCCTTTCCAGTTGAAGCACCTCAGGAAGTGTCAATATCTCCATGTGGTCTCAATTGATTTCTCCATTGTGTCTGCTCACAATTCCTGGTTCTACAAACCCATTTAGCTTCTGTTCCCTACAACTATCCATGCCAGAGGATTCACTGATGACTCCCAAGGCATCAGCACTATGGTTCTAGAGAAGCTTCTGGATTTATAAGCTTTCATCCTCAACAAATCTGCATTTATTCCTCCAATTAAATGACAGCCTTTGCAAGGCATTTGGTATCACAAAGCAGTGTTGTAATATTTCTAAGTTATGAAAGCAGATCCCAGTACTGATATAAGATAGGGAAAGATCTATATAATAGTGCCAATGTCTGCCTAGAACTCCCTAGAAGCTTATTTCTATGAGCTTGACTACTCTTACTTTAGAATCACTTCATTTTATTTTTAGTATATTCCTTGTGGAAGTAAAAGCCTTGAGGGATACAGAAGACAATTCAAACCTCCACAAATCCCTATAAACACACTATGGGAACATGAGAGAGAAATATGACAATGGGAGAAAAAATACTAAAAATCAGGGTCATGAAGAGGTTGAAAGCTATTGATAAGAACCAAAGGTACTAAACACAACATATACATCAAGCTAAGATCTCTACTACAACCATTTCTTCATGTGTATGGGTTTCTACCACTTGCATTTCATCTCTTCTGGCCAATTCAAGAGCCTCATCACCCAAGTTGTATGATCACAAAGATATACTACTGTGTGGTACCTCAGTAACAGCCTTTTCCATCGACTTCCTAGGTTTGAAGATCATCTTATTTTCTAGGAATGGAATCCAAGTGCTGCACTCTCAATATCTCTGGAATACCATCGAGTCCTGGGATCAGATAAGTGCATTTATAGATAATATTTATAAACATATTACCTTGGAGAAATTCCCTAACCTCATTCAATCTCAAATTTCTGACCTCTAAAATAGTTATAAGAATGAGTGCCACATCCTTCTTTGAAAAGTGAAAATAGATGGTACCTGTACATTGCTGACAAACACTGTTACTAATATTAAAGGGCAGGTTAAAGATTTCCAGATCGAATCCCCATTCCCTAAACCTATAGGGTTTCTCCATCATTGCCTCTTTTCCAGAGTCGTGCTCTTTATTGTGTCTGTACTCTTGCAGTTGGTTTCATATCAGTGCTTCATTTTCTTTTGTACTGATTCTGGTGAGCATCCTTCAGGGCACTTCTGCTATCACTACAGTTGATGCTATCTGTGCCTAGAAATTCTACTATCTCTACCCAGCACTTTGGAACCCTAGATCTGATTGTACCTACTGGACACTAACTAGAATGGGCCTTGAATAGTCTAGTTTTGGCTCATTTGAAAAAAGAAAGTTAAAGTAGCAAGAAGGAAGCTAGTGGAATGAATAAAAGAATGTTTTCCTGTTGTCCTACATACTGATGCTTCTTAGATTTCATGAATGAGGAAGGCTCAATGCTTCTTCACTTAACAAAGAAAGGGAGGTCTGTTTCTCCTGTATTCCCATCATTACTATGTCCTTGATCAGAATACCTTCTAAGAGAGGATCTGAGAAGGTTCCTGAAACATCAGAGCACAGCAGGAGAGCAGGGGAAGACACATTCTTCTAAAGCAGAGATCTCAAACTTGCAGTATGAGTAGAGAAACCGGGCTTAAACTAGGACCATAACCTGGAGAGGATCCTCAGAACAGGGAAGAGCTCAGAGTGAGTTCCCCTGAGCCATGGAGCAAGGAGGTAAATTGTTCATAGATGCTTGGGCTTTGGGGCTGGAGGGAAACTTTTGTAGTTTGCTTACTTCTTACTTCTGCTTTGCTGTGTCAGTGTTCCCATAGTGATGAGCCTCTTCACTACAAATATGAGTCTTTAAAATTTCCCCACAGCTTTGTCTAGTGATCCCAACTGGCTCAAACTATACCATATTGAGAGGATTGAAGGTCCTAGTACAGAGCAATCTGAAAGATGAATGGTAGGTAAGAGTGATCTAATTGGGTCATAGTCTAAGTAATAAGACCTGAACTTAAAGGCAAGATCTACCACATAATAGATAACTGTGATACGAATCCTTAGCATTTATAAACTATAGTTTTCTTATTTATAGAATCGTACTTATGCTCACAATAGTTGTTTAAATGGAGGAATGAATAAAAAGCCTGTAACATTCTAACCCATAATAAGATTTTTTTCATTTTTATTTTTTATATAAAAGAATATCTTTTTTTTTTTGGTTTTTTGAGACAGGGTTTCTCTGTGTAGCTTTACGCTTTTCCTGGAACTCACTTGGTAGCCCAGGCTGGCCTCGAACTCACAGAGATCCTCCTGGCTCTGCCTCCCGAGTGCTGGAATTAAAGGCGTGCGCCACCACCACCCGGCAAAAGAATATTTTTATTCTTAGGTGATACTGACTTAATCAGGGTATAAGGAGAATTGTACAAGGGAGCAATGACTTCTAAGGCTTACTCTTAGTCTACAATGATATTAATAACTTTAAAATAAGCTGTAAAATAATGAAAAATTAGAGATTGTAGGTGAAAAATAAACGAAAGTTGATTCTGTGCATGTTTTCTTTTTTCCCCTAGAACCTGATTTTTCTTTCTTTGTTTCTTTCTTTTTTTCTTTCCTTCCTTTCTTCTTCTTTTCTCGCTCTTTCTATCTCTGTCTCTTTCTCCCTTTCTTTCTTTCTTTTTCATCCCAACCTCAGTTGCCCTCCGTCCTATCCTCCCAGTCCCTTCCGCCGTCTCCCTTATGCTCCCCCCATCCACTCCTCCTCAGTTTCTATTCAGAAAAGGGCAGGCTTCCCATGGATATCAACAAAATATGGTATATCAAGTTGCAGTAAGACTAAGCACTTCCTTTTTTAATTTTTAATGTGTTCTTCACTGAAAAAGAATTATGTCATTTCCCTGCTCCTTCTTCTCCCTCTTCAGCTACCCCCTTCAAAACCTTCCCCTGCCCCCCTTTCAAATGTTGTCTTTCAGAGTTTGAGGGTAGGAGACTATTACTGAAGACACTACATACATAGAACACAGGATTCAGAATTAAAAGGAAAGAAGTCTTTTCTGGTATTGGAAAGCTAGCCAGCTTCTGGAGGCTAGTGAGGTCATGAACCTTAGAAAAGAATCTACTCCTATTACTATACTAGTCCAGTGTAATTCCATACTAAATTCTAAATCTCACCCTTATACCCACAGTAAGTGTAACTACCACTGCTCATCAAAGAAGCTTTTGTTTACAGGAAATGGAGACTGTCATGGAAAACCACATCCAGACACAAGACAGAGATCAACAGATCACGGAGGACTCAGCCTGAATGAAGGTCTCTACAACATAGCTCCTGCATCTATGGCTTAGGGAATAATAGAGAAGAGGGAGAAGAATGATTCTAAGAGCCAGAATAACACAGTCTGCTGCAAAACAGATTTTCTTAGAATGGCTGCATAAATCACACCAGAACAATGGTAATATCAATGGATGTGTTAAGGGAGTAGGGGGGAAATTCACAAGGTCCCACACCTACACAAAGAACCACAAGGCAACTGACCACTGCTGGGAGAGGGGAAATTAAAGGATGAGCCCCATTATAGTTGTCGAGTGCCAAGTGGTCAGCCCTGAAACCATCTAGTCACCCACACAGAAACAACAAAAACACACTCTGCGAGTTGTATTCACACACACACACACACACACACACACACACACACACACACACACAATGTTAATAAGATTCTGAAATGATTCTGTCCTCAACATATTTCTATATTTCTACCTGTAGTTTGGTGATAGAAGATCGATCTGAGTTATTATATGTTCCTCATCTTCAAATCACTTTTCAGGCCTCTTCACCATGAAAAGAAATTGAGTTCAGCTCCATAGGTAATAAAAAAGGAACACAATGTGATTCATAGACCAAGGGATTTATGAATGACTGGGAGAGATAAGGGGAATGATGGTCATGACTAAAGACCTCTAAAATGCTGTACCATTGGAAGAAAAAAGTAACTTGTATTTACCTCATATCTTCCTTGTCCTAAGGCATCTTTAAAAGTTTAAAAACTTTGTCCTTGTAATACTTTTAGCTACACTGGGTTGTACTTCATTATTATCTCTATTTAATCATTGTGAGAATCGAGCCTGAGCCTCAGAAGGACCAAGCAACTTTCCAAGAAGCCAACTAGTAGACAATAAAAGAGATTTTAAGCACTCCGACTCTTAAATTCTGTTTTTTCTAAAAAGCTCTCATTAATGCTAAGGAGAGTCAAGGCAGAGATATGTTTGTGTTATCCCTGAGGAGAAGAACTGCTTTGTTGCTGGTGAACAGAGAAGCAAGTCGTTCCTCAAGAAAAGTGGGGATCATGAACATATTTTTCTAAACTTGTAGCTGTGAAAACAGAAGTAATTTTTCTCATTATTTCTGGATATGAATACCATAGGTTGGAGTGTCTAAGTAACCTCATGTGGGATCATTGATGGCTACAACTGAGAAACATCTAATGAGGCTGTATTGGAAATCTTCCCAGAATATCATCCTGAATAAATGAGTCATGGAAATTTTCTAAACTGTGGCCTCAGAAAATAGATGACAGATAAAAATACTAAAGATTTTAAACTGAAAACATGAAAGGAAAAACTAGGTTGGCAATTTTTTTTGTTTTGTTTTGTTTTTGTTTTTTGTTTTTCAAGACAGTTTCTCCATGTAGTTTTCGTACCTGTCCTGGATCTTACTCTGTATTAAAGACATGTACCACTGCTGCCTGGCTTAGGTTGGCAATCTTAAAGAACACGTTCTTACAAATAGAAGGTAATGCCATTTTCCTTATTTTTCTCCTCAAACTGGGATATGCTGAAGGCACAACACATTTTGACACAGGGCTTGTGAGAACTGAGCTGGAACTGACCTTAAAAACTTCTCCCAACAACTATCTCAGTATCCAATGGTGCTGTTCAAGTACCAAGAGAGAAAAACAATCAATAGTCTTATCCTGCTGTAAAACCTATGGAGCACAACAATGGCCAGCTCTTCAAAATATCCCAAGGGTGAAATACTGGCACTTCTATCTTGGAGGTAACCAACAGCCATCTAATTAGACATTAAGCCCACACAGTAAGAGGGAATTATGCCTGGTATTATATACCTAGCCAACTACCAGTGGTCAGAGAGGTCTTAGACCCTAGAAGAGAACCTACTACTGCTAATTTTTTAAACCAGTATAATTTATAACTGTATTCTAAAAACATATTCTCCTTCTCACAGATAAGTGTAGCATTCACTCTTCTCCAAAGACACTTCTTGCTGCAACAGATGGAAGCCTCTGTAGAAATCCACCACTTGTTGAAATGCAGAGAGAAACAGACTGTCAGTTATTATCTTAGTTACTTTTTTATTGCTGTGATTGGATGGATATCTTATAGGAGAAAGAGTTTTATTTGGGCTTACAGCTTCAGAAATTTAGAGTCCATGACCATTATGATAGAGTGCATGGAGGCAGGCAGGTGTGTTGCTAGAACAGTACCTGAGAACTTACATCTCGAGACAAAACCACAAGACAGAGAGACTGAGAATGGCAGTCTTTTGAAAGACCCCCTCCAGTGACACACCTCTTCCAAGCCCATACCTCTTAATCCTTACCATACAGTTCCACCAAGTGAGGATCAAGTATTATAATACATGAGCCTATGGGACCATTTGCGTTCAAACCACTGCAAATACTAACTCCAACTAAGGCTTGGAGAATAGGTCATAGAAAATAGGCAAGAAAGTTTTTAAAATCAAGATGACCAGGATGTTGCTGCATGGTAATGTCTTCTATGTATGACAGGGAGTCTACATGTATGAAATCTCAAAAATGTGGTATCCTACATAAGACCTGCATAATACCAACTGACATGTCAACTCTGATGAAAGAAATATTGTAAGGCCCCACCTCTAGATGAGGAACTACAGGTAATTAATGGCTGCTGAGAGGAAGAATCATTCCCTTCCAGAAAGGAGCCCTCTGATAAGTCATCAAACTCCAAAGTCGTCAGCTCTAAACACATATAAATACAAGCTACATTAAATGGACTTAGAAAGATGCATTCACAAAAATACATTCACAAAACATAATAATTATAAAAGAAGTGGTTATAAATTTGATAGGGAGTAGCAAAACATGGCAGGAGTTGAAGGGGGAAGAAGAAAGAATAAAAATGGTATGAATATAGTAAGCATGTAGGAAATTCTAAAAATAAAAATAAAATTTAAAAACAATTTAAAAAGACATGGAAGAAAATAATTACTTTGAAAAGTTAATTCATAGCCATAAATTCTGCTCAGCACTTCCTGGACACTGATTGGGTTTTAAACAAAATGTACTGAGATAGGATTGGACGTAGAAGAGCAAAGGAAGTCAGTGCCTGTAACACTTGGTCAAGACACAATAAGGATGTTGTCATGGTGCTGCCATGGATTGCCATGTTAAGAGAGCTCTTATGAAAGAGAAGCCCACATAGAAGAAAGCAGAGCTGAGGATAGAGGGAGAATTAGGGAGACCAAGCGTTGATACAACTACTCACACTTAAACTACACCAGGAATCAGGTCCAGCACTAAGTTCTATTAATGTGTAAGCCATTATATTTTCTCTTTGAGTTAGTTATTTTGTATTGGAGTTTTCTTTACTTATAAGCAAGAGCCCTGACTAATATAGAAATGAGATCTTGCTGAATCTCCAGCAGGAAAGACAAAATCAGGTTCAGAGTAGATGATCAGAGTTATTATTAGAATGAGTGAATTATCATGCTCATCTTTATAAACAGTTAAGAACAGTAACTCACAAAACTCGAATCTCCTGATTTCTGTCATTGTCTCTTCAGTTACTTTACAGGATCTTGGCTCATATATGTAAGCATTTGTGTGTATCTCTATTATATAAGAAGAATGTATCTTTTTGTTCAATTATCTTTCTTTTTAATGTTTAAAGTATTCTGCAAATAATACATGAATAATTTTCACCACAGAAGACCCACCTACTCTATTTCCCTCCCATTTGGTTCATAGTGGAAGTTTGATATACATTCCAAAAGGTTTCTTTTCCATATTCATATGTAGTTAATGAAGTATCAAGTTGATGATAATCTATGAATAAAAAGCATCACTTTGCTTTCTTTAATGTAGGCTAAGGAATGAGAAGAGTACAACTGGTGGGATTTGGATCAAGCAGAGTGAACTGTACAGATCATGGCTGAAATACCATAATGAATACACAGAAGTGTGTCACTATTTCTGTCTACTTTTGTTCATGTTTGATATATTAAAATTTTAAACAAAATAAAAATTTTCACTCTAGACCAAGTATGTGCACAGTGTAAAGAATCAAAAATTATGAGAATGACAAAACAAGAAACTAAAATTACCATATTGCCACCATTCACAATTTACTGTACTTACAGCTGTCATATTGCACTCATTTTTAGAAACTTACATGTGTACAGTTGCCCACATACACAGATGTTCCTTTCTCTATTGTTTAACCAAATTTAAAGTATGCATGTTTAAAAAAATATTTCTTTTACATTTGCAATTACAACATGGTTACATCACTTTCCCCTCTCCTTCATTTCTCATATACCTTTCCTTGTTCTCTTTCAAATTCCTAGCTTCTTTTTACATTACTTGTTACATACACACACACACACACACACACACACACACACACACACACACACACGCATGCACACGTTCCTAAATATGTAAGTACAACCTTCTCAAGTTGGTATAATGATACTTGAATGTATATGGTTTCAGGGCTGATCATTAGTTATTAGATAACCAATTGGTGTGCTCTTCTCTTAGGAAACTATTTCTTCTGCTTTCAACATTCTTTGGTTGCCTATAGTTCTTTATTTAGGATTGAGGCCTCCTGAGCTTTCCCCCATACACTTTAGCTTCACTATTGGTGTCATCCTTGTTCAGCTCACGTTTAGACAGTCATACTAGTCAGACTTTATAGGTGTAGCATCTGACATTCCTAGAGACACAGTCTCGTAGTAAACTCCCTGTTTCTCTGGCTCTTACAGTCATCCTCCCCACTTTCCACAATGATCCTTGAGCTTTGGGTGCAGTTATGCTGTAAATATATCAGTTGTGACTGGGATCCATAGCTCTCTAATTTGACTGAAAATCCACTCAAGAAAACAGAAAATATGCCTGGTACTGTAAACTTAACCAACTACCCAGGGCTAGAGAAGTCATGGATTTTAGAGAAAAATCTACAGTGGCCACTTTATTTAACCAGCATAATCTCTATGTATATTCAAAATATGTGTCCCTATACTCACAGTTAGGTATAGCTTTCAGCCATCATCAAAGAAAATGCTCTCTGTAACACATGGAGACCACGACAGAAAAACACAATCAATCAAAATGCAAAATTTGAAGCCTAATATACATGATTTGTTAGTATATGGATTTCTGCTTTATTTTGAGTAATTTTTTACTTGATTTTTCATTTGCTTATAATAGAATTGAGCCCAGAGTCTTGCATATCCAAGGCAATTACTCTACAACTGAATTAATCCTTAGCTCATATTATATTTTCATAATATTTTTACTGTCTATTTCGTTTTTTAGGAGGATTAACATCTGTATTTCCATGTTTTCATGTGGGTGTTTGATATTTTTCACCCGGATACTGGCTGTTCAAACTTCCTAACCATTCAAATGATTCTTTCAGCCAAGAATTCAACATAAGTCTTGTAGTCATACCTTTTAAAACTTCTTAGAGGGGTCCAGTATAGTCCAATGGATTAATACTGCGCTAAGCAGATAAAGGCACTGGGTTCAACCCCTAGCACCAAGAAGAAGGGGAAAGATATGGAAGTGGGGGATATATTCATGGAAGAAAATCAGTTTATCTCAGTGATCTACATGGCAGGGATATATCCATAGAACTGTACAGACATCAAAATAATCTACTTTTAGGATAGTCTGTCACTCTTACAATCAACAGTCACTTCCTATTTCTACACATCCCTCTACAGTAATAGGCTACTTTCTATGTATTTGCCTACTTATATTTCACATACAGGAAAGCATGCAATATGTGGTCTTTTGAGATAAGCTTTTTCTCTTAGCATAAAGATTTCAAGCACTTTCCTTGTTACAATAGGTTTTCCACTTTGTGGCTATGCCACATTCTGTTTATTCACTGACTAATTTAAATACATTTTAACTATCTTCACTTTTTTACTCTCCTCCTTTATTCCTTCACAACTTCATCTGTGTGTGCATGTGCATGCTTGTGTGTGTGTGTGTGTGTGTGTGTGTGTGTGTGTATGCTTTGATCATGTTCACCCAATTATTTTCTTATCCCCATCTTCTTTATACTGAGTCCCTCCTTTTCTTCATGTTCCCATCATATCTCCTTGCCATTTGCAGTGTACCTCACAGCACATAATCAAAGTTGCTTGCATAAGCATGAGTGGGGAACTGTTTACTGGAGCATGGAAAATTTATCAATGGCTGAGCAATATGACCTGCCTTCTCTCAACAACCTTTACCTGCCTATAGCTCCCAGGGAGGCGTGGAACCCCTGGAGTTCCTTCCCCAGCCTCAAGGAGTGTTGGTGAACTCAGTCTTGTGCAGATAATCACCACTGCTGAGTTTGTGAATACAACAACCATATCATGTCCAGAAGACAGCATTTTCAGCAGCCTTGGAGTGGGCAATATAGATGTTCTATTTATGACCGAACACTCAGCAGACACTTGTTTGCATATTGACCAGCTATGAGTCACTGCATTAACTTATGCCTGCTGCAAACAGAAACTTCTCTGACTGAGGTTGAGAGCAACACTAATTGGATTGATCATAGGTGCTTATGTGAACTCTCTACTATGAGTAGTCCCATTCTACCCTCTGAGAAGGTCTTGGGTGGTCTTATTCCTTATGCTGTGATGGTTTGAGCCATGGGCAGTATTTCACAGGTAGAGTCTCTGATCTGATCACACTGGTGTTTATTTCTTACAGGCTCCATTGGATAGTGTTGGGCTTGTTCCTGTCTAGCCCTTGCCAAAGTCCTTGCTGCTGCTTGAAGACTGCTACCAGATTTCAGCTTCACGTGATCCTTTTCATACCTGATTGGAAGTTTCTTTTCCCAGTCTCATGGTGTTCTGTTTGTCAGGTTTCAGCATAGTCCCTTACCTTGGTCCTAGTTTCCTGAGAGTGTCCTTCACAGATTCTCAGGCTGCTGAGCCACTACAGCAGGGAATCTTTTTAGAAATGTGTCTTCTGTTCTCTGGGTTTCTAGTGCTGAACACTAAGTCCCAGGGAGAGTTTTTTTCAGCTTCTCCTTTTGCTGTTGCTCCTGCTGCTGTGGGTGTGCCCAACCCCTCATCTGTTTACAATGTCCATTGCTTTTCTCTGAGCCTTTCCACAGCTTTCCATAGATCCTTCCCTGGAGATTTTGCCTGACCTCACCTGACGTAGTCCTCCATCTTTGACCTCTCTGTGTTCTGGGTATGTCTCTAGTCACAAGGGAAACAGCAATGAACAAATTTGAGGCTAACGGGTTTAGACTTGATTCAACAGATAGCACAGAGTTGCAGTGAGATCTCCTCCTGAGATAGGCAGTGAAAACATGCATATCACAAAGCACCCAGCAAAGCAAACTGTCTTCCTGTGATTAAGCTGCAACTCTGACAGTCCAGTCTCCTGAAAACAGTGTATGGATGAATGACACGGAAAGGCCCAACTCTCTTATCCTGGTGGAACTTGAAGCATAAGCTCACTCTCTCTTTTTGTGAAAAATATGAGCTGACCCACATGTAATTCTTGACTAGAGATTTGAGGAAGCCACAGCTGAGATGGGTCTGATGTGTTATCAGATAAATTGAGGTACTCTCTGTGAGGTCTAAGATCCACTAACAAAATAAGTTAAGAACATCTCAGAAGGAAGCTCAAAGAGTGTGTTTAAAAGAAACAACCCAGGGCAGGCAAGCTACAGATTTTGACCATCACCTGAAGGATGATGGAGAAAAGGAAGAGGGAAATCCCACCATTTGTAATCAGACACATGGCCAAAGGGGTTGATTACTTTAAAGAAAAAGATTAAGAAATCCCAGAGTGTTTAGGAATGCATACCCAGTCTATGGCCACTTTGGAAAAGAAAGGAATAGTAAAGGAGAGAAAAAAAAAGTTATTCTTTTCTGAATAATCCAGACCAGGTAGGGCAAACTCCACAGCATGGCTGTGGTTTCATAAGTAACCTCCCTCTTTTCACCCTCTAGGAATTATGAACAATGTTCCTATATACATTTGAGTTCAAATCTTCGTATGGCTATGTGTTTCCATTTCTCTGTATATGTAATCATGGAATTGCTAGGCATATAGTGACCACAGGTTACCATGTGGAACAACAGACAAAATGGACAATTGAAAAGTACAAAATGTAATTTAATATATGTTTCATAACTGCATTTTTCCTTCAAGGCCATTTTAGCTCTGCTAGTGAGGTTTTCCAATGTTTTATTTCCTGAATGTCCTAGTTACTCAATCACAGTTCCCTAGTGGTGTGGTGGAATTCGAGAGTCTCTCATCCCAGTGTGTGTTCTCATACATGTTACTTATAGACCTCTGAGAATTCATTTTCCAGCCTTGATGAGTGGGTCACCTTATGTATACAATGACACCAACTCAGAAAAACTACAGATGTTTTTGTTACTTTTTGGTTGTGTGGCTTCTTCCTATTTTCTCTCCTGGGAATTTCAGCTATGTCAATCTCCATGAACTCTTACCTTTATACTCTCAACTCACTGAGACCAGGGTTTTACTGGATTTTTGTATATTCTGGATGGATATCTGTTCCCTACAAAGGAGCTCAGAAATCCATAGATGGCAGCTCAGAATCCAGAACCCTTACCAGTCTTTTCTCTTTATTTCTATTCATTCAGACACCACACTCCTCACAGTCTAGTTTGGCACTAGTGAAATAGTTCTTTCATTCATTCTGTTCCATTTTCTCATTATTTACAGAAGGCTAGTAAATCCAACATTTACTCTCTCATGGATAAATGCTCCTATTACATACCCTAATTGGTTTCATGGAAATTTTAATAACATAGCTAACTAATCATTTTTATTTCCATTTTGCAATTATGATGCAAGTTTCATTAGTCACTGGAAGGTAGATCATTATGGCTCTGATCCTTGTCTGTGAGGAGGCATACTTGGAGGTGAAGGGTTTTCTAGTGGAATGAAATGGGTGGATTTCATCAATTACAGTGACTGAACCTTCATACTATTTAAATGCCATTTATTTTTAGAGTCATTTGTTTCTGCTTTAAAATGAAAATAACTGAATAGTATCCCATTGTGTATATGTACCATATTATCATTATCCATTCTTCAGTTGAAGGGTTTTTAGGCAGTTTCCATTTCCTAGCAATTGTGAATAGAGTGGCAATGAACATGACTGAGCAAGCATCTTTGGAGGAGGATGTGGAATCCGTTGAGGGTATGCTCCAGAGTAGTATATCTGGGTAATATAATAATATCATATATATAATATAATATAACATATTTATATAACATATTATATATAATATAATATAATAATCTGGTTATATGGTAAATTTATCTTTAGATTTTTGAGAATTCTCACACTGATACTGAGTGGTTGTACCAAAGACTCCTCAAATAACATAGGCTATTGCCTTTTTCCTTAGCTGCTTCCAAGAACTTGGAGGTAAGACCCTATTTTTTGAGACAATACAAGCATAGGACTTGGAGTAATTGAAACACACTATGCAAGCTACCTAAGGTGAAAAGTAATCAGTAGTCCCACCCAGCTGTTAAGTCTACCAACCACAACAATGAGGACCCTGGCAAGATATCCCTCCTGATGCAATAGTGGCACTTGTATCTCCTGGGTAACCAATGGCTGTGTAATCAGACTTAAAGCAGGTTTAAAATGAGAAGACTCATGCTTAGTATAGTAATCTAGCCAATCATCCATTGCTGGAGAAGTCATATACTCTAGAGGAGAAATTACTACCACTAGTTTCTGAACCAATATAGCTTCTAACTATATAATAAACATTTATTCATATCCAAGAATTAATGTGGTCTCTGCCCTCACCAAAGAATCTTCTTTTTGAAGCAGATGGAGGCTACTACAGAGATCCATGATTTTTTATAATGTTAAGAATATATGACCCTGGGGTTCCCAGCTCCACTAAGTATATCTATAATATTTATACTTAACTCTGAAAATTATAGAAGAAGAGTCCCAATGGGAGGTAAAGTTGGAAGGGGTAGATTAAGGTGAGTAATTAAATATAATATACTCATGCATGAAATTCTCATAAATATTTACAAAAGAAAAGATGCAATTATAATCATAATAAAATATAAACTTCTTGCTTACTTGGATAGCCATTCTTTTAAAATGGAAGAAATGAGTTGGCAAAAATATGAATAAATTGGAATTCTTGGACAATGCTTGTGGAGATGCAAGGTTTCTTTAGTGTGAATAATGGTGCCTAGTTACTTTAATGGTGCCTCAAAAGATTAAATACAGTTTTGCCATTTTATAACTCAGCCCCAATCCAAGGTATCTACCCCAAGGATAGAAAAAGGTTTATAAATGTAAACTTGTGCATGAGTGTTCATAATACCTTAGACACAATAGCCAAAATTTAGAAATAACCCAAAGTTGTGTGTCAACTGGTATTTTTAAAATGTTAATGTATTAATTCAATGCAAGACTGTCCAGCCAAAAGTAAAACATTAATAGATGTTAAAAATGACTGAGCAGCCGGGCGGTGGTGGCACACGTCTTTAATCCCAGCACTCGGGAGGCAGAGGCAGGTGGATTTACAACCTGGGTTTGTACTAAGTAAAAGAACAAGTAACAAAATATCACACATTTTATGGTTCTATTTTCATGTACCTTAATTGGTATGGGACATTCAAACGAATTGCAACATAAAGTCATTTATTCAAAATTTATTTAGTTCTCTATTCAGGCTTGGAGGCACATCTGTAATTTTAGCCTTTGGAGGCCTAGGCAGGAGGAACAAAATCTGTTCAAGGCCAGCCTAGACTCCATAGCAACTTTAAGATCATAGTGAGAAACTCTATTAAAATATACTCATCCATCTATCCATTCATTCATTCATCCATTCATTCATTCATTCTCACAAATCTTAAGGTTGAATCTAAAGTTCTAGGTGTTGGCAGACCCTGTGCCTGGTGATAGTCTCTTATCTGGCTTATAAACACCTGTCTTCCTTTGTGTTCCCACATGGCAGAGAGCAAAGAAGATCACAGTTCTAAAGCCATCTATCCCATTTCTGAGGAGTTCACCTCCATGGCTTGCCAAATACCCCACCTTTTAGCATGTTCCTTTCAGCTCTGTCTCCTCATACTATCAAGTTGGAGGTTAGGATCTAAATGTTAAGTTTCAAACCTAGGACAAATGGCTAAGGTGCGTACTTAACATATAGAAGAGGTGTCCTCCAGGTTCTCCCACTATCCTTCAGTCTCTACCTATTACAGGGATGGTTGAATACCCCACCATCTATCCTGCTCTCTCTAGCCCAGGGGCTGGGCTCTTCCCTATATAATCCAGACATTTTGGTTACCTGTTGCTTTTGTACCTTTGGCCTCCTGGCTGATGCACCTGGTTCCTCTCTCCCTTTCCTTTCCCTTCCCCTCTCCCCGTATGGCCCAGCTCAGTCTGGTCATGTCCACTCTGCACTCTATCAGATGTCCCTGCCTCTACCTATGCTTCCCTGATACTCATATATTTATATATAATAAACTTTCTCCTCCACTATACCTAGGAGAAGTAATGTATTTTCTTTTCCTTTTTTATTTCTTTTTCTTTTCATTCACCGGACATCTAAAAATTGGAAGAACATGAACATTCATCCATATCAATAATAAATGTAGAATAGGTATGTCTTCGGAGAAAGAAAAAGATCAATTATTCCATAAGCTAGGAGAAGAAGAAGGTGGGGAAAGAGTGTTTAATGGGTATTGGATTCTCTTTTGGATGATTAAATTGTATGCATAGTGTATATAGGCAGCTACTGTGTAGCACTGTGAATGCATGAATTGCTCAGTTTAAAATGGTGAGACTTATACTATGTAAATTGTGCTTCAATTAATACAAAGAAGCTTCACACCTTCCCCCAAATCATAGGCTCTCTTAATCTTGAATCCACACATTTTTGCATATATTTATGAAGAAATATTTTGAAAAGTGTAAAATATTCTGCATACCATATAATCACATATATATACATCTACATAAAACAAGTGGGTTGATACCATTTTCTGAAAACTACTTCCCTAGTACAACAAAAGATTCAATTACTCATTTTTAACATATTAAGAAAGGGCACAAGTATTTCCAAATGTTGTCAACTTTCTATGGTCCTTTATTATCTTCAGTATAAAATATATAGTTCCTGCACTACTTTTCCACATCCAGTCTGTGCTCTTCTCTGGCTGTCATCTGCCATTCAATCATACTTCTCTTCTGCCCGATAATACCTCTGCAGTTACCCAAATGTCACGGACCTTGGGCTTAGGTCTCTGCCTTAAGTATCTATTGTTTCATCATTATGGAAATAGTTGTGTTCTGTCAAGATTTTATTTAACTTTTGAATCCATCAGGAGACTATTTTGTTTACATATCACCAGCAAGATAAATGGCCACTTCTCTGTGCTTCCAAATATTAACATTTCTTTCTTTTCTTCTTTTTTCATTTCCATTTTGATAAAATAAACTTCCATATATAACATCAATATAGTAATTTTGGAAATTGTTTGCTTTTTTATTGAAATAAATTTTTTTCATATAATTTATTTTGATTACTGTTTCCCCTTCCCCAAATCCTCCCAGATTCTCCTCATTTTCCCACCCACCCAAATCCATACCCTTTCTTGTTCTCTCTCTCTCTCTCTTTCTCTCTCTCTCTCTCTTTCTGTCTCTCACAAACAGACACACACACACACACACACACACACACACACACACACACGAAAAGAAGGGCATGTAAAAAAGAAAAATAACAAAAGAAAATGAATTAAGATAAAATAAATGAAATCAAACAAACCTGAATAGGACATGACAAATGACAGAAAATAAAAAGAGCACAAGAAACACATATAGATGCAGAAACACACACCTTCACACACACAGAAATCCCATAAAGATAAACCCAGAAACCATAATATATATGCAAAAGAACTACAGGGCATAGAAAAATAAATGCCCAGGCAGAACATTATGAGGGAAAAAAAACAAAGAAACCAAAAATAAAAAAGTCCTCCCCAAACACTATTGAATTTGTACTGTGTTGGTCATCTACTGCTGGGCACGAAGCCTGTCTTTAAGTGTGGTTTGTATACTGAATCAGACTCCCTCGGAGAAAACTAATTTTTCCTTTGCAAGCAATTATCAATTAAAGATAGCTTCTAGGATGGGATGAGGGCTTGTGTCACTTCCCCTCTCAGCACTAGGGCTCCATCTGGCCTAAACCAGTAATGCCCTGTGCATGCTGCCACAGTCTCTGTGAGCTCATAGGCACATTAATTAGTCTTGTTGCATCTAGAAGGCCTTGTTTCCTTAGTGTCTTCCATCCTTAACCTGTCAAAGGATGGTGTCTGGACCAGCCACACTAGCATCATGTGAGAGCTTGTTACAGATGCAGACTTCCTGAATCAGTCCTTGAATGCCAGCAAGTGTCCCAGATGATTGGTATGTGTATTAAGGTTTGGAGAACACAGCACAAACCTCTGTTTTCCTACTTACACAATTATAATTCTCTTTTTACTGGTGCATGTAAGCACCCAGACATGAAGCTTCTTGAGGATAGAAAATAGATATTCTTTACCATTGTATAATCACATTCCCACATGCTCTGAGCTCAGATTTTTCACCAGAAAACATTTTTATAACTAGTAGGGAAATACAGTGGTTTCTACGATCTTCTTGTTAGGTATAAGAAACCTGGCACAAAATGGCTAACTGAGGTGCATATTAACATCTCAAAGCAGACTCTGGCCAGCTCTCCCAGAATCACTCAGTACCTATGGCTCCTCCCAGCACTTCTCATCCCACCCCTTACCCTAAACCTTTCCCTTCCAGGGCCTGGGCTTCCATCCTGCCCCCCTAGCCTGATGTGTATATAACCCAGCCATTTTGGCTATTCGGGGCTTTTGGCCTCTTGCTTGGCCTCTTGGCTGGTGGCTCCTCTCTTGCTCTTCCTCCTGTCTCTCCTCTCATGGTCTGGTTTGATCTGCTGGCCATGCTCAGCCTGGACTATTTCCTCTATAATAAGAATCTTTAGGAGTAGGCATGTTCTCCTCCCTTTATTTTATTTCTTCACTCACTCCTGAGAGGATTGTTTTTCTCTCCCTCTTATTTACTCGCAGGCTACCTCAGAGCTTAGGTCTGTATTGTAGTTTGTATATGGGCTGTTCACTGAAGGCAAGCATGAGTTTCATCCCCAAAGTCTCCCTGTCCACAGTTTTAAGAAGTGGACACAGTGTGACCATGACATTGAGAGTTGAGTCCATTGGGAAGTGACTAGATAATTATTTTCTCATGAAGGTCATTGTATCCTGGTGACCTTGACTTTACAAAAAGTAGAAGAGGCAACACAAAGCCTGGAAGATGACCACACACCCAGCCATGTTATGATGCAAAAGAGGCCCGGTGGGAGCCTGGAAAATGCTTCTTGGATTTCCAACCTTCAAAATCATCAGGCGACCTAAGCCTCTTTTCCTTTTAAAGCAGCTTCAGGTAGACTATTAAAATAATGAAAAGCTGACCCAGTCGGGACCACGCTAATATTCAAACAGCTCTGTGGACTTCTGCATATCAGGCTTTATTATATATTACCACGAAGCTAGAAAACTAAAAGAGCAGTGGGAAGCAGGTGGCACAGAAGACAGACTCCCCCCCCCCCCCCCGCTTCTCCTGCCCCAAATTTGCCAAAATATTTCTCTCCCATTTCTCTTAACAGAAAGTGGACCTGTCAGGGAGAAGGTCTCTGTATCCAAGTGGCAGGAATCCATATGGGAAAGCACAGATCAGAGTATTTTCTGAAGGGTTGGCAGACAGTGAGTGACAGGAGGGGCTGGAAAGACTCCTGATTCAAAGACTCTCTCCCACCCCTCATTCAAGCCAACTTAAGGCCCTGCAATGCAAAGTGCTGCTGCCATTAAGAGCCCAGTTCTTGCTTTCACTTCCTGCTTTTCTCAAGAACTTATCATCCCAGTTAAAAGGGAACACTAGACTGCTCTGTAAAAGTTCCATGTCCAGTCATAAAATGACTTTTTAAAAAAATAAATCATTAAAAAATATTTTTTATTTATTTTATTTTTTTATTTTGCATACCAACCCCAGTTACCCCTTCTCCTGAATCCCCCACCTCCTCCACACCCTAACCCCCATCCACTCCTCATAGGGGGTAAGGCCTCCCTTGGAGAGTCAACATAAGCTGGCACACCAAGTTGGGGTAGGACCAAGCCCCTCCCCCAGCATCAAGGATGAGCAAGGTATCCCACCATAGGGGATGGGATCTAAAAAGCCACTTCATGTACCTGGGATAAGTTCTGATCTCATTGCCAGGGGACCCACAAACACATCAAGCCAGGCAACTGTCACCCACACTCAGAGGGCCTAGTATGGACACACGCAGGCTCACCAGCTGTCAGTCCAAAATCCATGGGCTCCCAATAGCTTGAATCAGCTATCTCTGTGATTTTTTTTCCCATCATGATCCTGACCCCCCCCCCTTGCTCCAATAATCCCTCTTCTCTCTCTTGAACTGAACTCTAGGAGCTTGACCAAGTGCTTGGCTATGGATCCCTGCATCTACTTCCATCAGTCACTAGATGCAGATTCTATGATGACAATTAGGGTAGATACCAGTCTGAGTAGAGTGGAAGACTAGTTCAAGCACCTTGTCCACCATTGCTATGAGTCTTAGTTAGGGACATCCTTGTGGAGCTCCTAGGGATTTCCCTAGTTCCAGATTTCTCCCTAACTCCTTAATGGTGCCCTCTGTCAAGATATCTCTTTCATTGCTCTCCTTCTCCATTCCTCCCATAACTTGGCCATCTCATCTAGAACCCCCATGTTCCCACCTCCCATCCCCTCCCATCCCCTCCCTTCCACTCCCCGCTCCCAATTTACCCAGGAGATTTTAACCTTTTCCCTTTACTGGAGCAATCCACTCATGTTCCTCTTAGGGTCCTCCTCTTTACCTAGCTTCTCTGGGATAGTGGATTGTAGCCTAGTTACCCTTTGCTTTGCATCTAATATTCAATTATGAGTGAGTACAAACCATGTTTATCTTTCTGGGTCTGTGTAAACTCACTCAGAATGATATTTTCTAGTTCTATCCATTTGCCTACACATTTTATGATGACACTTTTTATGATGTTTTTTACCACTGCATAATACTCCATTATGTAAATGTACCACGTTTTCTTTATTCATTCTTTGGTTGAGGGTCATCTAGGTTATTTCCAGGTTCTGACTATTATGAATAATGCTGCCATGAACATAGTTGAGCCTATGTCCTTGTAGTGTGGTTGAGCATCTTTTAGTTATATGCCCAAGAGTGATATTGCTGAGTCTTGAGGTAGGTTAATTCCCAATTTTCTGAGATACTGCCATACTGATTTCCAGAGTGGCTGTATAAGTTTGCATTCCTGTTAGCAGTGGAGACGTATTCCCCTTCTCCACATCCTCTCAATATAAGCTGGCATCAGTATTTTTGATCTTAGCCATTCTGACAGGTATAAGATAGTATCTCAGAGTCATTTTGATTTTCATTTCCCTGATGGATAAGGATGTTGAACACTTCCTTAAATGTCTTTCAGCCATTTGAGATTCTTCTGTTGAGAATTCTTTGTTTAGATCTGCACCCCATTTTTTAATTAGATTATTTAATATTTTGATGTCTAGTTTCTTGAGTTCTTTATATATTTTAGAGATCAGCCCTCTGTCAGATGTGGGGTTAGTAAAGATAATTTCCCATTATGTAGGCTGCCATTTTGTCTTATGGGCAGTGTCTTTCACCTTACAGAAGCTTTTCAGTTTCAGGAGGTCCCATTTATTGATTGTTGTTCTTGGTGTCTGTGCTACTGGTTTTATGTTTAGGAAGTGGTCTCCTGTGCCAATGCATTCAAGGCTACTTCCTACTTTCTCTTCTATGAGATTCAGTGTAAATGGATTTATGTTGAGGTCTTCCACTCATTTGGACTTGAGTTTTGTGCATGGAAATAGATATGGATCTATTTGCATTCTTCTACATGTAGATATCCAGTTATGCCAGCACCATTTGTTGAAGATGTTTTCTTCTTTTCATTGTATAATTTTGACTTCTTTGCCAAAAATCAGGTGTTTATAGGTGTGTGAATAAATGTCAGGGTCTTCAGTTTGATTCCATTCATCAATGTGTCTGTTTTTATGCCAATACCAAGCTGTTTTTATCACTATAGCTCTATAGTAGAGCTTGAAGTCAGGGATGGTGATGCCTCTGGGAGTTCTTTTATCGTATAGGATTTTTTGGCTATCCTGGGTTTTTTGTTTTTCCATATGGAGCTGAATATTGTTCTTTCAAGAAGAATTGCATTGGGATTTTGATGAGGATTGCATTGCACCTGTAGATTACTTTTGGTAAGATTGCCATTTTTACTATGTTGATCTTATCTATCCATGAGCATGGGAGATCTTTCCATTTTCTGACATTTTCTTCAATTTCTTTCTTCAAAGTGTTACAGTTCTTGTCATACAGGTCTTTCACTTATTTGGTTAGAGTTTCCCCAAAATATTTTATGTTATTTGTGGCCATTGTAAAGGGTGATCTTTCTCTGATTTCTTTCTTGGCCTGTTAATCATTTGTATATAGGAGGGTTACTGATTTTTTGAGTTAATTTTGTATCCTGCCACATTACTGAAGGTGCTTATCAGTAATAGGAGTTCCCTGGCAGAGTTTTTGGGGTCACTTATGTATACTATCATATCATCTGCAAATAGTGAATGTGTGACTTCTTCCTTTCCAATTTGTATCTCCTTGATCTCCTTTTGTTGTCTTATTGCTATAGCTAGAACTTCAAGTACTGTATTGAATAGGTATGGAGAGAGTAGACATCTTTGTCTGTTCCTGATTTTAGTGGAATTGCTTTGAATTTCTTACTATTTAGTTTAATATTGGCTGTTGGCTTACTGTATATTGCCTTTATTATGTTTAGGTATGTTCCTTATATTCCTGATCTCTCTAAGACCTTTATCATGAAGGGGTGTTGGATTTTGTCAAAGGCTTTTTCAGTATTTAATGAGATGATCATTTGATGTTTTTCTTTGAATTTGTTTATATGGTGGGTTACACTGACAGATTTTCACATGTTGAATCATCCCTGCAACTCTGGGATGAAGCCTACTTGATCATGATGGATGATGTGTTCTTGGATTCAGTTTGCTAGTATTTTATTGAGTATTTTTGCATCAATGTTCATGAGGGAGATTGGTCTGTAATTCTCTTTGTTGCATCTTTGTGTGGTTTGGGTATCAGAGTAACTGTAGCCTCATAAAAAGTATTTGGCAATGTTCCTTCTGTTTCTATAGTTTGGGACAATTTCAAAAGTATTGGTATTAGCTCTTCTTTGAAATTCTAGTAGAATTCTGTCCTGAAACCATCTGACCCTTGGGGTTTTTTTGGGGGGGGGGGACTTTTGATGACTGTTTCTATTTCTTTAGGGTTTATAGTTCTATTTAAATTGTCTATCTGATGCTGATTTAATTTTGATATGTGGTACCCATCCAGAAAATTGTTCATTTCTTTTAGATTTTCCAGTTTTGTGGAGTACAGATTTTTGAAGTATGATCTAATGATTCTATGGATTTCCTTAGTGTCTGTTATTATGTCCCCCTTTTCATTTCTGCTTTTGTTAATTTGGATAATCTCTCTCTGCTTTTTGCTTAGTTTAGATAAAGGTTTGTCTATCTTCTTGATTTTCTCAAAGAACCAACTTTTTGTTACATTGATTATGTGTATTGTTCTCTTTGTTTTTATTTTATTGATTTCAGCCTCCAATTTGATTATTTCCTGTCATCTACTCCTCCTAGGTAAGTTTGCTTCTTTTTGTTCTAGAGCTTTCAGATGTGCTGTTTAATCACTAGTATGAGATTTCTACCATTTCTTATGCAGGCACTTAGTGCTATGAACTTTCCTCTTAGCACTGCTTTCATAGTGTCCCATAAATTTGGGTATACTGTGCATTCATTTTCATTGAATTCTAGGAAGTCTTTAATTTCTTTCTTTATTTCTTTCTTGACAAAGTGAGGGTTCAGCTGAGAATTGTTCAGTATCCATGAGTTTGTAGGCTTTCTACAATTTGTGTTATTGTTGAATTTTAACTTATGCTGTGGTGGTCTGATAAAATACAGGGAGTTATTCTAATTTTTTTGTATCTTTTGAGATTTGTTTTGTTAAAAAGTATGTGGTAAATTTTGGAGAAGGTACCATGAGGTGCTGAGAAGAATGTATATTCTTTTATGTTTGGATGAAATGTTCTATAGATGTCTGTTAGTGTATGGGATTTTATGTGTGATTTAAGCTTGTTAATGTTTCTTTTACAAAAGTAGGTGCCCTTGTATTTGGGCCATAAATGTTCAGAATTGAGACTTCATTTTGATGGATTTTTCCTCTGATGTATATGAAATATCCTTCTCCATCTCTTTTGATTAAGTTTCCTTTGAAGCCTATTGTATTAAATATTAGGAATACTACACCAGCTTGTTTCTTAGGTCCATTTGATTGGAAAATCTTTTCCCAACCCTTTACTCTGAGGTAATGTCTGTCTTTGAAGTTGAAGTGTGTTTCCTATATGCAGCAGAAGGATGGATCCTGTTTTCGTATCCATTCTGTTAGCCTGTGTCTTTGCATAGGTGAATTGAGTCCATTGATATTAAGAGGTATTAATGACAAGTGATTGTTAATTCTTGTCATTTTTTGGTTTTGTTGGTCATGGTGGTAGTGTGTGTGTGTCTTTGGAATTTGCTGATGTGAGGCTATTTATTGGCTGTTTTGTGGTTGCAGCTAACTTCCTTGTGTTGGAGTTTTCCTTCTCATACTTTCTGTAGGGCTGGATTTGTGGATATGTAATGTTTAAATCTGGTTTTGTCATGGAATTTCTTGTTTTCTCCATTTATGGTGATTGAAAGCTTTGCTGGGTATAGTAGTCTGGGCTGGCATCTGTGGTCTCTCAGTATCTGTCCAGGACCTTCTGGCTTTCAGAGTTTCCATTGAGAAGTTGGGTGTAATTCTAATATATTTGCCTTTATGTGTTACTTGATTTTTTTCCTCTGCTTCTCTTAATATTCTTTCTTTATTCTATATGCTTTAGTGTTTGAGATGACTTTTTTGTGGTCCAGTCTATTTGGTTTTCTGTATGCTTCTTGTACCTTCATAGGCATGTCTTTCTTTAGATTGTAAAAATTTTCTGCTATGATTTTGTTGACTATATTTTCTGTGCCTTTGATCTGAAGTTCTTCTCCTTCTTCTATCCCTATTATTCTTAGGTTTGTTCTTTTCATGGTGTCTCAGATTTCCTGAGTGTTTTGTGTTAAAAATTTACTGGATTTAACATTTTCATTGAATGATGAATCTATTTCCTCTGTCATATCCTCAATGCCTGAGATTCTTTCTTCCATATCTTGTATTCTGTTGGTTATGCTTGCTGTAGTTCCTGTTTGTTTATTTTTGTGTATTCAGATTTTCCTTTTCCTGAATTCCCTTGGTTTGTGTTTTCTTTATTGCCTCTATTTCAATTTTCAGGTCTTGAACTGTTTACTTCACTTGTTTGATTATCTTTTCTTGGGATTGTTTCTTGCCTTTCTTTAATGGATTTATTGATTTTCTCCAATTTTTTATTTGACTTTTCCTCTATTTCTTTAAGGGAATTTTTAATTTCTTCTTTTAGGGCCTCTATCATCTTCATAAAGTTGTTTTTAAGGTTGCTTTCTTTTGGGTCATCTGCATTGGGATGTTCAGGTCTTGCTGTTGTAGGATCACTAGGTTCTGGTGGTGTCATATTGCTCTTTATGTTGTTGAATGTATTCTTACACAGCCGTCTACCCATTTCTTCCTTTAATCCATACAAATGAAGCTCCAGATCACTGTTCTGATCAGTACAGTCAGGACCTGTGGCTCCAGTAGTCACTCTTCTTCCCAATCATTGAAGGAGGTGTAGGATGGGCATATGGTTCCAATTGTCACTGGTTCCTCAGGGGACGGTTGGCATGGGGGTAGGGGAGGAGGCTGCTAACTGGTCTCTGGGGCTATAATGGCTCAGGGGAAGGGGCACAGAATGTGCCCCAGGGACCTAGGGGCTAGTGAACTGGGCTGTGCAGTGGGGATATCAGGGCCTTACCTCTTCCCAATAGGTGCAGAGGGAGCTATATGGCTCCAGTAGTCACTGGTGCCACAGGGGATGGTTGGCAAGGGGTGAAGGAGGAACATGATAAAATGACTTCTAAGTGAAAACAAAGAGAATGGAAGAATTGAGCTATACTTCACTATAAGCACTATAGTAGAGTGGTAGTCCAATGTGCAGTCCAAGAGAGGCATGTACCCCATAGAATGAAGGAGTTATGAGACAGGAGAAATGTGGATGGAGCAGTCATAGTTGTGACTAATGGGGCTTTTTATGACTTACAAAGCTTGGACTTTATTATCTATGATATTTCATGCACTGTAATATAAATAACAAAAGTAAATAGATTTTCTGCAGACACACAGAGTGGAAACAAGCTTCAAGTAACAATATTTGGCTTCATTTAGTGATTTCATGACTATTGTTGGTTGTTTTTACTCTTTTACTCTTTAGGGGGCCCTCCACGCAGCTCTCAAATAAATCATATCGAAACGTATTCTTTCTTATGAATGCCCAGCCTTAGCTTGGCTTGTTTCTTGATAGTTTTTCTTAACTCACATTATCCCATCTATTTTTTGCCTCTGGGCTTTTATCTTTCTCTATTTTTGCATACCTTTCTTTCTCCATGACTTGTTGTGTAGCTGGGTGGCTAGCCCTTGGAGTCTTCCTCTCCTCCTCCTCTTCCCTCTCCTTCTCTTTTATTCTCTCTGCCTGCCAGCTTCACCTATCCTTTCTCCGGCCTTGCTGTTGGCCATTCAGCTCTTTGATAGACAAATCAGGTGTTTTAAACAGGCACAGTAACACAGCTTCACAGAGTTAAACAAATGTAACATAAAAGAATACAACACATCTTTGCATCATTAAAACAAATGTTCTACAGCATAAACAAATATAGCACATCTTAAAATAATATTCCACAACACATGACTACCTATGATTATAATCATTTGACATTTATCGTGGTTTTTCTGTCTGATTTTGTGACTTTAAATAGTCATTATTATTATCTCACTCCAGACCTCAATGATTTGGTATTTGCTGTACACTACTGTAGATTCCCTTCTCACATTAAGGAAAATTTATATTACCCTCTATTAATTGGTTAAATAAATTGCTAATTTTTGTAATGTCATTTAAAATCTTGAATTTGTAAGACAAACTTAGTTTAAGCATGGTGCCTTATATGTTCTCTGAACAAATATGAAAACAAGTTACACACAGTACATTAGTAAACATGTGACTTTCAGGTTTAGGCTCCTAAATCACTTGCCACCACTCCTTGTCATTTACATGCAAAGAAACTTCTTCATTTGTCCTATGTTGCTTTCTACAAGTGGAATTCTGCTCATTGCAAACCATGGTGTTGTTAAACATCTGTTGTCCAACTTTTATTTCACCTCCATATCTTTACTAAATTGATCTGCAGTTCTGGTTGGACTTGCAAATAATTTTGCTGGGGTCAAGATTAATTTATACATAAATTTACATATTTCATAAGGAAATGCATAATACTAGTACATTTTTATAATAGTAGCAGGAGTTAATTATCAGAGTGCTTAGGTGTATGAATTCATTAGGTATCACAAAGATGCTAATGTCCTACGGTATTATTTTCTCTTCATTTATTTGCTAGAATGATTTCTAAGTGTCCAATTAGTATATATTAATTACATACATACTATGTTCTATTATATTGTAAAGAAATCACACTTATTCATTTTATTGTATTTTGAGATTATAATGTAATTACATCATTATGAAATGTTTATACATATATAGAATGTTTATCATACTCACCACCCCACTTACTTTATATCATCACCCTTCCACTCATGCTAATCTTTTTACTCTTTCCAGTGACCTCCCCTTCTTCTTTCATGATTACTTGATTTTGCTGTCCATTTAGTAATCCAATGAGTTTCCTTAAGGTTGTTTTCTGAAGCATGGGGGAAGCTTGGTTAATGAAAGTATGGGCATATATTCTTACCAGTGGATATACCACTGAAGAAAATGTTTCTCCCTCCCAAGTCTACTATAACTACATATAAATCCTCAGGGAAGGCTGATGGCTATGATCCCTTTCACCTTCCATAACAGAGTGTTAATAGGCCTATTCTTGTTGAGATGTTATGCAAATAATCATGGCTACTGTGAATTTACGAGTACAGCTGTCACATCATGATACCTAGAGTGAAGTTTCCATATCTCTTATTTTCCCTTCCTCTAGATCTTTTATTCTTTCTCTCTCTTCTTCAATGAGCCATGGAGGATATTCTAGGTCAATCTTTGTTGCTATGATAAATAACATTATTAAAAGCAACTTGGGAGAGGATAGGGTTTAGTTCACTTATACCCCCAGGTCAATCACTGAGAGAAGTCAAAGCGGGACCTTAAATAGAAACTCTCGATGAAAAGTGGTTCCTGGCTTTATTCTCCATGTCACTCGGGTTCTTGTTCAGGTAACATTCTTATATAGCTCAGACAAAATTGCTTAGTGATGCTTATGCCCACAGTAGGCTGGTCTCACATTAATCATCAATTGGTATAACCCTTCACAAACATGGCCAGAGGCCAAACTGATCTGCCCAAACTCAGTTGAAGCTACTGAATTGACTGTAGGCTGTGTCAAGATGAAAGCTGAAAGTAGGAAAGAGGATGTGATACAGATGTTTTGCTTGTGTCCAAGCCCTCAGCAGTCATTTATTCTCAATGCTTTGACAAATTATTGGTCTCTGTAGTCATCACTGACCACTATACAAAGGAACTTCAGTGGCCAAAGTTGATAGCAGCACTAATCTATGGTATAATCATAGTTATTTAGAAGGCAATTTGACAGGCACATCTTGTCCATTTTAGCTAGAATACTTTGATAATGACAGAAGCTGCCTTGTATGCTTTTTGGTGACTTAGTAGTAGGGAATGATGATAACATGTTTAATTTTTCCCTTCCATTTGATGTTCCAAAGATGAACAAAGTGGATTTTTTATATCTTTAGGCATTATTTTGTACTCTGTAGTTTTACCTATTTGTGTGTTCAATTAGCTCTTAGAAACCAGCTATAGTGTGTAAATTACCTCCACTTTTGAACAACAAAAACTTATTGAATTGAATTAAAATTTATTTAAACATGACCCCACTATTCTTTGGTGAGGAAGTTGTTATCCACTATGACAAAGTTTTCCAAAAATCATTTTATGTCTTTCTGGCTTCATGCTTGTAATCAGCCATTCTGAAGACAGTTATGGTTCTTTTGGTGAGAAAAAAGTCTCTCCAATTGACAATCACTTGCAAATGAAAATGTTCTTTGATCCAAGGAATCTTACTAGGGAAACAAACTATTCAAGTGTAGGCTGCATGCCCATCAGTAGATGACCAACAGAAAACAAACTCAACAGCATCTTTGGATGCTCCTTGTCTCATAATATCATGTCAAAGCATTTTATCTATTTTGTTTCATTTTCTTTTTCTTTTTTTTTCTTTCCCCCTCTTTTAACCCTAAAGTTCCTTGGGATATATATATTTTGACTTCAAATTTTGTATTTCAATAGAATTCCTGAGTGGGTGAACAAGTGGGTCTCTGCATCTGTATCTGTTTCTTGTGCCTTTTCTTGGATTCTTTTCCTTCTGTGTATTTATTTTGTCCTATTCCAATGTAATTTTTTTATTTATCTTATTATATTTTCTTATTATCCTTTAGAAGGCTGTTTGTTTTCTAATGAAAGACAGAACACATTCTAGCAACTAGATGATACACATACATGTGCAGTACATGTATATATATGCATATCATCATCATCATCATCATCATCATCATCATCATCATCATCATCATTTGCCCACCTCTGTTCTTTGAAAGCTAGTACTTTAGGACATGGTGGGAGATAACAGAACATCACACACTTACGTGTTTGACAAATTTCAAAATACACATACCAAATGGTTTCAAAACAGAGGAACAAGCATAACAAGACTATTATTCATAGTACATTTATTATATCAGTTTGAGAAGTTTTGTTTCTATCCCTTCTCCAGGAGAATATCCTGCTATGGACACATAGTCAGATGATTAGGATTTTAGTCAGCTATACTGTCTCTACCCAGAATGTTTCATCAAACAGAAAAAAATCTTAGTTTCACCTTTTTTATATAACTTTTCAAATTTTCAAGAATCTTATTCTAAAACTAAGTTTGTAGAACAAAGTATATTCAAAGAAATGTAGTTTCTAACTTTTCCCTTCTATAATATTTCTATTCTCCTTTACCCAACTGTAGTTAAATATAGACATCCAAGCACATACATACACAGTTTCATATTCTCACATTTTTTAGACAAATGGTAGCAAGCTATGCACATTTTACCTTCTGTATTTATATCATTCTAATTTTAGTATTTGTGCTGCTGGGGCAAGCACTATCTTTTTATTTTTAGATGTTATAATATTACAGAAAGCTCCAAATTAAGATGTTGAAATAAAACTGTTTAGAACTGCCTGTCTTGCATAGCTATATGGGTTGTTCCCAATTTTCCATGAATATTTAAAATATTCCTGGAAAGAAACATGGACAATATGATTTTTTTCACATCAATGTACATTTTGACTTCCATTCCTAGAAGCAGAATTGTTGGGCCAAAGGTAAATGAATCTATAATTTTCCTAACAATTACCATGTGTGAATACATATTTTGCTCATTTTTGGCCAACACAAAACAAACTCAATGGTATTTTATCTCATATTGTTTTGTCTGGGCATACTTTGTCTTATTGGTATTTGCATTTATACTTAGCCATATGTTTTGGTGGAATTTTTTGTTATGTGTATTTCTTGATTTGTTTGTTTGCATTTTAAAGAGAGGAGGAAAGAAAGGGTATGGTGTTGGGGGTGAGAGGGAATCTGGGATGAGTTGGGGGAGGGAAAAAGCATGACAAGAATATATTGTATAAATTTTTTAAAATAAAAAGAATGTTATATAAATAGAATCCTACATGGTCTTTGTGGTCTGCCTTATGCATTTATCATATTGTCCTTGAGCTCTAGCCAAGTTCTGTCAACAGGTTGTGACTTTTAAGTTCAGTATTAAATGATGTGTGTGTCACAGTTTAGCCATTTGATCACTAAAGAGAATTGTAGTAACCCAATATTGGTAATAACCCAAATTCTCCAGGACTGTTACAAATGAAGCTGTTTGAACTTACATTGCCAAATGTATGTTGTAGAAATAATAGATGGTAAGGACCTTGACCTTGAGAAGGAAACATCACCCCGGGTAATGGGAATAAACTAATGTAATCATTTCAAATTGTGAAAAACATAAACAAAATCATCTGGCTATAATCAGGGCGAGAGGGAACAACTGTGAGATAGATGTGACATTATTGACTTTGAAGGTAGGGGAATGGAGTCTCAGCAATGGATATAGGTACTATGACAAGTTGGAAAAGGAAAGGAACCCAACCCTCCCCTAGAACCTCAGAAGGCAGCACACCTCTGCCAATAGTTTGATGTTAGCCAAGTTATATTTATTCTGGGTCTCTGGCCACTTGAACCACAAGGAATTCAAGACAATGAATTTGTAGTGTTTGTGTGCTGTGGCAGGAATATAAACTTAGTGGAATATCTTTTGTAAACTATATAAGAACTTACTATATGACCCAGGAATCACACTTTTATTGTATTTTCACCCCCCATTATGTCTAGGCTATATGTATATGTATATGTATGTATATGTATATGTATGTAAGGTATTCAACACATTATTATAAAGTAGGCTTTGTGAGTATACCAAAGCCTTTTCAACTTCTGCTATTTCATTTTAAAATGACAATCAGTTTACTGAGTTTCAAGCTCTTTGTAATCCGAGGAGCATCTGAATTCTAACTACAATTTACTGCAACATACATGACTTCTAATTGTGTGTGTGTGTGTGTGTGTGTGTGTGTGTGTGTGTGTGTGTGGTCAGAGAGAGGACAGTGGGGAGTAAGAGATAGAAAGCAGGTACACATGTGTGCATTGTGTGCCTCTGTATTTATTTCAAAGCCAGAGGTCAATCTAGGCTGTACTCCTCAGAGATTGTTCACCTTCGTTTTTGTTAGTTTGTTAAGATGGAGCATCATTATATAACCCTGTGCAGACCAGGATGACCATGAACTCATAAAGATTTGCCTGCCTCTGCCACTAAACCCAGATACCTGGTTTGAAACAAGTGTAGCTGGAAGTTTTCCTGTGTCTCCGAGATATAGAAGGAAGTTTTCCTGTGTACTGCCTGGTCCTGCAGTTGCTCGGTCCCAAGTAAACACACATAGGCTTATATTAATTACAAACTGTATGGCCTATGGCTCAGGCTTCATGCTAGCTAGCTCTTTCATCTTAAATTAACCCATTTATATTAATCTATATGTTGCCATATGGCCGTAGCATTACTGGTCTATTAGCATCTTATTGCTTCTTTGGCAGTGGGCTGGCTTTTCCTCTGACTCCACCCTTCCTCATCTCCATCCTCAGTTTGAATGTACCATCTAACCTTATTGTGCCTCACCATTAGCCAAACAGTTTTGTCAACCAATGAGAGCAACATATATTCACAGTGTACAGAAAGACAGTCCACAGCACTTCCCCTTTTCTGTCTAATCAAAAAGGGAGGTTTTTAACTTTAACATAGCAAAATTATATGTAATGAAACAGTTATCAAGCAAGAATTACAATTACAATATCTAGTCTATTTGTACTGGGTAAAATTAAAGAAAATATTCTACCATCTATTCCTATATTTGTGAGTCTAAAGTTTTATATTTAATTTATCTTTTATCATAACTAAGTAAAACTATAATTATAACTATCTAGTCTTTAACTCCATCAAAGACACCAGAAGAATATAATAATACCTAAGTAAATAGGCAGTGTGTTGTAAGCAACTTCCAAAATTCTAGAAATGACAGAAACAGCTGGCTGTCTGGACAGTCACCCAAAGTTCCTCTGCAACATTGGGGCATCCATCTTCAGCCTACAGGCCTAGAGTCTCTGGAAGGCTTTTTTGTGAGGCAGAAAGTTTGAAGGATTATCTCACCTATTGGCAAAGTTTATCAGTTGCTCTCCTCTGGGTCCTTCAGAATGTCTGGCAGTATCTTCTGTGAAGCAGGAACCTGAAGGACAATCTTGCTATGTTTAGGAAAAGTTTAATGGTCATTTTCCTATGGGTTCTACATTCCAGTTTATATATACTGTCAAGCAGTCCAGGAAAGAGCAGTTTCTTGCAAAAAATGGCCACTTTTACCAAGAAGTTAAACTCCATGTAGAGTGTATTCAATGCCCATCTTCCTCTTTGAAGTAAACTGGTGCTGCCAGGAGCAGACATGTCTCATTGTCCATAAAAGTCTAAGTTTTTAAAACATTTTAAATCCCATATTCTATAGGTCTTTGAAGTGTTTTAAGATTACCTACCTAATTGAAATATATCTATGTATACCTAGAAAACTTAACTAACATGACTATAAATTTGATTATCATAGGTGACTAATTATTAACCTATATTTCTTATACATTACAATTTTAAATGAGTTGCATAAACATAATACCTTAAGCAAGATTATATATATATATATATATATATATATAGTATAACAAATTAACTTTAAATTTATATCAATAAACTAAAATCCATAGCAATGTAAAACATTACAAACAAGTTGTTGCTCTTTAAAAGTAGATTTAAAAATCTACCCTTTCATCCTATCATATCTATCTGTTTTTCTTCTTTAGAAAGAGATTGAATTAATAATCAATCCTCTTTAAATAAAAATAAACATTTATAAACAATATTTGGGGAATTGGGGCATAGCTTTACATACTACTTCCTGCTGATTGGAGGCACTGGCAATCTTATGGGGAATTTGAAAAATTCAAGATAATGGTCAAATCCTGGGAAGACTGGCTGTAACCTTTGTTGATAGACAACATCTGTCAAGGTTCAGGAAGTCTCACTTGAACAAATCTGATCCATTTTAACCTGGAAAAAAATCCACAGCCTCTTGCTTCCTGTGGAGGGGGGGGGTAAGCAGTTCCAAAGAAATATATCCTTAGAACCAAATTTTAAAGTCAAGATATCTTTAAAATATATATGTTGATTTAACTTAGCAGCCTTTACAATCAAATGTCTTTCTGCAGTTAGCTCATTAACAGTCAAAAATTTAAAGAAAACACAATATACATAATCCAGGCTCTCTGTGTATTTTCCATCTTTACATGGCTATTGTAGCACGAATCTTAACAGGTCTTATTAATAAAAACAAACCTGAGCCAGGTATTGGGGTGAATGCTGAATGATCAGAGAAACAGAAAAAGCCACAGCCACCTCACCTTGCCAATTCCTCAGCTAATCCTGTTTCTTCAGACTGGAAGCCTCTGAGTCCTCATTGAAATGCATCTCAGCTGAACTGTTGCTCAAAAGCCTAAAAGCTTAGCCAGCCTAGATCCTGGTCTTCATGCCTTATATACCTTTCCGCTTTCTGCTGTCACTTCCTGGGATTAAAGGCATGAGTCACCATGCCTGGCTGTTTCCAGTGTGGTTTTGAACTCACAGAGATCCAGATGGATCTCTGCCTCTGGAATGCTAGGATTAAAGGCATGTGCTACCACTGCCTAACCTCTATGTTTAATATTATGGCTGTTCTGTTCTCTGACCCCCAGATAAGTTTATTGGGGTGCACAATATATCAACCACAAGCTATTTCTTGTATATTACTTTTATTGTCTCTTTAAAGACTTTATTTTTTAAAACTATTTCTTTATATAATGAGTATATAATATACACTCATTTTTCTCTCTCTTCCAAGCCTACGTACATCTTTGTACACACTGTAAACCATTTAGAGGTTTATTCCATCTGAATCTGCCTTATTGTATATCTATAATTCTTTTCTGACCAGGAAAGATTTTAAACTGCTAGGCTGTACAGTGGCTTTGGCTGTTGACTCCACCCCATCTGGCTTCCTAACATGGTGGAGGTACTTTTACTGCCAGCTCTAGGAGCCATGCTCACTGCCAAGTCTGGGAAACAGTGTGCCTGTGCCTCCATCAAGTAATGTATAGCCCAGAAACCTTTTTTTTTTTGTCTGTACTAGCAAAAGCTCAATCCACCACGTAGCTCACTTCGTGGCTTGGAGACACCTCTGTGTATAGTGGTGGGAATCTGTCATGCTGTGCTCAAGCTCAAATGCTGCAGTGTCTCTGTGCTGTGGCCCACATAAGAGACACAAACTAGGAAGCTGTTCTTGGCTCTGTTTTAGAACCCTTTTTAAAAGTTTTTTTCAGGTTTTAGTTGGAAATTTTTGTCAGATGTAGCTAGAAGTTTTTGTGGATCTCCCAGATGTGACAGGAGTTTTTCCTGTGTCCTGTCCAGTCCCTCAGCTGCTCAGTCCCAAGTAAACACACATAGGCTTATATTAATTACAAACTGTATGGCCTATGGCTAAGAATTCTTGCTAGCTAGCTCTTTCATCTTAAATTAATCTGTTTATATTCATCTATGTGTTGCCACATGGCTGTGGCATTACTGGTCTGCTGGCATCTTATTGCTCCTTCAGTGGCTGGTTGGCCACTCCTCTGTCTCCACCCTTCCTCATCTCCAGCCTCAGTTTGAATGTATCACCTAATTTTAGTCTGCCTCGCCATTGGCCAAACAGCTTTGTTTATTAACCAATGAGAGCAACATATATTTGCAGAGTACAGAAAGATATTCTACAGCAGACAAAGGTTCTTATTTTTCCTGAGGATCACACCATAGGATAAGCTGTTTCGTGGCCAGTAAGCCTTAAGGGTAGGCATGTATCTCCTTCCTCAGTTCAGGGTTTACAAGCCTGTGCCACCATGCCTATGACATACATCATTTGAAAATGTTTTCTCTAGCCTTTATGTAGTTTATCGTTTTTTTTCTCTGAAGAGATGTAGAATTTTAATTCAGACAGCTGTTTTATCAATGTTTTCTCTTAGGATGATATCTTGGCCATGAAAGTATTTCCATCTGGCCATTTATACTGAAGACATTCCATGAGTCTTCAAAAGATTTTATACTTTATATTTTATATTTATATTTATGCTATATCTTTCATTAATCTGTATGTTACATGAGATTTTTTGAATGAGGTTATATTATTTATTTACCTGTAGTTGTACAGTTGAAACCTCTTCCACAAATTATTCTAGTTCCTTTTGTCAAAAATTGGTAAGACATATTCACATAGAATTATTTCCCGTATCTCTTTCTGCTGCACTGACCTTGTGCCTCTCTCTGACACGGCTCCACCAGATTCTCTTGGTTTCTTTAGATGTACAACATAGCCATACTTCAAGAGGGAAGAATCAGAGCACAGTCACAATCTGAACAAAGCAAAACCAAACTCCAAAAATGTAAATAACTCAATGTCCAATGCCTGGGATTCATTCATGATCTTCTAGACTCCTCCAAAGGGCTTAGGTCACTTCTCTAGCTCTGCCTTAAGCAGCACAGGCAGTTGATCTTCTAGGCTCCAGCAGTCTCTTTTCCACTGCTGCTGCTGTTCTTGGTGTTCATCCTATGGTACTGTCATCTTCAAAATTCCGGTATCTTCTGCTACAACTGGGCTACATTAGTAGGTCTTCTGGGCTTTCTTCAGGGACTCCAACTCCGCCACACAGTGCCAAGCCTTAGCTTATTTCCATGATCCCTTCATTCCTTCAAAACCAGAACCACCTGGGTGACTCTTACACTACCATGTTTGGTTTCCAGTATGAGATACAACTTGGTCACTTCTGGGACATAGCTTTTATGTGCTGAACCACTTCAATGGGTTTTGGTCTCTTGCTAATCACAGCTTATTCTTCAGCTCCAGCTGATCAGAAACCACAGATTCTTCACACAAAAGCCCGAGTACAGCCTTTGCTTCCCTTTGAAATTTTAAAAGTGAGGCCTTCATTGTCTATATTGCTCTCGATATTCTTATCTTTCAAGCTACTACAGGATAGCTTACTGAGCTCTCAACACTCAAAGGCTTTTCTAGCCCAGAGTTCCAAAGTCATTCCACAAGACTCCCAAAAACTAAATGGTCATATATGTCACAGCAATATCTAACTAACCTGGTATCAATTTGTGTTAGTTAGGGTTCCTATTGTTTAAAAAAAAAAACCCAGCATGACAAAAAGCAAGGAAAGGGTTTATTTGGTTTATACTTCAAAATTGTAGTCTATTATAGAAGAAAGTCAGGACAGAAACTCAATCAGGAGGCAGGAGCTGATGTAGCAGCCATGGAGGGGTGCTGCTTACCGGCTTGCTCCCCATGGTTTCTCAGTCTGCCTTCCTACAGAACCCAGGACTACCATCCCAGGGATGGCAGCTGTAAGTTTTCTCAGGTCCCACCTGGCCCTGCAGTCCTGTAGCCACTTATAAAATAATCACTCAGAGGCTTAATATTATTTACAAACTCTATGGCCTATGGCAGGCCTCTTGCTAGCTAGCTCTTATATCTTAAATTAACTAATTTCTATTAGTTTATGTGTTTTTCATGTATTTCATGGTTTTACCAGTCTGCTAGCATGCTATTTCCTGGGCAGCAGGCTGTCATCCCCCCTGCCTCTGCCTTTCTTCTTCCTGTCTGTCTTGGATTTCCTGCCTGGCTATAACCTCTGTCATAGGCCAGACTGGCTTCTTTATTAACCACTCATAGCAATGCATATTCATAGCATACAGAAAGACATTCTACAGCAACAGCACCCACAATGGGCTGGGTCTCCCCCCATCAGTCCCTAATCAGGAAATGCCTTACAGATGGACATTATGGAGCCACTTTCTTTATTAAAATTCCCTCCTTTCAAGTAATTCTAGTTTGTGTCAAGTTGACATAAAACTAGCTAGTATGGAATCTTTTCTATATCCCTTCCCAGGGAGACCTGTGCATCCCCCACTTGAACCCTGCTATTACCTAGTCTCCCTGAATCTGTGGATTGTAGCATGGTTATCCTTACTTTACAGTTAATGTCCACTTATGAGTGAGTGCATACCGTGTTTCTCTTTCTGGGTCTGGGTTACCTCATTCGGGATGATTTTTTCAAGTGCTATCCATTTGGCTGAAATTTCATGATGTTATTGTTTTTTAACAGCTGAGTAATACTCTACTGTATAAATGTACCATATTTTCTTTATCCATTCCTCAGTTGAGGAACATCTAGTTGGTTTCCAGGTTCTGGTGATTACAAATAAAGCTGTAAAAGAGTCAGACACTGCCTCACTCCCACCTTTCAGAGTCGCACAAGAGAACCAAGCCATACAACTGTAACATATATGCAGAATGCCAAGGTCAGTCTCATGCAGGTTCCCTGGTTGTCTGTTCAGTCTCTATTAGCTCCTATGAGCCCAGGTTAGTTGATTCTGTGGGTTTTCTTGTGATGTCCTTGACTCTTCTAGCTCCTACAAGCCTTTCTCTCCCTCCTCTGTAGGATTCTGCAAACTCTACCTAATGTTTGGATGTGGGTCTGTTTCCATCAGTTGCTAGAGGAAGCCTCTCTGGTGACAGTTGGGCTAGGCACCAATCTGTTGACAGGAGATGGCCAGTTCGGGGTGTGTATCCACTATTGCTGGAGTCTTAGCTGGGGTCATCATTGTAGATTCCTGGGAGATTCTCTTGTGTTGGGATTTTGCCTGACCCTAAAATGCACCCCCTCTTTCCAGTAGTCTCTTTCAGTACTCTCCACCTCCATCCCCCCCACAACCTGATCATTCATGTTCCCGTCCCCACAGTCCAACTGATACACTGAATCTGATAAAAAGACAAAGTAGGAAATAGCCCTGAATGCATTGACACAGGAGACAACTTCTTGAATAGGACACCAATAGGACACTAAGATCAACATTTAGTAAATGGGACCTCAAGAAACTGAAAAGTTTCTGTAAGGCAAAGGACTCCATCAATAGGACAAAATGGCAGCCTACAGAGTGGTAAAATATCTTCATCAATCCCATATCTGACACAGGGCTGATTTCCAGATTATATAAAGAATTTAAGAAACTAGGCATCACCAATTAAATAATGCAATTAAAAATTGGGGTATACATGTAAACAGAGAATTCTCAACAGAGGAATCTCAAATGTTCAATATCCTTAGCCATCAGGGAAATGCAAATCAAAAGGACTCTGAGATTCCATCTTACACCTGTCTGAATGGTTAATATCAGAAGCATAAATGACAGGTCATGTTGGAGAGGATGTGAAGCAAGGGAAACACTCCTCCATTGCAGGTGAGAGTGCAAACTTGTACGGCCACTTTGGAAATTAATACGGTCATTTCTCAGAAAATTAGGAATCAATCTACCACAAGACCCAACTAAAGGATTACAAATTGGGTAGGAAGGCAAAAGGGTAGATCTGGGAAGAATTGAGGAATGGAGGATGAATGTGATTAAATATGTTGTACAAAATTCTCAAAGAAATAACATAAGAAAATGAATTATACAATTTTAAAAAAGGAATCTGAAAGCATATTTAGTTACATGTGAAAATTCAGTAACACAGGGAAAATTGGTATTCAATAGGGAAAAAACATTCAGTAATTTCACTATGATTTACAAAAGACAACATTTCTAATTCCCTGTAATGTAGATTTTCAAATGGTCAAAAATGTTAAGTAAAATCATGCAATTATCAGAAAATCTTTACATGAATCATTCATAATTTGTGAGTCAAGGACTAATTTTAATCTATTACTCAAAAATTTAGAATCTTTAAGACAAAGTAAAAACACATACATAATGAAAAGCTTTATATATCAAAAAATACCATAAGCAAATTAAAAGAGCACATTACATACTCAGGAATCAAAATGTAGTTGTAATAAGACAAATGAATTCTGAGTTCCCCCAACAAAGTGAGTACTTTCAAAAATAGACGAGAACAAAGCCAACAACTTTACAGAAGCAGAGGCTCGATAAACAGAAAATTCTCATAAAAAGAAATGCAAATGACTTGTAACCACATGAAAAGTTGTTCAAGCTTGTTTATACAGTAAGAGAAATGAAAATTTAAATTGTAATGAGATATTATTTCTCACCCATCAAAATGGCAAAAGAAAAAAATCCCCAGCTGTCCAATGTAGTGCATGATATATCTGTGTAGAAACAGACAACCTTGTGCCGTGCCTGTGGGAATGTAAAGGGTGTGATGGTTTAGCAAAATTACCTTGGAAATATTATCTATAAATATCGCATATACATATCCACTCTTGGACTCAGCAATCCCACTTTGAGAACCTCTCCTGAGGAGGCACATTACAATAATTGCAAATTTCTCCAAGCACCATTTATGCCCATCATTACTCGAAATTTTCATAGTTTTAAAACTTGATCTTCATATTGAATGGCCAAATAAAAAAATCAAATACACTATCATATTAGGCATTAGCTTTTAAAAACACTTAGACATCCTCCTTTCCTGTTATTTGAAATTCAGGGTAAAATAAATGACTCTCCTAAGGGTGTAGCTATCATATCTTCTAATGCTTTCTTCCCCAGCTGACACACAAATACACATTTTTGGAAATATACTACACAAAAGAATGTATCATCATGATGAAAGAAAAGGGGTAGTCTAAATAAATATCAAAGAAGACACTAAAGCTTTTTCACTAAGTACTGTGATATAATGAGGTTGGAGAGGAGTTCAAAGGCACTTATACAGCCTTCAGAATTGAATGGAAGAGAAAAATGCATTTCTCATGAAAGCAAAAGGGGGATATTTTACATCTGAATTGCTATATTTGGCTCTTAATCAAAACTGAATAATGATGGGTCTTTCTTTGACTTGTTCTGTGTTGTCTTAACCTAAAGGTTGGGAGATAAAATGCTAGTACTAGAAAGTTTGCACAGGTGAGCAAACTACCCAACTGCAATCCAAGCTGGGCTTGCTTAACTGAGCCAGCTGGTGTGCAAAACCTTGAAAAGCAGAGCCAGCCCCAAAAGAACATGCCCTGGAAGCTGTGACCTAAGAAACTCACTCTCCTTGCCACAGTGCTCTGATAATGATGGACAGTGCCTCCTCAGTTCACACAGCTAATTGCATACAGATCTGAATCATTCCCTTCAAACCAGGCTGCCTTCACTCCTGCTATTGTTCAAAGGGTATGTCCTCAGGACAGAGTGGTGAGCCCCTTAGCCTGGGTAAGACCTACATTGGGTTGGCATAATGACCAATATGCGCAGTCTAAGACTGCACACACAATGTGTCCTTGCTGCTTAAGGAATAGCAAAATGCTTACTGATAAGATGACATAGCAGATAAACAAAGGAAGTTCTAACCTTTCAAGAAATATTCAAGTGCACAGGGCCCCAGAAGCAGCTAATACTTTGACAATTTATAAGCCACTGCTCCAATTAGTTAAAACACAATATTCTTCCAGAAACAAGGTAACATTTATGATGGATTTAAAGAAGCTCACATTCAGGATTACATGAGAACTAGAGTTTTTAGTAAAAACAAAGACTCAACAGTCCATATGTTCCCAAGGGAAAAGAAAAACTTATGATCACATACACTAAAAAAAAAAAAAAAAAAAAAAAAAAAACTCTTCAAGGGACACACTATTAAATGAGGCCTAACACACCAATGCACTGAAATAATATGCAGGCATAAAAAGGAATAAACCATGGGTCTGTGTAACAACTTAAAAAGACATCAAATTCATTTTGCTGAATGAAAACCAATAGATTTTAAACATGGCCTTTTATGCTTAGTCTGTGTAAGGCATTGGCTTTGTTTATAACAGACAGTATTGCAGTAAAGGCAATGGATTGTAGAGAGAATCTGGCCTAGTAGCTGCCAAAGTTGAAGATTGGGGAAAGGAATGACTATAAAAAGCTGTGGAGATCAATTTTTTTTCTTGAAGATACTAGACCTGGCTTATATCTTATTTATGATGAGCTTACTTTGTATTTTATCAAAAATCAGAACAGCAGGGTTAGACTTTACTGTAAAACATATTTTGAGAACATTTTCAGTATAATTGATCTCTTTGTGCCCTTGCATAATTCATCTTTTGGTTAAATATTTTGAGAAGATGGCTGTTTATATGTTTCATTAATATCAAAAGGAACCATGAGTAAGAAAAAAAATAACTTCTGAAGAATGGGATATTATCTGTGGATTCATCATTTGGTGGATCTGATCTCCAACCCTGTCAGTCCTAACCATAGCCTAATGACTGTGCTCACCCCTCAACCACTGTTCAAGTTTTGCTAGATGTCAAGCAGGCTCTATGAATTTGTTTGTATTTGGGTTTGTGTGTGTGTGTGTGTGTGTATGTGAATGGTTATGTGAGTGTGTGAATGTATGTGTGCATGCACATACATTTGTTGCACACTCATGTGTATGACAAAGAGGAATTTTGTTGATTTTTATTATACCCCTTTACCAACACTTCCTCCAACTCTTGAGCTTCCACAGCTCCACTGCCAGGCCTCCTCCTTGATTCTGAAGAAGAGGTCCACAGAGCATGTCCTAAAGCCTCTCCTCATCATGTTCTACTTTCAGTCAGTGATGAACTGATGATACGCAGCAGCTTGCTATGTCTTCAATGTTATTCCTGTATTTTTATAACTGTTTTAGTTGTTATTGGGTCTTTTACCTTGAATCACTCTTAGTCAACTTTCCATCACTCAGACAAAATATTTGAGAAGGTTAACTCAATGGAAAGAGGAAAAACATTGATTGGGCTCAATATATCAGACATTTTAGATCCCGATCACTTGGCTCTGTTGCATCTGGGCCCTAAGATACCCTTCAGGGGAATCCTTCAGTGATGTTATCTCCTCTTACCAGGATCACCTCCTAAGCTTCCACTATGCTGCAGAGGCACCCTAGTTAGGTAGCAAGTCTTCAGTACACGAGCCCTTGTGGAACATTCAAGATTCAAACTACAGCAGTCCCCCACTGGCATTGCATAAGAACATTTCAGTGGCATCTGAGCTGTCCATTGTGTTGCTGATCAGCTACTGCACAATACTTTATATAGATGTACATTTCTCAGAGACAGGCTAGGGTATTCATAATTTTGTGTAAATAGACATCAACGAGTGGGAAGACAATAGCACCTTTGATGATTTCACCTCCTATTTGGTTTTCTAACGTATTTCTACTTGGTGTTTTTGTTCTGGTTATGGTAATAAACATCTGTAATAAAATCAGCTAATAAATCATGGTTGCCAATGTAAGTTTGAACTTTTGTATTTTATGTAAAGATTAAATTTAAGAGTTTTGACTGAATAATATTTCTTTTTGAGGTTATTAATTATACTTCCATTTACATTTTATAATGGTCATATGCCCTATGAGCTTCTGTGGGTTAAATTTTTTCCTAGTATGAAATGAAGCTAGGATATGAAGGGAAGATCACTTGTCAGGTATTTGTGACATAGTTGCTATCACAACACTGGAGATTCAAACACAATATCACACACTTGGCAACATGTTCAGTCCAAAATGAGTCCAAGGAAATTAGAGGAAAAGTAAGAAAGTATGATAACTCATCCTAGGGCCAACCAGAAAGTTAGGAGTAATGACTTCAACACATTCTGAAGAAGTTCTTTCCAGACACCTGGTTCTATAGATAGAAAAGGCTCAGCCATGCAGAGCTCAGCAGCACACAGGGTTCTCACAGGATGAAAAGTCACTTCCTAGAGGTCTGAAGCGGGTGGGGGGGTGTCTAGAGAGCTAAAAGCTTCTTCCTGGAGAAATATGACAAAGGGAGTTAACAGAACACTTGTGTAATGTTCAAAGAAAAACTTTTTACGTGTGTGTGTATCCGTGTCCTTGTTTCTCTCTCTCTCTCTCTCTCTCTCTCTCTCTCTCTCTCTCTCTCTCTCTCTCTCTCTCTCTCTCTCTGTGTGTGTGTGTGTGTGTGTGTGTGTGTGTGTGTGTGTTTGTGGAAAAGCTTCAACCACAAAACCGATAGCATTTGATGAAATCTTTTCAAAGCAACAAGAATGCTTAGCAATTAACATTAATAATCAGATCAATCACACATACTATATTTCAGAGTAAGGTCATTGTTTTTAAACGTAAAAATACATATAATCAGAGTATATTTTATCCATGTTAATAAATCATATCTGCTAAAAAAAACCCACATAATGAGTTTACATTTTCCAAATAACATCCAATCTATTCATCACTTAAGAGATTATCCACCACACTAAAAGTGGTCTGTTTGATAACTTTATGTTGATATAGTATACTCAATCAAATTAATTCATTTATAAGAATATGGGTTTTCTTCTGTTTAAAAAGATTTAGTCAGCAAGAATTTACATTTTATCAAGTGATGTGCATATTACTATGTTTATTAAGGCAGTGACTTTATCTTAAAGTTAATTGGAAAATAGCTCTTCTATATTTTTACACAGCCAAATACGTACTCATATTCTTTCTGCTCTCTCTTCTACAATTATCCCAGAGTCTTGGAAATGGTGACATAGAAGTCTGACTATGGTCCTATAACTCTAATTTGGTATTAAATATTTGTGTCTTTTTTATCATTCTGTTTCCAAGGCATAGGTGATGGCAAGTCTTGGTGGTATTTCTTTTTCTAAAATCATTGATGAGGAAAAGTCAGAAAATGAACAGCAGAGAAAAAATCCAAATAAACACTGACAACAGTAATAAGATGGCCATAAACACAAATGTTGGGAGGCATCTTAACCAATATATTATAGCCTTTATTTTTTTCAATAAGGTCATGACTCCCCAGTCACACAGGTTTTATCTGTTTTCCTAGAAACAGCTGTGAATTTCCCCTATAGATCAGGACTTACTTCCAGTAAGAAAACTGGTTTTATCTATAACCACTTGTGCCACTATTACATGAACTGGCATAGCTTTCCAGGCATTTCCATAATGAAGCATGCAGAACCCACCACTGAGTAGGACTGGAGTCCTAATTATCCTCAACAACTTCAGTAGCACCTTCTGATAGTGCCTGAGCTAGGCTTAATGTAGGGTACACTATCTGTTCATTCCTAGTGTTATTTCTCTTATAACTCAAACATTTAGCATCTTGAGCAATAGAGTCTTAGCATCCAGTTCTGAAATGCATCCAGCAGCAATGGCAATAGCCTTTATACCTTAAGGGTCTTCTGAGGCCACTTTGACCAATAACTTTTAGAGAGGTAATCCCTCCCTAGCACTGGGATTTTTGATACCCTTATGACTTTCTGGGAATATCTGTTTTCTTTACCCCTTTAGGTGCCCTTGTATGTCTTTTAAATGGTTTTCTAGGTCTGCAAAACATTTAAAATTAGCATATGTTGTCTACACATAACATAACCTTTTTACAGAGGATGAGCAGGACAATGAAAAGTCCCAAATCACCACCAAATAACTAATAAAGGCAACCTTAGTTTTGGGGGTTTATGAAAATAGATTCTTTTTTTTTCCATGCAATATAATCTGATCACAGCTTCCCTTCCCTCATCTCACAGATCCTCTCCACCTTCCCATCTACCCAACCACACAATTTCTTTTTCTCTTCTTTGAAATCAAACAGTCAAAAAACAAAAAATAAAAAAAGGACAAAACAGAGAAAAAAGAGCATGGGAAGCACATACACCACACACATACACACACACACACACACACACACAGAGAGAGAGAGAGAGAGAGAGAGAGAGAGAGAGAGAGAGAGAGAGAGAGAGAGAGAGAAAAGAATAAAACTTTGAAGAAAGTTTAGAAATTGCTCGTTAATTCAGTCATTGCTGCCTTGATTTACCAAAACTCATGTAAGAAGATCATACTCAAAATCACCTAATTCATTCAGCCTGAATTTTTTTATTCTAAGTAATAGGCTAGCACATCTGCTCAAGTCAGAATCTAAAGAGAAGCAGAAGACACAGCAACAGATACACAGCAGCTAGTATTTTCTTTATAAGAGGGTAACATCACAAGGCAGTTACTCAAGAGGAGGGAATTCCCACCAAGGCAAGTGTGTTTGGCCAGATCTTCTAAACTGACGAAAACTCAGTGACTAAAACTCAGTGACTACTTTGACTACAATGCTATCTAATTATCATTGGAAGAAAATGTTTATCAATCCACTTTCCTCCTCCTAAACACACACACACACACACACACACACACACACACACACACACACACACGAGAGAGAGAGAGAGAGAGAGAGAGAGAGAGAGAGAAAGAGACAGAGACAGAGAGAGACACAGAGAGAGAGACAGAGAGAGAGACAGAAAGAGAGAGACAGAGACAGAGAGACAGAGACAGAGAGACAGAGACAGAGAGACAGAAAGACAGAGACAGAGAGACAGAGGGAGAGACAGAGAATGACAGAGAGAGAGACATACAGACAGAGAAAAAAGAGACAGAGATAAAAAGGAAAATGATTGGAGCCATACCTAGGGTGAGTCTTTTCATTTTTCAGACTTCTTAAGTAATTGCATATAGGAAACAAAAGCCCACAGCTTTGAAATCAGAGGTTGGCCTTCCTTCTGTCCACACCCTTAGCAAAAAAATGAAACAAACCAAGAGCAAATGAACCTCAAAGAGTTCTAGTTATTTTACCTTGCCTTAGCTGTGTTGTTTTAAATTTTTATTTATTTATTTGTGTGTTTGTGTGTGTATGTGTGTTTGTTTGTGTGTGTGTGTATATATATATATATATATATATATATATATATATATATATATATATATATATATATATATATGCCATTAGTGTGCAAGTGCTTGTGGAGGCCAGAAGGGGGCACTGGATCCCATGGAGATAGAGTTACAGGCAATGATGAACCATCCCATGTAGGTCATGTAGGTGCTAGGAACCAATCTCTGGTTTCTCTGCAAGAGTAGGAAGCCCTTTTAACTACTAAGACATTTTTCCAGCCCCTTCCTTCAGTCTTTAAGTAAATCAATGGGAACTTGACTCTGCCATGTATGAGCATGCAAGATGAAGTTTTGTGGGTGTTCTGACTCTGATAATAGACTAAAGGGAATCTACAGCCTGGTCCATGAGGTGGCCTATAAAGATAGCAAATATCGATTTTTTGCAAACTATAAATACCTATTTTTAAAATAAGATTTGTTTTTAATTTATGTATTTTGTGTGCATTTATGTTGTGCTGATGTTCTCGCAATTCCTGTGGAAACAAAAAGAGGGTATTCGATTCTCTGAAACTGGAATTATAGACAGTTGTTAGCTGCGGTGTGGGTGCTGAGAACTGAACCCAGGTCTTCTGCAAGAACAACAAATGCTCTTAACTTCTGAGTCATCTCTCTAACCCCAGATAAATCCCTTTCAAGTGACATATGTATGGATTGATAGCATTTTATTTTTACACAGTCATAAATAAAAATAATAATAATAAATCACAGCCCACAGCTATGGGGGAACAGAATCAGTGGGAAGATTAATCTCCAGTGTTTCAGAAAGAGAACATGAATGAAGCAAACAGCCAACAGACTTGAATAGAGACAACTATAAGTCTCAAAGGAGAAAATTGCTGAAGATCCCTTATTGTAAACAAGTAATGTAAAATCAGGAAAAGTGAAAACAAATCACATAAAGGCAATTCTGTCTTAAAATATCCATTTTAAAAACTGAAAATACACCATACCCCAGTGTATTTTGATGGCTGCAGGACTGTGGATGCTCTGGAGTCTATTGGGACTTAGCTTCATGGTTGTCTGGCCTGAGCTTCATATAAAACTGTCTGCTCTGATGTGTGAGAAAGTCTTATGGTTTTTCTATATAAATTACAAATCAGCCTAGTATCCATCAGTGATCAGGAATCCTAAGTCTGTGCTGTGACAGCCCACCAGTGCTGTGGCAATGCAAAAGTGAATGTGGCAATTACTGTAAACTCAAAGGGTCACATTTTATAGCTCATCTTGGCAGCCCAACTAGAAGGCCCTTCATCTTTGGTTAGTTTCACCCCAATGAAAGGTGAGTTGATGGTACATTTTGTTTTCATAAAAAGAAGGAGGTTCACCTGAAAAAAAAAAAAGTGGAATTGGTGACCTGGGTATTTGACCACTGCTTCCATCATAACGGTAGTAGAAAGAGAGTAGAGATTTAGTGAGAAACTTACCTACCAGGTAAAAGTGCACAACATGTTGAAGTTTCACTTGTCTATTGATTATTTTATTGACACTATGCACTAAAATTACTGATTTGTAGATGTTCCTAGGAATTATAAGGTGATATGAATAAGCTACAGTACAGGACACATCAACGATAATATATTCTTAACCTGTGTGTTACACTAAGACACAGAGGTTATAAGAACAAGAGAGTTCTATCAATCAAGTTTCAAATATATTATTCATTCTGAACACAACTAAATCTTCTAACATATTTTTAACACAAATCTTAAATTGTTCTATTAATAAAAATCCGGGGCCGGGTGGCAGTGGTGCACGCCTTTAATCCCAGCACTCGAAAGGCAGAGGCAAGCGGATCTTTGTGAGTTCAAGGCCAGCCTGGTCTACAGAGCAAGATTCAGGAAAGGTGCAAAGCTACACAGAGAAACCCTGTCTCGGAAAAAGAAAAAACAAACCTGGGGCTGGATGTTGGGTTGAAAGCTGAAAGATCAGAGAAGCAGAATAAGCCACAGCCAACCTCACTTCGCCAACTCCTCAGCTGAACCTGTTTCCACAACTCCTCAGACTGAAAGCCTGAGTCCTCACCTGGAAGGGATCTCAGCTGAACTGCCTAAAAACCTCTAGTTCCTGTTCCTCATACCTTATATACCTTTCTGTTTCCTGCCATCACTTCCTGAAATTAAAGACGTGTGTCCTTCCCAAGTAAAGACATGAGATCTCAAGTGTTAGGATTAAATGTATGTGCAACCACACCTGGCTCTGTTCCCAATGTGGTCTTGAACTCACAGAGATCCAAATGGATCTCTGCCTCCCAAGTGATAGGATTAAAGGTGTGTGCCACCACTGCCTGGCCTCTATGTCTAATCTAGTAGCTGGCTGTGTCTCTGATCCCCAGATAAGTTTATTAGGGTACACAATATATTAGGGACACAATATATCACCACACATATTCTGAATTATTTTACAAAGAATTTTATATCTATAATATAAAAATGTCCCAGAGCTAGAAATCCCAAATGATAGAAACATTGGTTAAGTTTTTGTGTGTATGGGTGTTTTGCCTACATGAGTGCACATGTATCAGGTACTTTTAGTGCCCTTGGAGGCCAGAGGTAAGTGTCAGAACCCCTACTGGAAGTCTCCATGTATGTGAAAGGCAGATCTGGGTCCTCTGCAAGAGCAGCAAATGTTCCTAACTGCTGAGCCATCTCTCCAGCACCTGACACTGTTTAAAAGCAAGCTGAATAATCCCACAGAATGAAAATAGAGAATGCTGGAAATACTTATTATAATGACAGTGAGTATAGGAAATCCAAGTACATAAATCCTGATGGATGGAAACACAGAATGTCAGCACTGAGAGTGTACTTGAAAAGTCCTTCCCACCTCTGAGACTTTACACAGCTTAAAATCTATAAAGCACTTGAGAGTCCTCAACAATCAGGGGAAATACCGTGGACATTATTACCATGGCATCCAAAGAGGCTTGCTTCTCCTTAACCTTTCACTAAATCCTTTGCCTTATCTCATCTCTTTGTGGTGATATTGACCACCAGCACTCAGCACTAACGTCTCTTTCAGCAGGTGCCTCACAAAGCTTTTCAAGAACAGCTTAAAAGCTGAAATGTGCTCCCATTTCCCCATTCTTTAGCATGTCAATCTTTCAGGGAGATAACCTGGCTTCTATGAACAGCAACAACAAAATACCATGACACATTTTCTTAAGAAACAATAATTGTAGCATGTCTCCACTTCAAAGGGACCCCAGCACAGGCTATGGAGGAAAGTAGTGAGCAGTTTGTAATGTCATTAAAAAGCTGCATGGCCATTCTTATAAGGGGTCTGAACAGTTTAGAAAGCAAAAGAGGACAATAAACACATTATAGCTCAGCCCCTTAAGCACTGAGATTATCCCATTGCTTAGGGATTTGCTCATTGTTAGTTTCAACTTGTGGCTAACTCTTCAGTCAACTTGTATAGTGTCCTCAGTTCCTTTGTGCCTTGGACAAGCATCTTGTAATCTGCTTTCCTTGTCAAAGTGAAAATACTCTCATCATGCAAGCAAATAAGAAGAACCATAGAATTTGGAATGGAAAATGGCAAACCTTACATAACTAATTTTTTCCTGACCTAAAGGATTCTACAATGCCTTCATCATAAATATTAATAAATGGGATGATAGAAGCATGTCTTATACAATGTAAGGAATATGGTAAGTACCCTTTAGACTCACCATCCAGAGTGAGCTATCAGTTCCTGTTACTATGTAAATATGCTCCCATGGAGTGCACCAAGGAGGACCATGGGCTTTGGGAGACATAAACAATTGGGTTCAGTGGCTTTGGCTCTGTTAAGTAATAACTTTGCAAACCAAGGGACTCAATCTGCCGGAATCTTGGTTTTCTCATATTTAAAACAGAAACAGCTGCCCTTGGGTTATTCCTCTTCTTTTAAATAAGCTTTCTCTTTCATAGCAATTTTAGATTCACAAAAGATTTGAGTGTTCCCACAAGCTACCTTGCTTCCCCTCTGATGGATAACTGACAATTCAATCAAAAATTTTTGCCCGAGTTATATATTTATTATGTTATATATGTTCATAATCTATGAACACAAAGTTTTCCCCTATTATCATCCAAAGAACATGATTTCCATTAAGGTTCATCCTTAGAATTATATGTTTTTTGAATTTTGACAAATATGTAATCATGTATGACAACTAACAGCATCGCACAGAATCTATTTAGTATCCTAAAACATCTGTGCTTAAATTTTCTTATCCCAACTTCTGGCTTTCCCCCTCTCCCCGAATGCCAAGAGGCTGGAGCTCTGCAGTGCCTTGCTTCTTTCACTCGGCCACCTGGATGCAGATGATCTCGGTGTCATTTGATGGCTTAGGCTGAGTGTGTCCTTTCAGCCCTGGATACACCACATTTTATCCATTCATCTATAGAAGGGCTTTGGATGCTTTCTAGTTTTTATGATTATAAATTAAGCTGCTGTAAATATCAGTACATGGACCTTTAGGTGAATAAAAGATTTCAAGCAATTTGTATGAATATCCAGGGGCATAATTATTGGATTATATGGTCAGAATTAAATTTTGGATTAATTGTCAAATTATCTTCTTCCGACGTGGTTGTTCTATTTTATCATTTCTGCCTCTTCAGAGTTCCTGTAGCTTCATATTCTCACCAGTATCCGTTGGCATTGGGGTTTGGATGTGGGCCATTACAATTCAAAACTAGATCGCGTGTCAGTGTATAATTAACTAATGATTCATAATATTGAGAAGCTACTCTTATGCTTATTTACCACCTCTATAAGTACTTTGGAGATGTCCGCCCTGATCTTTTGCCCACTTCAAGTCAAGATATATACTCTCTTCGTACTGAATTTTATTAGTAATTTGTGTATTTTAGAGATGGTCCTTTATCAGATGTGTGTTCTAGGCTGCATCTTCTCTTCTCATTCATGATGTTGCTGTAATCCACTAACCTTGCCTATCATAAGGCAAGAGTTCTTAAGTTTGGGGCAGTACCGCTTCTTAATTGTTTCTTCATGTGTTACACCCTTCACGTCATCTCATGAAAAAGTATTGAGATTTTCTCATGTATTATTTTTCAGGTATGTAACTTGTGATTGAATTTATGATTCCCTTTGAGTTGATTCTGAGGTAAGGTATAAAATCTCTGCCTGTATTCACTTTTGTTCATGTGATGTCTAGTTGTCCCAGCATAATTTAAAAATGTTTTCCATTGTCGTGCGTATAATTCCTGTGTCACAGACTAACTGACCACAATTATATAGATCTATGTCTGTGCTGTTCTGTAGTATGTTCTTTGCCTCCTTACCAGTATTACACTTGTCTTGATTGTTATAGCTTCATTTTAAGTTTATTTGAAGTTGACTATTGTCAGTAATCTAATTTTGCTCCTTGACTTCAATGTTTAGTTAGAGATTTTGGTCATTTGACTCTCCAATAAGTTTACTTTAGAATCAGTTTGTCATTAATTCCCTTGCTAGTTTGTTGAAATGGTATCTATTGAAAAATCAAGCTGAAAAGAACCTGTCTTGACATGACTGAATCTTCTTTCTAGTGTTCCTGGGTTTCTGTCCATCTGTTCTTTGATTTTTATTCACTAGAATTTCATAGATTTCCCCGTAGTTCTCGTGCATATTTTAATTTATAATTAAGTGTGAGCATTTAATTATTTGCATATGTTAATGCAAATGTTTATGTTTTTAAATCCACTATTCCATTTGATCCTTCCTTAAATTCTGGGCAATAAATTTTGTACATTAACCTTGTAATCTAAAATCTTGCTAGAATCATGTATTTGTTCCAGGGTGGTTTTATTGAATTCTTGAAGATTTTCTACTTAAGAGGTGGTGTCATCCATGAACAAATAGTTTTCTTTTCCTGCCAGGATAATGTTAAAAGGAATTAGTAAAGATTATGTTGACTAAGGAGCTACTAGTATTTGATAACTACTGGGAGAAAGAAAGTCAGTGTTTTGTTTTGTTTGATTAATGTTGTGAACCCTGTTACACTGACCACACACCAGAGTACTACAAAATTTCAAAAGGAGCCAAGGAAAACAACCAGGACTGAAGGGGAAAGAAGAATACACAAAAGAAGTAATCTCCAAATTGAGTAGGAAGGGAAGAGAGGATTATAAAGCAGGAGTTGAGGGCAGTGAACATGTTCAAAATCCATTGTTCAAGTTGAAATTCTCCAAGTATTAATAAAATATTTTTAAAGGTTATGGTTTCCTCCTTCCCTAGTTCTGGGTGTGTACACTGACTTTCTGACAGTTAAGTATAATGTTAGAAGTGAGACTTTTATAGACGTGTGTTTTATCACATCAAGGAAGTCCCATCTTACTCCTGGAAGGCTGAGAGTTTCTGTGGTTAATGGACCCTGTGTTTGGTCAAATAATTTTTAGACCTATTGACCCAATCTTATGGTAATAGTTTCTATTTTATTCTGTTGATATGAAAAATAGATTAATTGACTTGTGAGTATTGACCCAGTCTTCTGTATCTGAAACAAATCTTAATGGGTCATGGTGTATAATTTATTTCAATAAACTTTGTATTTTAATTGCTTTCATTGAGCATTTTTGCATCTATATTCATGTACTGGACTATGATTATATTTGCCTAAATATACTGTTCTAGTTTGAGTATTAGGCTAATCTTGCCCTCATATAAGGTACTAGGAAATATTCCTTTATAGTCAATGTTTTTATAGAGATGGCAGAAAATTGGAATGACTTCTCCTTTAAATGCTTACTAGAATTTGTCAGTGAATCCCTATGGGCCTGGTTCCTTCTCTTTTGGGAAGTATATCAATTACTGATCTGATTATTTAGTAGAGATGGAACTTTGCTTATTGTATGTTTCCTCATGATGAGTTTTGACATACTGTGTCATTAAATGCATTCGTTGTTTGGTTATGATGTTCAAGTCTGTGATCATTGAGTTATTCCTCATGCTCTTTCACTATCATTTAAGGTTTGTGGCATCTAAATGATGTCTTTTCATAGCATTACAGAATTGTGCCTTTATTTCTTAATTATCTTGACTAGGGTTTGTCAATTTTATTGATAGTTTCAAGGAACTAAATTTTGACTTAATTCATTTTCTCTACTTCCTGGTTATAATTTCATTGATTCCTGCATAAATTTGAATCTATCTCTTTTGATTACTTTGGATTTCAAATATTCTTTATTCTGGTGTTCTAGGATGATTGATTTTAGCTGTTTCTTATTTTCTAATATATGTATTCAAGGAGATGCATTTCCTACTAAGCACTACCATTGTTATAGCCTATATATTTTTGCTAAGTCCTATTTTTGCTACATTGGTCAAAATATTTAATTGTTTAGATTTATTCTTTAAAAATACAAGCATATTGGAGCTGGAGAGATGGCTCAGTGGGTAAGAGCACTTGCTGCTTTTGCAAAGGAGTTGAATTGAGTTCCTAGCGCCAACCTAGCAGCTCACAACCATCCATAGTTCCAGTTTCATGTGATTGTCACCCTTTCCTGTGAGCATCAACAGCACACTGGGTATACTTCCTTAGATGCATGTTATGGTGACATGATCTGTGCTGAAATGTGATTTTATTTGTATGTTAATAAATAAAGTTGCCTGGAGATCAGAGGTCAAAGTGAGCCATAAACGGAGTCAGGTGGTGGTAGCACATGCCCTTAATCTGATCACATAGCAGGCAGAGTGTCTGTGTGGTCAAGGACACAGCCAAGCATGGTGACATGAGCCTTTAATCCCAGTATCAACCATAGAGACCTGGAGGTCTGTATAGACAGGCAGTGATGAGGAAGTCATGTGGTTGGGTTTAGAGCCAATGAGAAGGCAGAACAGAAAGGCAATAAAAAGACAAGTCAGACAGGAAGAAGCTCTCTCTCTGGGGAAGCTACTGCTGGTGGTAAGCTAAAGCTAGTCATGGCTATTGCTTTGATCTCTTTGGCTATTTCCTCTGTATTTAGCTCTGTGTTTCTTATTTACTAAGGCCGTTTAGAATTTCATCTACAGCTTGTAAACTCACATGCATAAAAAATGAAATAGAAATGAATCTTTAAAATATAAGCATATCTATAATGAAATATAATACTATGATTGCTCATAAAAAACTACAAATTTCATTATATACGTACATACACACAGAGAGAGAAAGCAAGCAAGAGAGAGAGAGAGAAACAGACACACATACCACATACACACACACACACACACACACACACACACACACACACACACACACAGAGGGGGGGTTGCCAAAATTGTTCCAAAATCAATATGCAACTATATATTATCTGTTAGAAGCTCATTCTGGATGTATATGTGTTTGCTGATCCCATTTTATCCCCTCTCCCCTGACTCTTCCTTATATCTTTCTACTTTACCTGCCTCCCTGCCATATCTCATGTGTCTTTGTACTCTCCCTCTTCCTCTACACCTTCTCCCTCATCCATGATTTCCATTCTACTTTAATAGCCTATACCTACACTCACCTCCCATTTTTTTTTGTTTTTTTGTTTTTGTTTTTGTTTTTCAAGACAGGGTTTCTCTGTGTAGCTTTGCACCTTTCCTGGGACTCACTTGGTAGCCCAGGCTGGCCTCGAACTCACAGAGATCCACCTGCCTCTGCCTCCCGAGTGTTGAGATTAAAGGCGTGCACCACCACCGCCCGGCTCACCTCCCATTTTTATATGTTCACCTAAACATTGTAAGCATATATCTGCATATGAGAGACAATAGGCACTTTTGTCTTTTGAAATCTGAGTTACAGCTCTTCGTATAAGAGTTTCCAGTTTCAATTATTTTCCTAAGATTTTCATGATTTCATTTTTACTTAAGGCCGAAAAAAATCCATGGTGTATGTATTTCACATTTTCATTTTCCATTCATTTATTGTAGATATCTAATTCGGTTCAAATTCCAAGTTATTGTGAATAATACAACAAGAATATCGGTGTACTGGTATCTCTGTGGAAAAATATAAAGTTTTTTGGGTATATGCTCAGGAGTAGGATAGCTGAAATACCATATGCCCCAGCAAGCCTGACTGTTAATTGGTAAGGTTAAACTCTTGATACATAAAATGATTTATGGGCATGGGAGCAATAATTTCTATGATCTGCATTATTACATAGTGTTTTATTCTATTTGTTGTCTACATGCTATGCTCCTTTGTTTTTTTCTGTCCCTTATTGTTTTAATTCAGTGCTTTATAAGACTCCTTTTTTATGTACATAGATTTTATAATTCTTTCAGAGAATGATTATCTTGGAATTTGTAATATATAACTCAGCCAATTATATTCTCAAATAAAATTGTACTTCATAGACATTACAGTTACCTTATAATGACTTTTTTGAGGCAGTTTTGCTTAAGCTGCCTTGAAATTTGCTCTGTAACAAGGTTACCCTAGAACTTTGATCCTCTTGCCTCAAACTTGCAAATGCTAAGACGACAAACTTGAACCATTACACCAAGACGTAAATACTTTTAATTTCTTACCGTTACTTATACCATTGCTGCCACTTATTCTACTTATATATAAACATGTATACATAATTAACTGTTCCTGGGTAATTATATGATTATATAGTTGTATAGTTTCTGTTGTTTTTTCGAATAAACTGTTGTCTAGTCAAACAAAGAGTCAAATATATGATCTAATTTCCATTGTGCATTGGCCCATGGTTTTCTTTTATGTCTTTAGGCTTCTGTCATATTAGAGTTCCTGTCCCTGAAGCACTTTTATAACCTAGGAAAACATTACCACAATTTTTGTTTGCATGAGAAAGTTCTTGTTTCTTTTTCATTTTTGTGGAATGATGTTGTAACTACATAATTCTCTGCTCTTCTTCCTCCTCTACCTCCTCCTCCTCATTTTTCCCACTCTTTCTCTATCTACTTTAAAAATGTCATTCCATAATCATTTTGCTTTTGTAATTTCAGTAGTTAAGTCCAATGTAATGTTTGTCTCTGGTCTTCTGTAGGTAAGTTTCTCCACCCCAGTGTCTTCTAAGATTTTTCTTCATTTTATTTTTCAGCATTTATGCTTCTTTTGAGCTTCCTGGGTCAGTGGTTGTTGTGAATTTACTCTAGAGAAATTCTTAGTCAATATTATTTCAAGTTTTGGTTCCTTTTTCTAGTATCCTGTTTTGCATATACTCTAATTCTGTAGTTATCCCACAAGTATTTGAGGATCTATTCTTTATTCAAACTATTTTTTTTCATTTCAGTTTGGAAATTTTACAAGTCTTTTATTAGTTATTTGGGAATTCCATGTGATATATTTTGTTGATATTCACTCCCTAATTCTTCCAATATCTACCCCCAACTTCCCTATTGTCCTAGCTTACTTGTTTAGTGTTGTGATAAAACACAGACCAAAAGTGACTTGGGGAGGAAAGAGTTTATTTGACTTATAGCTTATGTTCATCATGGAAGAAATTCGGGGCAGGAACTCAGGGCAGGAACTGAAGCAAAGGACATGGAGGAATGTTGCTCATTGACACACTCACTATGCATTGCTAGGCCTGCTTTTTTATATAACCAGGATCATCTCCCCAGGGGTAGCAATACCCACAGTGGCCTGGGCCCTCCTATATCATGAAAATCCCCCTATAGATAGACATGCCCACAGGCCAATCTAATGGAGGTTATCCTCAACTGAGTCTCAGGTGACTCTAACTTGTGTCATATTGATAAAAACTTCAGTAACTTCCCACCCAACTTAGTGTCTTCTAATACTAACAAACAAACATCAAGTCCAATTTGTACCCCATGAACTCCTGGATGTGTGACCATCCAAAGGAGTGCAGTCCCTTCAGGCTAAGAATATCATTCCTTATCTGTATCTAGTTCACTAATTAGATGGTCAAAACGTTGCTCATTTGTATTACAATGGTTGGTATTTATACATATCATGTTTTCTTGTTCTTTGGTAGAATTTTCATTTCTCAGCTAACATCATCTATCTTATCATATTTGTTGTGCATATTTCCCATTAGTTATACATTACAGTTATTTTAATTCCATAATCTGATAAATACAACATCCTTAACATGTTTGGAACTGCTACTTATGATGTCTGTGTCCCTTTGAACTATGATTTCTACTTTTCAGTGTATCTTAGATCCTCTCATTATATATTGTCAAAAGTACCATTAGCTTGGTATTCTTTTGGACTCTTGACTGTGAGAACAAGTGGGTTTCTGACTCTTGTGCCTGCTCTTGTGACTCTTTTCCTCCTGTGTGTTGCCATGTCCAACTGCAATATGATCATTTTTGCTTTATCTTATTATTTTTTATTTTGTCATGTTTAGTTGTTGTCTCTTAGAAGCCTGCTCTTATATAATTAGAAACAGAGAGGGAATGGATCTGGAGGGGAGGAGAAGTGAAGAGAAATTAGGAAGAGTGGAGGGAGGGGAAACTCTAATTAGGATATACTATATGAGGAAAAAAAATCTTTCAGTAAAAGGAAAAAGAAGTAAAACCTCTGGAATCATAAAAAAAGTGTTAAAATTATGCTAGTAAAGAAAGTGTGGTGAATGATATGACGGTAAAATGCAGGGCAGGAGGTAGAGAGATGGCTCAGTGGGTAAGAGCATTTGTCCCACAAACATGAAGATCTAAGTTTGGCTCCCGGTACCACGTAAAAGGCCAGGTTTGACCCTGTGCATGTCTGTAACCCAAGCATTCTGTGGGGACAGGCAGGAGGATTGCTGTGGCTTGTTGTCTGACAATCTAGCTCCAGGTTCAGTGAGAGACACTGTCTCAAGGGAACAAGGGAGACAGAGGGACATAAAGAAATAGAGCAGAATGTTTTACATTCTCTCTCTCTCTCTCTCTCTCTCTCTCTCACACACACACACACACACACACACACACACACACACACCACATACACAAGCTGTAAGTTTGCCTTTTAGATTGTTTCCACCCTGTTTTACACTTAGGTGATCGCATGCACCCTCACACATATTCACATATATCATTCTCATTCCTTCCCCTTCCCGTTCCCGTTCCCGGTCTCTCGGTCTCTCTCTCTCTGTCTCTGTCTCTGTCTCTGTCTCTGTCTCTCTCTCTCACACACACACACACACACACACACACACACACACACACCACATACACAAGCTGTAAGTTTGCCTTTTAGATTGTTTCCACCCTGTTACATGATACAGGACATGTGGGTGGGCTCAGTTTTTCCCCTCCACCATGTGGAAGGCTTGAAGGGCCTAGCTTTGAGATTCTTCCACTGGCAGGCCAGTAAGACCCTGGAAAACCCTAGCTTATGTGTTACTTAGTTTCTATATGAGAATGAGGGGATTTTTCTGTTATTTTCCCTTTGACAGCCTGATGGGCCTTCTAGAAGTGAAACTCACAAGAGTGTGCTACCTCCCATACTGACTGATTTTCACTTGAAGTTTTGTGTCACAGGCCTGTCAAACCAAACCAACAGCAACTCGTCCTCATTTTCTCATTATTCTTCTCTGCTACTATTTCTTTATATCTCTGATCTACCAAGTCTTGATTATCTTCATCTGTCTATGAGTCTGTCCGATTATCAGGACACATGTGTGCCCTGTGAACTCACTTTTCCAGCAGCACTAACAAGAGTCATTGATCTTTCAAAGTGTTTAGCATTTTAGCTGTTGTTCAGATGGATTGGCAGCTTCTAAGCCCCTTACGTGTTAGAGCAGACTTAGAAGTGGACACTTGTTATTTTCCACACAAGCCTCTCTTTCTTGAAGAGTTCAGACTCAGGACACTGTGGTTCTTGGTGACTCTCTCTCTCTCTATGAATCCCTGGCCCTTCGGGAACATTCTGCACCCAGTTGAAACGGAGAACATGAGCCTTGCCATACTGACATAAAAAGCAGAGCAAACAGCATACATAAACAGTGTTCTCAGCTCCTAACCCTTCCTCTCCAATCTATTTGCATTCTTTTTTCTTCTCTGGAACTTGTTTTTTTTTCTGTTATCTTTATTTTATTTTGGTATCTACTCAAATATCAGCCTCTCAGAGGGGCAGCTTTGCTGAAATACTGGCGCTGGTGTTCTCCATCTGCTTAGCTCATTTTCTTTACTTTATGAAATAATACATTTGTGCACACGTGGTATATTACTTTATTGACCTCTTATGTTTCTAGTACAATAATAGCCAATATTTATTTGTAGTTTATTGTAGATCAATACCACATAGTTCTTTTACATTTTCAGAAACCAAGGTTCGTAAAACGGATATTTAACAGAACTAGTTTAAACTCGATTGTATGTGTAATGTGTGGCTTGAAGGACGCATAAGCACACATACACGTAACGTGTGTTTGCACATTCACACACATTTATCTATCATAATTGTCTGTATTATTATGTATCATACACACATGTATTTAATTATTGTGACATATGTATAGCATGTATACATTTCACAACATTTTAATACATGAGAATGCTTTTTGCTGTGTATTCCTCAGAGCGATGTAAGTCCTATGGAAGCAGGAGCTTTAACTGTGTGTACCAATCTTCAAGTTGCTCTATACAGTCATGATAGCTATAGGTAGAGGATAAGGTCACCTCCTCCAGCTGGTTCAAAAAAGTTGTGTTTAATTTTTGGTCATAAAAAGTATAGTAATTCCTGCAAGTAACAGTTTGCCAAGTGTGCCCCATAGGTACTCTCTAGAATTTTCTACAAATATTTGTTAGGTAAAAGAATGAACACTTAAGTGAATGAATACATGAATAAATTAAAATGAAACTTCAAAAATTATAGTTGTATAGATTAATACTTAGACTTCACATAAAAACAAAAGCATTATTTGGCACACAGCAATGCTATATTGCATTTCTATCTTCCCAGTAATGTTAAAATTGACTTTATTGACTATTGGCTTCTAAATGAGGAGCTCAAACAATGGATATGAGTAAAAGTACCCATTCATTCAGAAAGAAGAATGGTTTCTCAGAGGGGTACATGCAAGCCAGAAGAAAGGGAGGAGGAAGAGCATCATTATAATGTGAAGAAAAAATCACTACACCAATTCTGCAGAATTGGATGCTATGTAGTCTATATTAATAACTCTCCAATAGATATAACTAAAGATTTGTGTGTCCCCAAGAGAAAAAAAAGTGATCAATGGTATTTTACACGTTTCCCTTTAATTAGGTGGCATAATGTATCTCCCAAATGCTGTCATTTGTGAAAATTTCAATAGAAGGCTTCATTAGGGTTTGGAGAGATGCAGACTAGGTAATTACCATTTTTTATATTGGAAAAGAGAAGTGTTAACATATATAAAAGAGGCATAAGGTTAATTGATATTTGGCAAAATAAATGCTCTATTTAGAATGCTTTTCTTTATATTCTTTGGAACATAACAGATTAACTTCTTGAACCTCACATCTGTACAATTCTGCTTATTATCATATCTTATCACAATTCCCAGGCTTCTTTCAATATCAGTTCATGAACTCCAGTGTAAGAGGGACCCAGAAGATTATAGAGTAAAGGTCCATTTTTAGTATAAAATAATTAATGTGGACATTCAAATTTGAAACACATAATTTAAAAAGGAAGTTAAACATATAGATTCATATTATAGTTATCATGCATAGTCATCTTTATGTAGTAAATTTTACCATTTATGCTTATTGACAAATTATATGTTAGGTTTTATTGTACATATAATTTTGCACTGACTTATTTCCTACACAAGTACTAACCAGAATTAACCCTACAAAGCTTCCAAGGTGACAAGATATTATATTATCCAAGGTAGCTACTATTTTCTCTCATATGGATTCTTGAGATGGTAGAAAAGCATGGAAGCTTTTCTTTGAGAAAAGATAAGGACACAGAAGAAAGAGAGTGGAGAGAAGAGAGAAAAATAAGAGATTAAATATGATCAAGGAATATTATATAATAAAAAAGGAAGATTTTTCAGGTAAGATGGTAAACTACAAGCTGATGGTAAAGTAGAAAAATCAGAATAAGAAAATACAGGACCTCTTTCAAAAGGAGAAAGGTAGAAAAAATATGAGAAATGATAGTAACAGGAATCCAGATAAGCATGGAGAAAAAGACAGGTGATGAGTAAAGAAGCCACCAACACTAGCCACTGGCTCTCTGGCAGTGACTGGTGGTGGGGAAGCAAAAGACTCTTTCTAAAGGTGAGGTTATAGTGAAGAGATTTGAATCCTACCTTCAGGTCAAGCCACAATCCTTACAAGCCTCTAATACAGTTACAAGATTTGCTGAGACATTGTATCATATCAGATGTATGGGTCATCAGTCAAGAGGCAGTCTTACTATATGTCTGTGTATGATTTATAGACAAGACACAGGAAACATCTTGAGGGTCAGCAAATTGTTTGAAACTGAACCACAACGGAGACCTAAATACATATGAAAAAAACTATAAAACAGAGAGCCTGGATTTAATCTGCCTCAGCCCCAAGATGACAGACACCCCAGAAGGCAACGATGGAGAGAGGGGAAGGACCAGACACTGATAAGCCAAGAAGTACAGGTCCACAGGAGGCTCAACTTGAGCATAGGCACAGGTAGCTCTGCTTTCTGGTACTGGAGCAAATCTCAACACTGAGGATAACCCTAGATTTTGATCTCACCAGCTGTAAACTCAATTTACATCAATGCCTGGAGCCACTTACCTGTCATTCACTGCTATAGAACCTGAAAACTCTCAAGCTTCCCTGCCATACTGACACCTATAATATGCATCACTCTGGTAGAGTGATTAATACTTAGTGAGTCTTGAAGGTATGAAGACAAGTTCCCTGCTTGTACATATCTCAGGGCTATGGGTGCATATCATTCTCTAGACAGCTCTCTATCTTATGCCAAGGCACTAGACACTGCTGGGATGTGGTAAATATCAGAGAGTCAGAGGTGGGGTGAGAGAACCTTCCTAGATCAAAGACTACCAAGCTGAGGATGGCCAGCAGAAGTCCCTAGTACACAAAGAAGCAGAATTATTCTCGGAGACATTAAATGACAGTCTAATAAAGTCCTAGCCACAGCATTAGCCAAGGAATGAAGGGAAAGAGTCCACAAATTCAAGTGATTTTGCTACCTCCAGGCATAAGAAGATGTTCCACTATTTCATTTTTATTTTCTGCAACCACTGCCCCTCCGTGCTTCCTATACTTTTCTTCTCAAACTTCTAGCTGTAGCTTTGTTTAGTCATATTTAAGAAAATATATTTTTATTTTCTGATTGCTTCCATATGTTCATCTAACATTTTTGCATATTCTTCATTATTATACAGTCTTTTATCTTTTCCTCTTGTTTTTCTTTTTAAACCCTATGGTTCACCTTCCTATCATTTCCATTGTAATTTTTTCTCTGTTTTTATTTTTTTTAATTTTGGAGATTGTAACTATATCATTTCCCCTTTTCCTTTTCTCTCTCCAAAACTTCTCATTTGGCCCTGCTTGTCTCTTTTAAATTAATGGCATTTTTCTCATTAAGGATTGTTACATGCCTACAGTGAAGTTTTCATGTTTTATCAAGGAAATTTCTTTTTGTAACAAATGGAGTCTATTGTACTTTTAATAATATTTTTACTGTTGGTATTTTTTTTTAATGTCATTGAAAAAAAACAGAGATGACTCAGTGGCTAAAGACAACAGCCACCAAACCCGATGCCTTGAGTGGGATCTCTGGAGTTCACATGGAGAGGGAGAAAGTTCCCTAAACTTTATGGGGTTTTGTCATTGTTGTTTATTTGTTTATTATGTTTTGTATACCACAGAGAAAGAAAGAAAAAAGAAAGGGAGAGAGAGAGAGAGAGAAATATAATAAATAAAGTATGTCTTGTCAGCAACCCAAAAAGCTAGGAAAACACAGAGTGTCATATATTTAGCCCCAAAAGTAATTAACTGCCAGCCAAGATTACTATTTTCAGAAAAAAAACTATCTTATAACATTAATAAAAAAATAAGGACATTTCAAGATAAGCTTAAACTAAGGCAATTCATGACCAATCCATCCCACATTGCAGAAATTACTCAAAGAATTACTTTGAGAGGAAGAAAAATAGTCTCAATCCTAAGAACACACACACAAAAAGAGATCTCATATCAAGAATAAATGAACAAAGGGCACAAGAAAAGAAGCCATTGTCCCAAACCCAATAATCAGCAAAGCCAAATACTAACTGGGGAGAAGAAGAGAAGAAACAGTAATCCCAGAAAACAATTAAAAAACATAGGAGTTAATAAATATCACTCAAGAATTATCTTTTTTATAAATATCTTTATTTTATAATTAATTTAATTTTACATATCAGCCACGGATTCCCCTGTTATCCCTCCTCCACCCCCCAGCTTTCCCCACCAATCCACCCTCCATTCCCACCTCCTCCAAGGCAAGGTCTCCCCTGGGGAGTCAGCCCAGCCTGGTAGATTCAGTTGAGGCAGGTCTAGTCCCCTCCTCCCTAAACCAAGGCTGAGCAAAATGTCTCAGCATAGGCCCTAGGTTCCAAAAAGCCAGCTCATACACTAAGGACAGGTCCTGGTCCCACTTCCTGGGGCCTCCTAAACAGTTCAAGCTCATCAACTGTCTCACTTACCCAGAGGGCCTGGTGCAGTTCCATGGGGGCTTCTCAGCTATTGGTTCACAATTCATGTGTTTCCGCTAGTTGGGCTATTTGTCCCTGTGCTTTTTCCATCATGGTCTTGATATCTCTCGCTCATATAATCCCTCCTCCCTCTCGCCGATTGGATTCCTGGAGCTCCACCTGGGGTTTGGCTGTTGATCTCTGCATCTGCTTCCACCAGTCACTAGATGAGAGTTCTATCATGACAGTTAGGGTGTTTGGCCATCTGATCACCAAAGTAGGTCAGCTCAGGCTAATAATTATATATTAAATATTTTATATTTTATAATTATTTAGTTAATGATTAATAATAATATTTTAGTAATTATCTTATAATATTTAAAAAATAAGAAATATCTTCACAACTTCAACTTACCAACAAGATTTGATCAATTGCATTTTAAGAATAGATCTATCTGTTCAAATAGGTGCTAGCCAGCCACAGGCCTGCCTGGGTCCTTTTGGCAGCAATTATGATGAATAAATATATGGAGGAGAAACCAGAGAAAAAGAGAAGCAGAATGGTTCATGTGCTGTGGAAAGAGATGGAATGGAAGAAATGAAGGTGGTGAAGGGTAGACTGATGTGGGAGGCCTGTTTGCGTCAAGGCCATAGTGACATCTGGGTCTGTGGTTCTACCACAGACAGGGTCTGTGTGAACATCCATGGCCCATGTTGCCACCAAAGGCCACGAGACTGCCCAGGGTCTGGGATGCCACCTATGGCCACGTAGGTGTCCAAGAATTACCACTGCAGCCAGCCACACTGATCTGGTATGCTTGTGTTGCCACCTGGGGTCATAGTGTTGTCCAGGCCTGAGCTGCTGCTGAGGGCCATGTCTGGGTCCATGGCCCTACTGCAGCCAGAGTCTGTGTTGTTGTCCATGGTTCCTGTTGCCATTAAGGGCCATGCTGATTCCACAAATCTGGGCCACTAATTGGGGCCGTGTTGGTGTCCAAGGGTTTTGCTGCTGCTTGGGCCATATCAGTCTTGGTAGCCTTCATCACTCACTGGGGCCATGGTGACAATCAGACCCAAGTTGTTGCCAAGGACCATGTCTGGGTCCATGGTCCTACCACAGCCAGGGTCTGTGTTGAAGTCTGGCTCACATTGCCACTAAGACCCACATGGAGGCCTAGTATCTGGGCCGCAACCTGCGGTCCTGTCAGAGTCTGGGCACCATGCTGCATCCAGGGCCATACAGATCTGTATGGCATGTGCTTCCACTTAGGGCCATGGTGTCATCCTCTCCGGGATATTGCTGAGAATCCAGTCTGGGTCCATGGCACTGTAGCAACCAATGTCTGGGTTGATATATGTGACTCTTGTTGCCACCAGGAGCTGTGTGGATTCCCAGGGTCAGATCAGCTGCTTGAGCCCATGTTGGTGTCTGAGGGCCATGCTATAGCAAGGGCCATACAGACCTGAGTAGCCTCCACTGTTACCCAATGCCATGGTGACATCTGGACCAGAGCTGCAGCTGAGAGCCATGTCAGGATGGCCCTACTGCAGCCAGGTCTGTGTTGATATTGTAGGCTCCTGTTACCATGGAAGGTCATGCAAAGGCCCAAGGTCTGGGGCCACATTGGTGTCTGAGGGTCATACTGCCATGCCAATCTGAGTGCCCTCCACTGACACCTGGGACAATGGTGACATCCAGAACTGGCTGTTGCCAAGGACTGTGTCTGGGCTCATGGTCCTACCACAGCTGGGGTCTGTGTTGAAGTCCAAGGCCCATGTTGCCACCAGGTTACTCAGAAGCACAGGGTTGGGGTCACAACTTGAGGCCTTAGTGGTGTCCAGGGGCCATGCCGCCACCAGAGTCATCCTGATCTGAGCTGCCAGAGCCAGGATGTCATCTAGTCAGGGCTGCTGCCAAGGGCCATGTCTGGGTCCATGATCCAGCTTCAACTGGGGATTATGTTGATGCCTGTTGCCTATGTCACCTCAGGGGGCCACTGTAAACATGCCTGATGAAATCAGAGGGCCATGCTGAGCTGGCCCTGCCCTTTGCTATCCATGGGAAAAATGGCCCTGTCTCTCTTTGGACACTGCAGCAAGAGAGCTGGCTCTGACCCTCATAGGAAGACATTTCCTACACTTGGGAACGATGGCCCCACCCCTCACCATAGAAGAAAGAGAACTGACCCTGATGGCATGGGCATAGGGGAGCTGACTCTGCCTCCTTACCTGAGGCAGGTGGCCCCAGTGGCCCGGAATGACCAGCTCAGCTACCATGCAGGCTCATGGCCAGGCCTTGGGTTGGCCCATGGAGCTCCTGAAGGCACTGGTCCTGTGGAACCATAGCTACAGGATCTCCGTGACTTGGGCAGCCATTGGATATCCCAGAGGAGTTCCAGCTAGGACCTAGTGATGGTCATGTACCAGAAACCAGAGGCCTTGAACCAGACCAATGACTCATTGTAGTGAACATTTACTAGTAAAGCTGATTGGACAAAAGGATATACTATGTGACACATCGCTTCCAATGCCACCAGGATGAATGAAGAGATGTTGGAGAAATGGAAAAGATGGAGAAGTGAAGAGGGTTTTTTGTTTTTTCTTGTTTTTGTTTGTTTGCTTGTCTTGTTTTTTTTTTATTTCATTTTTTAAAATTTTCTTTGGGGGGCACTGCAGGGTTGAGGGGAGGATATGGAAGGACTGGAAGGTAAGCAGAATTAAGGTGGCTGATGTGAAATTCCTGAAAATCAATAAAAAAAAATGTTAAATTAAAAAAAAATCCATCTGCCACCTCCAAGAAACACATCTCACTGGCAAAGACTCCCCAGATCAAAAAGTAAAGAACAGGCTTCAGTCTGCTCAGCCAAGGGAAGCTGGACACAGACCAACATAGCTATTCTGATACCTGATAAATAGACTTCAGATCAAAATGAGTCAGAACAGGAATAGATGACAAATACCTGCTAATTGAGGAACAATTCAAGATGTAACTGCTGGAGTGTTTTGCATTTATTGCTGGGCTCTCCATTTTACCAGACAAACACTAATGAGCATGAAAATCTGAGAAGTTCTGATTTAACAACAGTAGTGATTTCAATATCCCATCTTTAGTTTTTATTACTTTATGTGTGTGTGTGTGTGTGTGTGTGTGTGTGTGCGCATGCACGCGCACGCACTCATGCATGCACATGCCTGTGCGCACATGCACATTCTGTTGCATCATGGCATAGGCATGGATTTCAAAGGACAATTTGCAAGAGCCAGTTCTCTCATTTTTCTATATGTGTTTTGCAGACTGACCTCTAATCATCAGACATTACCATTCCAAAGAGCCTCCATAAAATATAAAATAAAAAGAATATTCCTTACCACCGAGATAAAAGACCTCTATAATGAAAATGTTAAGGCACCAAAAACGAAATTAGAAAAGACACTAAAAGATTGAAGACTTCACTTGCTCAAGACCTGGCAGAATCAATATTGTAAAATTGACTTTTGTGCCAAATTAATCTACAGATTTGATATTCATCAATATTCCAATTATATTCTTCACAAAACTAGAAAAAAAGAAAACCTCTTCAAATTCACACATACACTCAACAGGCCCTGAATAGCAGAAGCATTCCAAACAAAGAGAAGCAAGGCTGGAGCTATCATAATATCTGAAAACTACACTATAGAGCAGCAGTAACAAACACAGAATGGCACTGGCACAAAAATAGGCATGTAGGATGTGATGGTTAACCTTCACTGTTAATCGGACTAGATCCAGATTCATCATGGAGACATACCTCTGGGTGTGTCTTTGAAGGTATTTCCAGTAAAGTTTAACTAACTGAGGAGGGAGAACCTACCCTGCATGTGGGAGCAGCAGCCTATGGGTTGTGATTCAGAGCTGAATAAAAGGTAAGCTTAGCTTGAGCACTCACCTCTGCTTCTTGACTGTATGCACAATATGAGCAGCTTTCTCACACTTTCTCAACCATGATGGACTGTGTCCCTTCAAACCATGAACCAAAGTAAACCTGTGTCCCCTTTGGTCAGATATTTTGTCACAGGAACTAATAAATAGACCAATGGTATAGAGGGGATGAAACAAAAACAAATTCACAGTTACAAGCCACTTAATTTCAACAAGTTCTCAAAAACATACATTGGAAAAAGGCCCCTTTCACAAATGATGCTGATGAAATTGAAAATCCATCTAAAGAAGAGTAAAATCAACCCATATCTCTCATCCTGCACAAAATCTACTTTAAAATGAGTCCAAAATCTTACAACCTGAAGCTTTGAAACAGTTCACTGACTGTTTACACAGTCAGGGACTTTCTGAAGAAGACTCCAATGGCTCAGTAAAGAGTTACAATTGGCAAATGAGCTTACATGAAATCAAAAGGCTCTGCAGAGCAGAGGAAGCAATAATATCAGAATAGAAAAAAATATCATTGCCAACTACATATTAGTCAGAGGATTAAATTTAGAATATATAAAGAACTATAAAAATTAAACAACAAAAAACCTAAATCATCTAATCTATAAATGTCATGATGAACTAAATATACTCCTATTAAAAGCCCAGATATGAATGGCCAATCAATATTGGGAAAGTGTTCAATACCCTAAGCCAGCATGGAAATGCAAATTAGAATTGATTTTGGATAACATTTTACCCTAGTCAGACTTCCTATTATTGAGAAAACAAATGACAATCCCAGCATGGAGTAGAGAGGTGGGCATCCCACGATGAGGCAATTCTTAGCTGCCCAGAAAGGTAAGGCCAACCTATTGAAGAGTATATTCCTGATAAGTCAACCATGCTCCAATGGAAAGTCTTATGTCCAAGAATATTTGGGTAGCAAAAATTGGCCTTGATAGTGGGAACAAAAGGCCATAAAGGCCAGGAAAGGAAGCAGGGTGGATCTGGGAATTTGAGGTCGGGAGGATGAACTCATTGGTTGTATAAAGTTATCAAAGAGTTAATAAAACTTAAAATAAATGTCAATATAACCTGTCAATAATATTGGGAAAAAGAAGCGTTATCCATAGGTGATGGAATATAAACTGCTATATCTACTGTGGAAATCAGTAGATACAGAAATCAATAGAGAAAACCAATATATTTTCTTTTTTTGTTTGTTTGGTTTTTTTGTTTTGCTTGGTTTTGTTTTTGTTTTTTTTTTTCCAGACAGAGTTTCTCTATATAATATCCCTGGTTGTCCTAGAACTCACTCTGTAGACCAGGCTGGCCTCAAACTCAGAGATCCACCTGCCTCTGCCTCCCAAGTGCTGGGTTTAAAGGCATGCACCACCACCACCTGGCTTAAATTGTCTTTATTAAATCTGATTATAGATCCACTATATGACCCAGCTATGCCACTGCTGGGTTGATAACTGAAGGACTCTGCCAATATGCCACAGATGTACTTGGACAGCCACATTTACCTGTGCACTCAGCACAAAGGCCAGGAAACAAAACTATTCTAGATGTCCACCAAGAGATGAGTAGATAAAGAAAAGAGAATTTTATGTAAATGGATATCACGTTATAGCATTTGCAGAAAGGTGGGAGGCAATTGGAGATCATTACGTTAGGCAAAATGAGCCATATTCGGAAAGGAAAACAGTGTTTTCCCTTATACGCAAACCCTAGATTTGTGTGTGTGTGTGTGTGTGTGTGTGTATGTATATATGTGTGTGTACGTGCACATGTGTGAGTGTGTGATGAAAACAGAAGAGAAGTGAGGAGATGGGAGGGAGAGATGGGGAGGGAGCTAAAATAGACAGAGTAAAATACATGGGATACAAAATATGAAGAAGGTGACTATTTGAGGGCAGGAAGAGGTCCAGTAAATATGGAGCAGGGGGTTCAGGAAAGAAGGGGATGATGAAGAATAAATAGTCTGTGGTGTGAAATATATTATATAACAATAACAGCTAATATAATAATAATAAATGATATAATAAAATTAAAGTTATTAATAGGTGTGAAAATGCCAAAATGAATCTTTTTACTCTGCATGTTAACTATAAAAATGAAAAAAAACATTACATTATACACATTATAGGAATGTTACAAGGGAAATTATTATTTCATACAATTGATATACGCTAGTGAAATGTCACAAATAATTTAAAACTTTATGAACATTTATGAAAGGAATCAAAGTGCATCAAGTGGTCATCTAACCAGTCCTTTTTGATGAAAACTTAGAACTTATGAATTTTTATCAATGCTTCATTGAAAAAATTTTTGACTATTTTGTTTCTGACTTCAGATCTAAATGATCTTATCTCACAGTCTGCTAGTTGAATTTATGGATCAAAGATTCGGGGCAATGTTTAAAGTTCTTTTTTGAAACTTCCAATATTTTTAAAATGTTGCAGCATGTACTTTTACCTTCTATACTCAAAATGCAAAACAACCATGAATCCACATAGAAAAATAAGATTCTCCTCCGCCTTGACCTTGCCTGTGTCCATAGCATATGCACCCTTGACAGCCTTAGAAAATTCTTTTTTCTTTCTATTTTATTTTGCTGTGTAAAAGCAAAATTGCATTGGACTTTGGATTTGCAGCATATGTGCAGACAGAACCAGATCACTCAAAGTTTGGCTGGAATCACACCTTATACAAGTGAGCCAAAGATACAGGGACAAAGACTGTGGAAGAGACTAGGCTTTGTAGCAGTCACCAGCATTCAGGCACAAAGTGTCATGTCCTCTCCCAGAACAGGGATGGGAGCTCAGGCTAGTCAAAGTGTTTGCATTCCCAAGGGGACCTGCCTGCGATCTCAAAAATGGGCCCTTGCCTTGAAGTCAGCCCACCACCTCCTGAGCTTCTCTGAGTGCATATCTGCTCCTTGTAACATAGATCACTGACAAATCACACCAGTGTCGAAAGTGACAGCTTTTTATAAATAACTACCTTCAAATTCTCAAGAGTTTTTAGAGAAGCAAAGATAATGCGTACATTGGTACCGCTTAGGGGCTGATACTGACCAAGAAGCCACTCATCAGATCTGTATGTCTAAACTCACAGTGCTTATCTGTATGTGTGAACATATGCTCACATTGGACACATGGGTACACACATATACATGCATATATCAAAATCATTATTTTCTCTTTTTAGATTGTTTTAAATTTTATGTATGTGAGTGTTTTGCCTGCATGTATGTATATATACCATGTGCATGTCTGGTGCCCACAGAGCCCAAAAGAGGGTGTTTTCCTGGGAACTAGAGTTACAGTTAGTAGCTGCCATGTTGGTGTTGGGAACTATACAGAGTCTTCTAAAAGAACAGCAAGTGATCTTACCTGCTAGCAATCTCTCAGGCCCAAGATCATTATTTTTGATAGTAGGGTTCAAAAAATATTTCAGGGCTAATGACAGTGACTTGCAGGCATGACTCTCAATATTTTCCCTTAATGTCCTCAAATCTAAAAAGAGAAATATAAAGGAAAGGCAAATCTATAATTTAAGCTTGAAGAACAGTGTGAGAGAATGTGGAAAACATTGCAGCGGGTCTGTAATTTAACCTAGAGAAATTGACAATTAACTTCCCGGGAAATGGTCAGGGAGTGTGATGTCATGACATGAAAATAATAAAACAGGGCTGGAGAGATGGCTCAGAGGTTAAGAACACTGACTGTTCTTCCAGAGGTCCTGAGTTCAATTCCCAGCAGCCACATGGTGGCTCACAACCACCTATAATGAGATCTGGTGCTCTCTTCTGGCCTGCAGACATACATGCAGGCAGAACACTATATGTAGTAAATAAATAAATCTTTAATAATAATAATAATAATAATAATAATAATAATAATAATAATAAAACATATAATACACTATTAACATGTTACACAACGGTATCAGTAGTATTTCTGTATCCGAACTGGTAGGCAAGTGATCATGGGAAAGAGTGACTTACGGGTTAGGCCCACATGTGTCAGATATAATGCTTGGCCCTCCCATGTCCCTGTCACCCTATCACTTAGCAGGAGACAAGGCTGAGACAGAGACCTAGTATCCTCTGATTCCAGAGGTCAGACTCTCTCTGACCTGTCTGACTTACACATATTCTCTGCATTTCACTAATGAGGAGGCAGAAAACACTACCCTGCTCATGATATTGACTTATCCTCAAGCCAAACACATTTTGCAAGCTATTTTTTCTACAACCAGATTGGAAGCTATTTCTCAGTCAGCTTGCCATTTTCTCTTCAACTCACACCTTCCAGGTCTTCAGTAGCTTTAAAAATGGCAGCATTTTTCGCGTAAGACATATAATCATTAAGATAAAAGGCTTAAGGGACAATATGAGTTTCTTGAGCCGTGTACTCTTCAGGCCAACCTCAGAGTGACAGTGAGGAAAATGAAGGAGAAGGATGGTGAAGACTGAGCTGTCCAGTTGCCTGTTCTCCTTCCGGCTTCTCCTCCCCACCCCCACCTGCACCAGGCACTGGCCAAAATTCTTCTTCCTCTGCCTACCTGGATTCTATTGAATGTTTTTTAAGAGCCACTTCATAGACTTGCCCATTTGTCTACCTCTGAGTTCGAAGGAAGATTCACATTACTGATTTTTCTTGCCATGAAACTTTTATTTCAGGCCCAAGTAAATTGATGTTCATCTTCAATTCCCCGCATAATCTCCCAGGTGCACTCATTCTCAGTCGATGTGCTCGGCGAGACATACAGCTCCACTGTGGGTGAGATGGGATGTAGTTACTGAAATGAAATATAAAAACCAAGAAGGAAAAATCACTGCAGCACTCCCTCACCTCATTTCCAAAGGGTCAGACTGGAATTTATCCTCTGAAGCATTCTCCTCAGCTTTATCTCACCCCAGGGGCAAGCCTTAGATGGTGCTCCTCAGAGACACCAGAATTAATTTTCTAGAAATAATAACATTCTGCTCTATCATATTTATGTACTAATTCATTCGCTCATTGAACAAACATTTATTGAGTGACCTTTATGGACCAGGCACTAAGCCCAGTCACTTAAAGGCTAAAACACAGAATTGGTAAATTACAGATTCTATGGGCAGGGAGAAAGCAAGCAGTGTGGGAGCCGTAAACACGAAGCTACTCTCCTTCTGCCCAAAGCTGAAGTTTGGCCAGATGGGCACTTGGGATTCAGTCTTTGCTGAAGAGAGAAAGAGGGCACATGCAAAGCAAATGTGTCTATCTGCGCCATGATAGGTGAGAAGGTATGTGCCAAAAGGCAGAGAGAAGCACATAGTAAGGGGAGAGCAGCCATGGCCAGCAGCGTGAGAGCCCAGGGCCACTTCACACAGAGGGCTCCCCAAAGCCCAGCAAGCCCCTGTCTATGAGGAAAGGCCACTCTGCTGGAGGGTCGTCTTCAGACTCCATTTTCCCTGGTCCCAGGCTTATTGTAAGTGGCAGCCATTTAATCTCAGAGCCTGCAAACTCCAGGACAGGGTTCTAAATTTCCTATTTGAAAGAGAAAAAGGTAGGTTAGGAGGGGGAAAAAAAGAATTTCTGTTATGATATGAGAGTTGAGCAAATAAATTAACCCTCTTGTACTCTGTTTACTAATCTACATATTGGAAATGAGCTAGGCTTCTTTTATTAAATAAGTATCTTGGCGTAGAAAATGTCTTGTTTGCCGCCCCTGTGGAGTTAAAGTGCCGTGTGCTATTTACCAAGATTCCTTCCCTGGGCATCGCAAACTCACCACCTGTGTCAACCCTGAGCTTGGGAGCAACAGAAGCCAAATGTCTGGCGACAGGCTAATGGTTTGGAAGTCAGAGTCAGAGGGCAAGCCAAGAACTAGACTACCGCTGAGTGGCCCACGGCCCTCCTTCCCATTTCTGAGCCTTAATCTCAAGCTTCTAAGGCGGTTTGGGAGAAGTTAAAGGTGGAAGGGGAAAGCTGGCTTTCTGTATTCATTTCCTGCTATGATTAAGCACCACAAATGTGCTACCATGAAGGTGGTACCACAGAGTTGTTATTTAAAGCAGAAAGAAATACATTTATTCTCTTAACGGTGTGGATTCCAAGAATGGGCTTTGGGGAGCAAAAAAGAGTCAGCAGCAGAGGCTCCTGGAGAAAAGCAGGTTCTTGTCTTATTCCTAATTCCAGTAGCTCCTTTCATCTTCAAAGTTAGCAGCTTGTTCTTCAAGTCCTTCTATCTATACTATGGTCATAACATTGCCCAGACTCTCCTCTTCCTACAGCCAAATATCCCTTGGTCTCATTCTTATGAAAACATCTGTGAATTGGCTGCGAAAGTTCCTCCTGTAGTAGCATAAGAACCTGACTTGGATCCCTAGAACACACATGTAAAGCATGGCAGCGCATACCTGCAACCCCAAAGCTGAAAGGCAAAGACAAGAGGATCGTTTGGGCTTCCAGTCAGACAAATTGAGATCCAGGTCAAGAAAACCCTCTGTCTCACAAAAAAAAAAGTGGGTAGCATTTAAGGAACAACACCTCTGTTTGACTCTTGGCTTCCATGGGCATGAACATACATTTTTATCCATTTACATACACACAAACATACAACATCACCAAACACTTGCGGTTGTATTTAGGGCAACCCAGAAAATGCAGGGAAATATCCCCATCTCTATTCTGTAACTTAACATCTATAAATATATATATATTGTCAGGAGCAAGGACCAGTACCTGGACATCTCTGAAAGATTGTTATTTAACTCATGATACTCCTATAATTGCTAATACCTGGGCCCCAAGTTTGACCTAAACTAGGATAAGGCAAGGCAGTCATCCAGAGCACATGGTTTAAGGAGGTCCTTGATCCCAGGGATGTCAATAAACTTCATACCTAAAGCTGATACCTGCTTAAATTCCATGCAATCCATATCTCACCCACCCCTCCCTTGGTTTGAATCCAGTCTTGGAAAGGTTCAGGGATCCTGTAGGGCAAAGCAATGGTAGAGCAGGGATGGTGTGTCTAGCCAGTTGCCTTAAGGTAGACCAACAAAACTCCGACTGGTTCCAGGAGCTGAGCTTCTTTGTATGAATGTGAGTGTGTGTGTGTGTGTGTGTGTGTGTGTGTGTGTGTGTGTGTGTGTGTGTGTTTAATAGTGACATAGGTGGTGTATATCAAGGATGCAACAGAGCAACTGAATGATGTCCCATGAATCCAAAACTGACGCTGCATTCCAGTAACACCTCAGGGTAGAGCAGATTCTGCACACACCAAGATGGCTTTGCCTTTATTGGGGAATCTGATTGCTGGCAAAATACCAGTCCCTAGGAAGGTAATGCTCTAGGAAACAACCCTGGGAAGACTATAGATTGGCTGCAATTGAATCTCCTAAGAGAATAAGGTCTCAAAGAGAAAGTGAAATTCGGGCACTGTGTGTTTTGTATATATATTTGGTAACTTGTTATGTAGCTCTGGCTGCCCTGGAACTCACCATGTAGACTAGGCTAGCAGAGGACCATAGACATATACAACTGAATTTAGCATCTCCTTTAGGGGATTCATTAAATATCAGTGTTACTTTTCTCCTGCATTAACCCAAAGAACCAGAGATGGTTGGTGCCCCCGTTGTTCTAAACTGCCTGTCTTTTGGAAAACTTACCAGAGAACAATAAGGACCCAGACCCAGACCCACTTGTCTTCCCAACTAAAGGCTTCCCCCACCCAACCCAGATCTTCCCTGTACCTCCTCCTTCTCTGGCTCACACACTCTCAACCAAGAAGATAGTGACTCACGCTAATTATACAGTAACATTTTTTTTTTCTAACAGCAGCTGGGACTTTCTATTTATTTGCCAGCTATTTTTAACTCTCTTAGACAAGGAAGCCTCCTCCCACCCCACCCACCCCAAGTAAAATTTCTCTGGGGTGGATCTAGTTTTATCTAAATTGGCTGGACAGAGTTGCAAAGCATATATAATCCATATTGAAAGAGATAAGGCTTTCTCCTTGTACTGGATATAAAAATAACCAACATGCAAAATGAGCATGGATAGGGAAAAATTAATTTACTTCCCTGCTTAATTAGTAGATGCAAGATAAATGTATCTGCTTAGCTCTCTAATTATAATAATACTTAACAGTTACGTGAAACTCTTCATCATCAAAAATACCACTCTCTCCTGACACTAAATCATTAGTCTTTGGCACCCCTCTGTGAGCATCTTATCTAAACAGGAGAAAGACTGTGGTGTTGGGGGAGGGGAACTGAAGATTCAGAATGAGGTCCTGAGACTTTCCATTATCATTAAGTAAGCTGTTACATGTGGTCCTTCTCTTCTGTCCTAGAAGCTGGGTGTCTGGGGAAAATCTGCCTTCTTAGGCATGAAAAAGGGTCTTAGGCAGGGAGAAGTTCATCAATGAGTCCCAGTACTGTGAAAACTTGCTCATCTGACTGGATACCAGGACCTTTCTTGTAGCAATGAGTGAGCAGAGGTGGCCACAAGAAGACAGAGGCCACCTTGAAGCAGGAAGCAACATGTGGAGCCCTACTGGCTACCTTCAGTATGTTGTTCATGGGCTTATGTTCAGATAATAATTTCTGCCTTTCCCTTTTTGCTGTCATGGTATCTAGCTCCCAACTTACTCTTATCAACCTGGAACTCCTGGTGTAAGTCCTATATTCACTAGACACTAGAAATTTGACATCTCTAAATCCCTGGATCGCACAGTCCCTTGCACCTTTAAACAAATACTTCAGCCTCAAATAGAGTGGGGTTTGACATTCCGCCCTTCTGAGCAGAGGAAGTGGTATGAGCTTGCCTTCGTGGGGGGATGCATTTTGTTTACCACCTTTAGCCTCCTTCACAGGTTCCTCCCTAGCACAGCACTTCCATTTTAGCCTGCCCTGGACCAGCCAATTGAGTGAGTCCTCCTCCTCTTCCTCCTCCTCCTTCTCCTCCTCCTCTTCTCCTCTTCTCCTCCTCCTTCTTGTTATTTGAGGAAGGGTTTCTCTGTGTAAACCTGAGAGCACTGGAAATTGCTCTCCTAATTCAAGGCTGCCTTGCACTAGAAGACCCACCTGCCTCTGCCACCTAAATGCTAGGATTGAAGGCACAGGCCACCACACCTAGCTTTTGGGGGGAGGAGGGCAGTCTTTGTTCTAGACCAGGACTCATAAATTCAGAGACTTTACTCTTATCAGACGTTGGAATCACATTATTATTGCAAAAGAAAGAAACATTAAATCCAGCCAGCACAGTGTTTAGTGCTTGATAGATCATTAATACATTTGTGTTAAAAATAAAATGTTCAAATAATTTGGTAATGGCTTATTTTTTGATGACTTCCAAAAAGGTGAAACATATAGCCAAACAATGGTAAGACGCTACGATTTTAGATCTTGTTTTTATATTGTGGCCCAGACTGGAGAAATGGAGATCACTCAAAGTGATTGCCACTTAAATTGCTGCTTTACTATACTTTTATTTCTCTCTTATTTTTATAAACAATAGGTCACGTGCATTTTGTTTAAATTCAAAATTTTCAAAGATCAAAGCTACTACAATGGGATAAGATTTATAACCTCTAATTATGTGGCTTGAAGGCAATACAATTTGGAAACAGTTTTTTGAAAAACATATATTAATGCAATACAAAGAAACTCTCTATCTCTTTTACTATTGGGTTCTATCTGTAGCCATCGAAAAAATATAACTTGATTTTTTACAAGCCATCGCCCCATATTTTAATTTAATGTACATTTCTTCTTACAACATGTGGGTTCAGAAGAGGTGAAGCTAAAAACGCACACACATTTGCTACATTTGCTTTTCACAATTGCCTGTGAGGTAGACACTTGTCCCCATTCTACACATGAGAAATTTGTTTTCATGTGTCCTGTCTGATCCTATCTGCTGCTATGTCTCCACTACACACTTCTCATTTCTGTACACTACTCCAATTCAGAGTATCAGCTCGTAGGATGGAAAAGGATACCATGAAAGACCCTGATACAAGAAAGACTTCTACCATAATGTTGTTAAGAAGTCATGAAGGTACCGGGATCAGGAGAAGGATCTGCCTCAACTTCATGGAATCCAGAGCTGATGTCTTAGTTAGGGTTTCTATTGCTGTGGAGGGACACCGTGATCACAGCAAGTCTTACAAAGGAAAACATTCAGTTGAGGTGGCAGCTTGCAGTTCAGAGGTTCAGTCCATTATCATCATGACTGGGAGCATAGTGGCATGTAGGCAAACATTGCCCTGGAGAATTAGCTGAGAGTCCTACATCTTGCAGGCAACAAGAAATCAACTGAGGCACTGGGTGGTATCCTGGGCACAGGAAACCTCAAAGCCCACCCCCACAGTGACACACTTCATCTAACAAGGCCATACCCACTCCAACAAAGCCACACCTCCTAATAGTGCCACTCCTTATGAGATTATGGGGGACAATTCCACTTTAACTACTACAGCTGGCATGACAGTGAACTCTTCACAGACCTAGGTTTTCATTCTAAACCGAAAGGAAGATGTTGGATTTCCTAGCTCTTCGAGAAAATGCCCTCTGAGAGAGATAGCTTCCTGGAATTGAAAGAACAGGGAAGAAGCAGGTTTGTCAACAATGCCATGGGAGAAACACAACCCCCAATCAAATAGCTGCTCTTCTTGAGGACAACTCTGAGCCTGAGGACCTCTGACTCCGTGTCTCAGCTCAGTACCAGTTCAGTCATTTTCCAAAGGAGAGAAGCTAAATCAAAGCCTGAGTAACAGCTTAAACCTCTGCAGCCATGTATGCGTGCTTGTGTCCTGAAATGAGCCTACTCACAAGTATAGCCGGTGCAGACCCTGTATCACACAGCTGTATCTGGCACATTAACCACATGTTATTAGAGGAATAAATAGATCGTATTTTTTGATTGGTGATTACTTAATAAAAACAATAGAAAAGAAAAGAAATGTATCCTATATAAACTGATACAAAAAATAACAGTAGGGAAGGATGCTGAGCGTTGGGTGGGCTGAGGCTTTTATAGAGAATGCCTATCTTATTTTCATGTTTTAAAAGTCACAGTGTAATAGTAGTAACTATGATAAAAAAAAAAACAACCACTTTGCACTTTATGTTTGCTTGCTGCATAGAACTTATTTCCCTATTTAATCTGCACAAAATAGTCGTCATTGTTCCATTACACTGAAGAGAATAAGGCACTGATGAGTGATGTAGTGTGAACACTCTCCACAGCTAGTAATTCCCAACTGAGTTTGAGCTCTGGTACCTTTTAGTGCATGCACTGCCCAAAGATAACCAGTAAAACCAGCACACACAAAAAAAAAATAGTTCAAGTATTGCAAGCATTAATCTTTCTCAATACGCCATGCTAACCTCTGCATTGGATCATGTGGTCCTCTGGAGGAAGTGCTCCCACTTTTGGTAGTAGAAGGCTTCTGCTCCTCTTCAGCATCCCCTCTGTCCCTAACATGGGAGCACCGCAGCCTCCCTTCTCCTCTGTGTATATCTGTCCCTGACACGGAAGCAACATTGCCTTCTCCAGTGTGCACACTTCTAAGTTTCCTCCAGAAACTCCCAGTCCCCACTTCACACTCATACCCTTAGGAAAGAAATCTTTGCCTGGCTTTCTCCAGTACTGCTTACTTATCCATTCACAGATCCGTCTCTCCTGAAATCATAGCAACTGTCTGACCTTCACTATAGCACCTTAAAGGTTAAAGACAAGCATACCCCTCTTTACAAAAACAAAAATTCTGCCTCTCAATGACATATGTTGTATTGACAAAGGGCCGCAGGCCTTTCTCTTTCCAAAACTTTCAAAACAGAAGGTCTCTGTCCAAAATAGAAGTGTATTTTACACTGTTCCCATAAAAGGAGAAAACAAGAGGAACCTCAGAGCCACAAACATTCTATTTCCAAGTTCAGAGCAAACAAAAAATATGTCAGCCCAGAGGGGATAGATTTGGAGGGAAGGGGGAGCCAGATATGCAGACTTTATTCTATGTTTAAATCCAGCATATGGGCCATTCCTATTTTAGGACAACAAATACTGACTTCCATATTTTGATAATTAATGATATAAAAAGAAGTGCCAAGCTACACTTTAAGGTCCTGGTAGGCATTCCAGTTATCAGTATTCAGACCCAAGAGCCTATTTTTGTTGAAAATTTTTGAAAAGTTCAATTGGTGCTTCCCAAATTATTCTCTTTAAAAGCAGAATTGGGATGAGGATCTAAACGTGTGCACTCACACCTCCCTGTGAATCTCATTTTCTGGGGTCTACTTTTAACAACTTGATATATCCCTAAGAAACCTGCAACCTACTAAATCCAGGATTGGTGGGAGGCCTCTTGCAGGTGTTGAGCTGAGGGGCAAATGATTTTGTAGGCTAGTGATGGGGGCATGGCTCCTGAGTCCCAGTGCTCTGTGGGGGCTCCATAAACCAGTGGATCATCACTATTTGTTAGGCTATTAACTCATAATAAAGCCTGAAAAAACAAATATCCATATTTCCAGAGGTGATAACATATTGGTCCTCTCTATCCAGATTCCATGATGCTTCTAGTTCCAGAATCCACCTTCCAAGACAGATAATGATAGTCCCTCTGTGTCTAACCTGCTTTTTGACTACCATCCTTGACCCCGATCACACTTCTCCTAATGACAATCACAGGTTTCCATTGATTCGAGGCTTCTCTGAAACTCATGCACTTTACCATACATGGGTCTTTGGCCCCAAGACACTCATGATTCACAAATTTAATTCTGTGAAAAGTGTATCCTTTGGTATTTTTTTCCTCTAATTAAACATAACATGTCATAAAAATGCAAGGGTCATCCAGGGCTACCTGCATCTTGTTCATTTTGATGTCTGGCTCCTCAAAGTCTTCATGTGCTATTTGAGAAGCAGTGTGACCAGGTGTAGAATAGTGACATGTTTGACTTCTAGATATCGGGCCACACAGATAACTTTCATCCCCACTTCTCAATTCCCATTACTATCCCCCCTTTTTTTTTGGATAGATAATTGGGCTATTTCCCCAGCCCCCTGGCCTTGGGAAGTCTACCTTTTAACCACATCCCTACTTCTCGTGGTACAGAACAATGTTGTGGAATATTACTTTAACTATGTAAAGATGTGTTACATTTGTTTATGTTGTGAAATATTGCTTTAATGAGGCAAAGGTGTGTTACATTTGTTTATGCTGTATTTGTTTAATGATGTAAAGACATGTTGCTTTGCCTGCCTAAGGCACCTTATTGGCACCTTATTGGTCTAATAAAAAGCTGAATGGCCAGTAGCTAGACAGAGAAAGGGGAGGCAGGGTTGGTGGGCAGAGAGAATAAATAGGAGGAGGAATCTAGGCTCAAGAGAGAATGGAGAGAATGAGGGAGAAAGAGAGGAAGACACCGATGGCCAACCAGGTAACTGTCAGACAGATGGACACGGAGTAGGATATACAGAATGAACAGAAGGTAAAAAACCCTAAGGCAAAATGTTGATGAGGAAAAACAGGCTAATTTAAGTTATAAGAGCTAGTGGGACAAGTATAAGCTGAGCATCCATAACTGACAGTAAGTTTCCATGTCATGATTTGGGAGCTGGCTGGTGGCCCAGAAGAAAGCCTACTACAGAACAATGTGTTCTTTCTTTGGGAAAACCTTAGTGTGAAGGATTCTGAGGCCTTCTGGGTTGTCTATATAGACAAATCATTTCTGTCCTGGATTTGATCCGATCCTTGGGATCCAGCTGACAAAACAGTCATGGATATGACTGGAATTTTCTTTTCCATCCTATGACAAGTAGCATTCTACCCAAAATATGGTACACATCTCTGCAACATCTGTTTTGTTCTGGCTAACATATTCTCCTTTCTACTACACCTTGGAAATCATGATTTCCAAAGTCATTCCAATTAATCTCAAAATCTAAACTTCATTAATATTTGAAGTTTGCAGATTCATTTATGAAATTAGGGACGAATAGAAGGTGTGCTGAAAAATGTCGGTTAGGAGTGTTTCTTGTTTTTCTAGAAAGCCTGAGTTTGTTGTTTGGATCTGTGCTGGGTGGTTCATAACCTCCAGTAACTCTGGCTCCAAGGGATCCTCTGAACTCTGTGGTAAACTGTACTCACATGCATGTACCACACACAGATACACAACCGTACACATAACTAAAAACATGTGAAAATAACTTTTTTAAAAGAATTGATAGGCAGAGTATGTGTGTGCTTGTGCATGTGCTCACACACAAACAGACAGACACACACACACATGCATACCATACACACACACACACACACACACACACACACACACACACAGGTACAAACACACCCTGTTTCATCATTTGTTGGTAATATCTTGTTTCAGCCTTCACTAGTTTTACTTCAGGAATTGAGATGATTATATGATTTCTTTTCTTTCTTCTATTTAATGTAGTAAATTACATGATTGATTTTCAAATGTCAATTCCTGAAATAAAAGAGTGAACTTAGTTAAAAGGTACATTTGCTTTTATATAACACTACATTTGGCTTAATAAGTATTTAGAAAGTTTTATGCCTGTATTTCCCACACAGATGTCTCTTCTTCAAAAACCCCTTGTCAGATTTGGATATCAAGTTATGCTTATCTCATAAAAAGTGGAAATGCATTGAAAATGTACATGTGAAACCTTGTGCACCAAAGGTTATAGTGAATTTGTTCACAATTTGAAAAGGAGGAAGTCACCAAGCTGTCTATCAATCGATGAATGATGACACAGTAAAATATTATTCTATATTAAAAAGTAATAAGCCACTAAGAGATGGATATTTATAAGTTAAAGGATCCAGTCTAAAATGTTTATGTACTGAATTATTCCAACTATATGACATTCTGGGAACAAGAAAACTGTCGACAGTGAAAGATTGCCAGGGCCATCACAGTTTGTACTAGGGAGGGATTACGTATGAATATGCGTTACTCTGTCTGATATTGTAAGATGGATATATGACACTGTGCATTTATTAAAGCCCATAGATTGGTACAAATAATGAACATTAATGTAAACTATGAATTTTGGTTTATAAAAATGTATCATATCACCATTCTAACACATTCTTTTAGTTTCTCTTCCTGTTACTGTAGTGAAATTCTCTGACTAAAACAACTTCTGCTCACACTTACAGGTACAGTCAACCCAAACAAGAAAATCAAGGCAGCAGCAGCACAAAGCAGCTGGTCACATGACAGCAGCAGTCCCAAGAGAGCCATGCATGTATGCCAGAGCTCAGCTCCCGTTCTCCATTTTACACTGTCCAGCTTTCCTGCCCAGGTAACCATGTCAACCTCAGTGGGCAGGTCTTCCCATCACAATGAATATAATCAAGATCACCCTGCACAGGCATGCCAAGAAGCCCATCTCCCAAGTGATCCTAGATTCCGCCAAGTTGACGATCGACACTAACTAACCATCACACGTGTGTACAACATTAATGCAAAATTCCCACACAGGGGATTGAGGAGTTAAGATAGTGTGTGGGAGTAATAGATTTCCTCAGATTTTTCTGTAAAGATGAAACTCCTGTGAAAAGTAGTCATTGATTTTTACCCATAAAGGATGTGAAAATACTTCACCAATGATGATATGTGAATGACAAATAGGCACATAAAAGCATGTTGACCGATATCAGACATCAGGCAAATACGAAATAAAACAATAGTGAGGCATCATTACTCATCTAAAAGAATGTTTTGTTTTTTTTTAAGGTGCAATGCAAAGATCTAGAAGAAATGAGGAACACCTGGAGATGCCTTCACATATTGCTGAAAGGAATGTAAACTATGATGTAAACAAAATACTTTGGCCAGGGCAGTGGTGGCACATGCCTTTAACTTGGGAAACAGAGCCAGGTGGATCTCTGTGAGTTTGATGCTAGCCTGGTCTAAAGAGCAAGATCCAGAACAGGCACCAAAGCAACACAGAAAAACCCTGTCTTAAACAAACAAACAAACAAACAAACAAAAAACTTGGGCAATTGAAGAGAAACAAACCTATACTTTGATCCCACAGTCTCACATGGAGGGGTCTGCTTTAGGACGATGTTTCTCAGCAAATTGTTACCAAAATTGTAACAAGCCTTTTCAAATGTTTTGTTAGTTATCTCATCAATAAATTTAACACAAAGGCAGACTAATATCTACTTAAATATGTATTTACATACTTTATGCCAAAGAAGAGTAGGGTGTTTCATCCCTAAAACCAATTTCCCCCATTTGTAATAATATTTCCTTCATTGAAAATGCATACCCCAGAGAAATTAAACATTTTTTCATTGGCAAAAACTGCCTTGGTATATAATAACACCTCTTCATTATGGGGGTGGTGATACTAAAAGCAAATTTTTAAATGAATAAGAAATCAAGATGAATCCCAGCACTTGGGAGGCAGAGCCAGGCGGATCTCTGTGAGTTCGAGGCCAGCCTGGGCTACCAAGTGAGTTCCAGGAAAGGCACAAATCTACACAGAGAAACCCTGTCTCGAAAAACCAAAAAAAAAGAAAGAAATCAAGATGATGTCATGCAAACAAAGCTAAGATACTATATTCCTAACAGACAATTCAACAAGAAACATAAATTTCCAGAGTCCAAAGTAACATGCAACTAGAAATTCAAATGATGCAAAGAAAGAATGATAATTGGAAATAGAAGAAATAACTAAAGGTTTGATTTATACTTTTGTATGTAGAAGATGATACTCGACTTTCTAAGGAAGACACCTTGCCCATGTGTTAAATTTTATAGTGCATATAAAAGTAAAATATATGAGAAAACTATGACAGAGGACGGTGAGAAGTTTCAGGGACAAACTCTTTGAAGCTTAGGACACTAAATGTGAAGGTGTAGGCTTGGATTTGAATGTAAACTCAGATAAATTAAGATGTATCTTGAAAACTTAAGGGGGAAATGTTTTATGTAGTGTAAATCAGTTCACGGAGGAAATGAAAATCTCAAATACTTGGAAAATAGTCAGAAAAATTAAGAATTGGTAGAACAAACAGAAAGCAGTGCCCTAACGTGTACATAGTACTTCAATCATAATGATCATCATATAATTGGTAGACATGAATTATTTAGGATATTGAGGTTGTTACATTAGATAAAAAAATAACCTGTTATCAATGTCTACAAGGTTCTAGTTTAAGTTAAAAATATCAATATGTAGTTTTTTGGGAACCTAGGGCCTATGCTGAGACGTTTTGCTCAGCCTTGGTGTAAGGAGGAGGGGACTGGACCTGCCTCAACTGAATCTACCAGGCTGAGTTGAATCCCCAGGGGAGGCCTTGTGTTGGAGGAGGTGGGAATGGGGGGGAATGGGGAGGGATTAGGGGGGAAAGCTGGGGGGTGGGAGGAGGGAGGACAAGAATCTGTGGCTGATGTGTAAAATTAAATTAATTATAAAATAAAATAAAAAATAAAAAGCAAAATGCATATCAAATAAACCAAAAGAAAGACAAGGTAGCTATATAATTATACACCACATGAGAACTTTCAATCAAAAATTCACCAATTTGCAAGAGTGTTCCCATAAGATTATAATTTAGTATACATGATACCAATACAAGTAAATGTGTGTGTACGATACATGTAAGTGTGTGTGTGTGTGTGTGTGTGTGTGTGTGTGTGTGTGTGTGTTGGGTTAAGCCACTTGGGCTGACAATGCCCACATAAGAACCACAGACTAACAAAAAAAACCCAGTAACAGATATGGGAAACCTGCTTTGGAAGGTTTGTCCAGCCTAGAAAAGTGACTCCCAAAATAATACAGATTATCAGTGTAGTTCTTGGTTGCTTCTCAGAGATTGAAATACAGATCATATTGCTAAAGATACCACACACTTAGAATACATGACTCAGATTATTCAAACCAAACCTCACTTGAAAGCCCTTCCCTACAATCTAGCTCCAACGGTTTTCAAAAGTACTATGTGCCCATATAGAAATATAATAAAAGAAAAAGAGTTTGGGAGCATGGGAGGGGGGTTCACGGGAGGGTGAGATTTTGATGGAGGAATGGGACAGGGAAGTGATGTATTTCCATTTCAATTAAAAACACATTAATAAAAGTTTCCTGTATATGAACCCTTGCAGGATAAGCTATGTCCAATTAAAGACATTTTTTTAAATCATATTGTCTAACCAACTAGTAACCATGTTAGCATCATAGCAACATTATTGTTCACATATTTGTGGTGATACTGGTGCAAATAAATTTATTTTGCTACTAGCTGTATGAAGTTCAGCATGTAAAACTTTTTGACAAATAGAGTAAATGGTCATGCCACTGGTTTATGTATTTACTGTGCTACACTTCCTATATCACTGTATCCTCTTTCTACTGAAAAATGTGACTATAAAGCAATGTGCTGTTATGCCAGCATCAGTCTCATGTATTTCATGTTTACAAGTGTCTTAACTGCATCAAAAAGCCACATGGAGAGACTTACTTTGGCTTGAAAGATGTTGAAATCTCTACTGCTGTACTGCTGAGAATATATCCCCATTTTCAAGCAACATATGACTTATTAATTTCACAAAATAAAATTTTAAACATGGAGTGTTTTCAGAGACAAATATGGAAACTAACTAGTGGTAACACTCATTTTCCTGAGAAGGCAGATTACTCCTCAATGTGTCTACATGCAACAGAGATTCAAACTACAGCCATCCTTCAGTAGCCACAGGAAATCACAGAATCTATATGAATCCATGGTGTGGATTCTCAGGGCTCTTATGTAAAATCTTGCCATTTGCAGATTTGTGCAAACCCTCCCATATACAGTGCTTCATCACGTGATTACATAGAGTCTCTAGCACAGTGTAAGTGCTGGGTAGACAGCTGTTCTGCTGCATTGTTGAGGGAATGATGAGAGGAAAAGCAGAGAGTGTCTAAGAAGGACAATTGTTTGAATATCCCCATTTGGAACTACAGATACAGAATTCATAGATCTGGGGATCTGAATGTAGAAGAGAAGAATCTGTGTATCTGAAATGATAGAAAAATATAAGATTGGAGCTGGGGATTTGCACACTACTGTCTCAACCTATAGCACGATGAGGTAGAGAATCAGTGTGTCTCAGAGACATAAGATACAATGTAGACTTTGATAAATGAGTCCCACTCTATCACCAAGGTACAGCTCACTGTAGCCTCACTACAGAAGGTGCAAAAGAAAATAGTTGACCATTATCTTTAGGAAGCATTGATTTTTAACTAGACAAGCGCAAAACCAGAAAAAAAAAAGGAATTTCTGATATGTAAAAATGTTTCCAAAAGGAGTGGTATTCCTTTTGAAACAACTTCATACATACATTAGATGTTCAAAAAAAAAAAAAAAAAAAAAAAAAAAAACAGAAAAGTGCTCTTAGGATGTCTCCAATTACTTTGCCAGACTCCCCACTCCTTCCATGTGGGTTGGAGGTGATGAGTCACAGCTAATAGAATCAGGAAGGGGAAAAACTATCACTTTGAAATAGAGAATCGAAGCAGACATGATCTTTACCCAGTGATCAAGGTTAACATCACCTGTCACACTGACATTGTATCCTCTGATCATGATGTGACACAAAAATGCCATCACTTCTTTGGTGCTCTTCCCCAAAATTTACAGTGGGTCTGAACACATCAACAAGCATAAACCAGAGATTTTATAAACTTCCTGACCAAGGTGGCAAGCTCATCTTGGCAAGTAATAACTGAAGGATCATCACGTTTAAACTGAAGACTGATGACAACTGACTGGAATGCACTGTAGTGGAAGAGAGACACTAATGAAGTCTACGGTTTAGCTGTTGGCAGTGTGCCCGTGTCAGTAGCTTTAAGTCCTGTGTGATGGTTATGACATCACGAAGAACAGTGCCTGGTATGCAGAAAGAAACGGCCGAGACTCTGCAAGAGAATATGGAATAATGAATGACTGAACTAAGTTTATAACATTTTGTTACATTTTTTTCCTGCTAGGATACAAATACTCTTATAGAACTACCATCTATAAATTTGAAATCACCTCAAAATAATGAAATCACATAGTCCAATAATAATCTATGCGGGAAATAAAGATTCTCTGGGTTGAAGACTTGCTTTGCCTCCCAGGTTTGACTTCTACCAGCTTTTAGTCGGTCCTTGTGATTTCCATGTTTACAGAATATAGAAAATCTCTTATCAGTCCCTCTTCATCAATATCCAATCTGAGGGTGATTCAGTTTGTTTAATAGTTTACCTGGTCAGGTAGAGGTTGGTTCTTATAAAGCTAAGTCATGAGTCTCACAAATTTAAAAATCAAAATCCTGTCTTGTTGCAAATTTTTACATGTGTATGCCGTATTTCTGTTTTAAAAAAGATTATAATTTCCTCCTAAATCTTCCATTAGTCATTCTCTATGTAGTATTTCATTATATATGTGAGACAAAAAAAACCTCACTAAAGCAATTTTGTTTTATACTACTGCAAGGTAATTTACAGTTTAAACAGTACTACACACACACACACACACACACACACACACACACACACACACACATACACTTTCTGTTTTACTTGTAGCTTATCCTATGATGTTTCCCAAAGCATGTGGACAACTTTAAAGGTCATTTTATGTCTCCATTTCTGAGTCTGGCAGGATTCCAAACCCCAGTACCCACATTAGTATGAATGAGCTCTTCTCAAAATCTGTTATATTGAAAAATGTTCTCTCCGAAGGATCCTAGATCAAATTAACATGGAAAATGCTTCATTCTACTTTCCTTTCTTGAAGGTGCCAAAACATATTATTGCCTGTGAAAATTTTAATAGAGAAGACAATTTCTTAATAAAGATATACCCAATTTATTTCTCATTTGATTCCTATTAATTATGGATCCACACTGGAAAAAAATAACTGTGCCGCAATAGACAAAATTACACTCATGAGACCAAATCTGAATGTTTTTATTCTAGGCTGACTCCAACACCTGATGGATAGTCCAGGAGTGAGAAGTTTCTGAGCCAGCAGTTGTATGGACAAACAGAGGAGATAATCAGGTGATAAAAAAATGAAGGAAGGAAGGGAATGGGAAGAAAGGGAAGAACTAATACTTTGTAGTCTAACATGAGAAGTGGGGAAGAATAAATAGAAGGAAGGGCACAAAATAGTAGAATCAAGTATTTTGAGTAATGTCTTAATGAAGACCCTGCAAAAAATGGAAAGTTAAAACAATATTCAATATTTGCATAATATTATATTGTACCTGTATTTCTGCAGGACTGACTACTTCTTAAAGCTTATCTTTGTTCCTTACTATTATCTTTATTTATTAAATTCTATATTTTACTCATGTAATCTCCAAGTTATAATAAAAATTTCACATTCAAAATTACATCACAGATGCTCAGTGGTGGCCTAATTCAACAGTGGGCAATCAGTAAATTAGGCCCCATCTAAAAGAAGTCTACAATTGCACCCTATTTACAGTTAAACATTACAGAAAAAGCGAATAATAAGAGTGAGTGTACTGTGATAAAATTTTGATACTAATAAATAATGTTACATGTTAGATATTTAAGGACAGAAAAAACTGAGCTTAAAAATGTGATGACAGGAAGATAGGAGAACACGGGTGACATGAAGGGAGAAAGGGAAAATGGAGATGGAGACTTAAGTGGGGAGATGAACATAAAGACAGAGAAGAAAGGCACAGAGAGATAACTGACACTAAGGAGGTTTAGAAAAGTCATACTGTAACCTACCGTTTTATAAGTTTCATATATACATAGATATGATATATATCCTGTGTGTGTGAAAAAAAAGTTTAATTGTAGTTACCCTACAAAGGAGATAGTGTTCATCCTAGAAGATATAGTTTACCAAATAAAAATCCCAGTGTCAAGTGTGGAATACTTGCCTTTGATCAGGAGGTATCCTGGATCCTCAACCATAAGGGAGTTGGTTATTCCCTTAACCATTCATGCCACTATTGCACCCATAAGCATATCTTGTCAGGCTGGTAATTATTGTAGCTCACAGTATTAAAAGCTGAGTATAATTACTGAAGACTTTCTCTCCCAGAACCCAGAGGCAGCCAGTTGATATTGCTCTTAGTGGCCTTCACAAACTTGATAGTAAGACCCTACTGATGATGACACCACAGACTTTGGTCACAGAATATGGAGAATTCACGCTGTTAGTGACCTGGATCTTGTTCCTGCAAACAAGCTTTCATAGGACTGGAAGCTGCTACGGAGGATTCTGGGAGAGAAAGTCTCCAGTAATTATACTCAGCCCTTAATACTATGAGCTACAATAATTACCAGCCTGACAAGATATGCTTATGGGTGCAATAGTGGCATGAATGGTTAAGGGAATAACCAACTCCCTTATGGTTGGATTTAAGACTCCACTCTACAGGAGAAAACTCATGCCTGGGACTATAAATCTAGCTAAGAATACATGGTCTAGGAGCTCCTAGGCCTTAGAGTAGAGGTACTGTTATTTTTGTTTGTTTTGCTAAATGGACACATTATTAAATTTTTCACTGAATTTGTATCTTTAGAACCAGAGCTTGGCCAAGCTCCCAGATCTCAACAGAGACATTTCTTTGTGCAGTAGATTATGGTTAATGTAGAAACTCACAACTGTCTAGAGTACAGAGAAGAAGTGTCTGTAGAGTGCTCAGATGAAATGGGACATCAATATATAACATACCTTCCTTATAAGGCTAAAGGACCATCTGTAGAACAGGAAGTGAAGAAAGATTATAAGAGCCAGAGGTCAATGAGGACCAGAGTGAAACAATGTCTTGAGAACATAACAGGACTACTGCACTCATGAACTCATCACAACCTTGGTAGACTACATAAGATTAAGCCAGTTGATATTCCATTGTGGAGGAGGGAGTGGGTATTAAAGGCTACACCACTAGCTAATGATTTATTGACAGTTAATGGCTGCCAGAAGAGGGAAAATCAATAACTTTAAGGGTATGGCCACTGTTGGGTTAGCCATGCTCTGGTGGATGACCCCATACCTGTGAGAATGTTATGGGAAGCACAAAGTGGACCCAGTGGGTTACATAGAAAAAAAATCAAATATAAAAATAGGCAAAATTATAGGGGAGACGTCAGGAATATATTGAGAAGAAAGTAGGAGGAGATGTTAGGAGTGAATATGATAAAAATACATTCTATTCATGTTTGAAATTCTCAAAGAATTAATAAAATTATTACATTTGTTTTAAAAGTAAAAACAATGAAGGTATGGATATGTAGCTCAATGGTAGAGTGCTTGTCTTGCATATATAGGATTTAATCCCCAATACCAAAATAGTAGTAGTAATAATAATGATAGTGATAATGAAATTGGTTAACATGAAATATAGGACCATGAAATTTTGAGCTTTGAAAATTACTCAAAAACCAAATAAGAATAAAACTAGAGAAACCCAAAAAAAAGTGAAAGGGAAGAAAAGAGGTGAAACAGGAAGCTCAAAAGAAATGCTTAATTGATAACAAATAGAACAGATGGCATAACTTAATCTGGGCTCCTCATATAACAGATCAGTTTTGCAAGACATGAATCCAGATTGCAATATCATTACAAAGTGACATGGAAAAACTGATAATAGATAACATGAAAAGCAGCTGATGAATGTGTTAAGGGATGATGCAAGTAAGGCCTCAGGCCTCATGGATGATAAAATGAGTCCTTGCAAAGACTTAGCAGCAGAATATCTCCACACAACAAAAAACAATTTAATACTCAGAATGAATACAACAAACTACTTTATTTTGCCAGGGAAGTTTTGAAAAGCCATATATCAAAATATAGCAGCAGCATGCAAATAGAAATCTGCAAATCAATGTCTGTAGATTTAAAAACCCTCAAGTATTTAATAAAAGGCAGTGGTTGGGCTGGGGTGTAGATCACTTGGTAGAGTACCTGTCTAGAGTTTGCAGGGCTCTGGGTTTGGTCCCCAGTGCCCCTTAAAACAAGCATGGTGGTATTCATATCATCCTCAGAGACATAGCCTGGTCTATATGAGACCCTATTTCATTAAATATTAGGGACTTTACTGTCACAGAACATCAGATCAATGGGTCATTAAAGGAAAACAAAACAAAATAAAATTGATTCCAAGAAAAAACAAAAAGCTTCCTGACATTATTATAAAACTCTAGAAGTTGGCATCTACTGTGAATCACTATTTAAGACAACAGTTAACAGTAAAGCAAAGGAATTCCTCCTGTAAACACCAGGAATCAAAAAGGATGATGGCTTTGCTTGCTGATTCATGAACAATCAAGATATGTGCATAAAATAAAGAAATAATGATATTCTCATCTGATGGGAATGTTGTTCTATATGCTGTGAATGTGTTGCTCTGATTTGGTTGATAAATAAAACACTGATTGGCCAGTAGCCAGGCAGGAAGCATAGGCAGGATAAGCAGAGAGGAGAATTCTGGGAAAAGGAAGGCCAAGTCAGCAGATGCCAGTATGCTGTCCAGGGAGCAGCATGTAATGGCACACAGCTAAAGCCACAGAACATGTGGCAACATATAGATTAACGGAAATGGGCTGTTTAAATGCAAGAGCTAGTCAGTGGTAGGCCTGAGCTAATGGTCAAATAGTTTTAATTAATATAAGCTTCTGAATGATTATTTTATAAGCAGCTACAGGGTCTGAGGGGCTGGGTAGGACTGGAGAAAACTTCAGCTACACTCATCAAGATATTTTTTTTTATTATTTAGGATAGAACTTGTCCTTGTGCATGCTAGACAAGCACTCTATTCCCCAGCTATACTCCCAAGGATTATTCTATGTGTAGACTTAAACATGTATAGCATTATGACATTAAAAAAACACATCTCTATGAGTTTTACAGATGATAAAAACTGTGACATGATGTCCCTAAAGTCTGGTGATCTTGACTTCAAATGATGGCTTTACTGGGACTGGTTCTATCATTTTTAGTAAGAGGAAGTAAGTAGACAAAAACAGATAATATATAATATAAATAATAAACCATAAACATTATAATAAATCAATGGAGAAAATTCCATTTTTATCAGTAATCAAAGAAATGTTTTCAAAGATGATAATTATATTTTAAATTTGTTAAATGTAAAAATATAAAGATAAATACACAATCTTTAGAAGAATAAGGGAACTTTTCTCTTGTTTAATAAAAGTATCATTGAAAATGAGAACAGAACACTTCAGAAAATATCAATGTTGGTTGAGAATCATTAGCTTTTGGTTCTAGACAGGATTAAAGAAATTGTCCAGTACAGGAACACACTGTTACAATGAACAGAGCACTGTGTGATGGCTTCACAGTCACAAAGGATAGGAAGAAGTCTGCTGTTTTCATAATAGTGGAATGCTTCAGTAAGCTACAGTTGAACCACTGAACCTAAACTGTATGTAACTAAAACAAAAGCCACATAGCAATGATGGTACAAACTAATTGTCATCGAAAGACACAGAGAAGTTGAAAGGTAAGCAGAGGTTAAGAGCTGAAGAACAAGGAAGCAAATATTAGCAGTTCAATTAAAAGCACATCAATACTGGCCGTGAAAGGGGATCTCCATTACAAAACTGGGATGAGCCCAGATGCTGCAAATTTTTTTAGCAATGGTTCTGATTAGGATTTAACACAAGTTTTTTGTTTTTTTTAATTTTGTTAAAGTTCAGGGGCCTAGGAGATATCTCATCAGTACAGTGCACGGGGAAGAAGAATGAGGATCTAAGTTCAGTTCTTAGAATTACACACAAAAACATCTGAGCATGGTGATATGTGCCTATAATTCTGGTGTTGGTCAAGGAGAAACATGAGCCAGCCAGCCTAGTTCAATAGGCAAGTTCCAGATCAATGAGAGTGTGTCTCAGGAAACAAAGTAGAAAGCATCTTAAGGAGCACAATTAGAGATTGACCTCTAGGCACCAATCTCTCTCTCTCTCTCTCTCTCTCTCTCTCTCTCTCTCTCTCTCTCTCTCTCTCTCTCTCACACACACACACACACACACACACACACACACACACACACACACACATGCACAGAAAAATATACACTAAAGCTGGAATGTGAGAGTGGGGTCTACGAGTAGAAATACATAGAAAGACATTTCTGTAGGCTGTTTTGTGAAGTAAAAGACTTTGATATGTTGTGGATGGATGGTATTCAAATGATATGGATGGATAGGATCATTATATTTATCTATATGCATGTGTTGTCTGTGACAGTGTGCCCGTGTGCAACATGTGTGCACTCAGGCATAGATATGTGATGGATCCCTGTGTCTTCTTAAACAGAACACAGACCTTGAGCATCTGGGGGACTGAAAGCAAGTGTTTTGGCATGAGGTACATATGACTCTGATTTGTAGTCACAAGGTAAAACATTAATATATTTGTTTTAATGGTTTTTTTTTGGGTTTTTTTTTGGTTTTTTTTTTTTGGTTTTTTGAGACAGGGTTTCTCTGTGTAGCTTTGCGCCTTTCCTGGAACTCGCTTTGGAGACCAGGCTGGCCTCGAACTCACAGAGATCCGCCTGGCTCTGCCTCCTGAGTGCTGGGATTAAAGGCATGCGCCACCACCGCCCGGCAGTTTTAATGTTTTTTAATATAAACATTCTAATAGCAGTGTTTTCTTTTTGATGCTCTAGTGTCTCATTGTAAGTCCTCCCAATTTTTATTTGGCTTATAAGCCTAAAATTTGAATAAAATTTAAGAGTAGCTGGTTCCTATAATCATCACCTAAAATAGTATGTTTATGTGAATGTAGCATATATAGGCACATCTATCCATACATACACTCTCTTCATATGAAGACCTTAAGCATCTTGATCATGAGCTACTTATCAATAATGACCACAATTCTTCATCTCCTGTCCACATGGCACCTACACATTATCTTTCTACATGAGCTGATTCAGACTTCTTCCCAAAACGTTTACCTACCCAGACAGTGAGTGTTGCAATGAGACAGAGATAAAGAAAGCATCAATTAGAAACATTGCTTTCTGTGGTCCAGCCTGGGAGTGACAGTGTCACTTTTAATTGTTGTTGTGTGGGCAGATACCAAAGTATATTTGCATCCTGGGTATAGAATGTGAACTCACTTATTAATGGAAAAGTGTTAGTGTCACACTGTAAGAAAAATTCTTAGGATCAGACACATAATAGTACTTCTATCTTGGAAAATACCATGTGGCACATATCACCTTCTGAAAATAATAATTCTCATACCCAAATACATTCATCTTTCCCAAGAGCCTCAAGTCTCATCTCAAGAAAGCATCATTTTGCTACATATAATGGTCTCCAGTTGCATTCATTTTCCTGAAAACAACATAATTTCATCCTTCTTCGTGGTCAAATAAAACATTTGTGTATATATACCATGTCTTTTCTATCCCTTCTTTTATTAACAGATACCTAGGCTTATCTTGTTAATTTAACATTATGTACTGTAGAAAAGATGTGAATGTTTTGCTTGATATATTTACTTGGAGATCCTCTGGTATATACCCAAGTGGTATGGCTGGATTGTATGGCAGTTCTGATTTCCATAGAGACTAACTGATTTACATTTCCACAGCAGTGTATAAGGATTCCTTATCCCTCTACCTTTTACCCAAACTTGTTAGTATTTTTCTTAATGTTTCTGACCAGATGAAATAGAAACTCATCATTTCATACTATAAGTATATGCTAATATTATTACATTTTTTCACACAATATATTTTGATCATATTCTAACCTCCCCCAACTTTTAAATGATCCTTCCTACCTCCTGAACCACCCAACTTTATGCTTTCTCTCTCTCACACACACACAAAATGAAAAGGTAAAACAACAAAAAATGTGAAAATCAAAACAGACTGGAAAAAAAGAAAACTAATAAGACTAAATAAATAAATAGAACAGAAAGTGCACAAAATCATATGGAGTATATTGTATGTTGGTATGTTGGCCAACTATTCTTGAGCATAGGGCTTTCCTTGGATTTCCTTGTTGTTGAGATACCCAGTACCATTCCACTAGAGAAAACGTGTTCATTTTCCCAGCAGGTATCACTTGCAAACAGCTTCTTGGTTAGATGTAGGACTTTATGCCAATGTTCCATATCAGTGCTGGGATTTTGTCGGGCTTGTAATTGAGCAGATCTTGTTTCTGTTGTCACAACCTCATATGTTGTACATATGTCCTGTTGTGACTGGAAGACAATTTTCTTAGTGTCATCCACAACCTCTGGCTCTTATAGTCTTCCCACCTCCTCTTCCACATAGATCCCTGAACACTGAGACAGACGTTGATTGGGTTTGATGAAGATCTCATGTTTAGGACTGAGTGCTTCAAAGTCTCACTGTCTGCACATTGTCATGTTGTGTATCTCTTTGCTAATTGCCATCTACTGAGAGAAATGTCTTCACAGGTTGAGTGCTATGTGTATAGTAACATGTCATTAGGAGTCATTTTATTGCTGTGTCCCTTGAGCAAAATAATTACAGTAGGTTTTCCCTTAGGGCTTGTGATCTATCTCATCTCAAGTTCTTGGCTACTATGCCAATATTTTTTAAAGAATCATTAAAGATGCAGATTCTGAGTAAACAAATAACTTCTAGTTGAAGTCTCTCAAGGGATAAAGAATTTCTTGAAGTCAGTTTATGAACTAAAGAGAAAAGTTATATTAACTTGCCTACTCAACATTCAATGATGTAAAAGATACCTGTTAACTTTTGCCCTTCCTATGCAAAGATTAGAAAACCAGAAGGCATGCAATAGCTACAATCTCCAATAATTCTGAAACCCAGGAGACAATGTAGAATGCAGATTTCTGAAAGAGAAGTTAGCCCTGTTGCCCGGAAATGATTCTCCACACATCCATGGGTGGCCTTTGTAGCTGCATTTTTTTCCAAACTGCTTTCAAAACTGCTAATTTGGAAATCCAATGTCTCATTTACATTTTGTATTGTCTTTATCTCTTCAAAGTGATGTAATTCTTTTTACCCTTGTGAATTCTCCATGAATCAATTTATAATCAACTGTAATAGACAAATAGCCACATCTATGGATCTATTTAAGAAAAGCTTTTCTCTATTTTAGACTTTCTGTCTCAGTTAGCTTTGAGGCATGGTGCTTACAAAGCATTTTCTTGTCTGGAAAGGCTCTGGGAGGCTTTTTCTCTGATTGAGTGGCTCTCTGAGACAGTCTAAAGGCTCGAGGCATGTTATACTCCGTGTAGAATTTGTCTTTAAGTCTTTCCTGAACTTTGGAACTTGGTATTCAAGAACGAGAAAGTTTTATTTCAACCCCCACAAATTCTGGCTCCTTTGTATTTAACAATTATTTCTCCAGTTTCTGTCACATTACATTATAAATATGCTAAGGAACCTTCACCATTTTCCCATAATTCTCCAGTTCAATCAGTTGATTCATTTGATTCAGTTTCTACTTGCCACATTCAACACTTAACTTGTTACTAGATTTCCACGAGTCAATTAAAGCATTCCCTTTCCTTCCATTTTTGAGATGGTCTTCATTTTTTCCCCTTTAATTTGTCAGCAAAGGTCCACAGCAAGGTTATTAGGCTTCCTCTAGGTCCTTCTAACTAGTGCCTGGTGATCAAAGCTAGTATCACACTTTTAGATTCTGCTTACCTTGAACTGTAACCAATACCAGGTGATCAATTGTCTACCTTGATTAGCTAGTAGCACCCACTCAAAATTTAACCAGCTAAAACGACATTGAAGTGAGCCATGGTCTGTAATCTCTGCACAGCTTCCCATAGGTTGCCTCTGCTCAGTAGCACCAAGATGGCCCAAGGCTTGGAGGTGAGTCCTAGACCCAGCATTTACTGTTTTTATCCACTTCTCTAGGTAGTTTCTTACAGTATAGTAGATGGTTTCCCACTAAATCAACCTAAGGGAGGTGGGGGAAGGAGTAATAGAGGGGGAGTGGGAGGGAGAGGGAGAAGGAGAGGGGAGAGGGAGAGGGAGAGGGAGAGGGAGAGGGAGAGAGAGAGAGAGAGAGAGAGAGAGAGAGAGAGAGAGAGAGAGAGAGAGAGAGAGAGGAGGACTGGTTTTGGATTTTATAATTTGTCCTTGTCACTTATTGTCAGTTCTGTTGATGTTTAAATGAATTGATGTAGTTAAAAAGCCTTTGCCATATTTAAGAGGACAGAACACAAACTATATCTGCAATGTGTAAGCATTAATCCCTCCCTGTAAGAAGAGTGTGTGAGATGGGAAATACACTGATGTGGACATGGGAGTATAATATAAACAGCTTTCATTACAAACAATCCCTGACTTACCGTGACTTATGATGGTCTGATTTAAAAGTTTTCTACTTCATAATGGTATAAACATGTATTCATGCAACCATTCTTTTTGTTCATTTTCAATACTCAATCGTGTTATGTATTCATGCTTTACATTAAATTTTTAACTACTGTAAACTAATATATGTAATACTATAAACTAAGCAATGGTGTTATGTAGGTTGTGTTTCTCAAATGCATTTTATATTAGCTATGTTCTTTATTTGCAATGATGTTTTTGAGACATAACTTCAATCATTGTAAGTTGAGGAGCATCTGTACAGACAATGCCTTAGTCATTCTAAATACATGAATTTGTTTTCTTTAAATGTTATCATTATAGTGATCCCTAAACTAAGGAGCCCATTTAAGTAGAATCAGGTGCTAGTTTGGCCCAAATATTTAATGAATGATTAAACAGATTTAGCTTTGTATGAAGTTATTACATGCTAAAAAACACAAAAATAATTTTTAGCCAACACTCTTTTTTTATTAAAGTTCTCATTAATGGCTCGGCATGCTAGTTCACTTATGTAATTCAACATCAGAAAGCTGGTATTGATGGAGTACCATGAGTTCAAGGCCAGCCTGGGCTGCAAAATGAGACCCTATATTGATAAAACAGAAAAAAATGGTGAAGAAGATTCAAAAAGAAATATATTATCCAGGCTCGCAATTATTCTCTCTGATCTGTTAACTACATTGAAATGATAAGCAACCTGCTCCCATCTCTTTCAGGCAAGTACATGTCAAATTGTGCCACCTGGCAGTTCTTGTTGTTCAGAAATGGGCACCAATCCAATATAAACCAACAGATGAGGAGTTGAGTTGTATTTATATTAGTGTTACAGAGATATATTTGCCAACTTCTAATATTGATGTTACTGAGATAGATATGCTTTCCCTGACTTTCTATTTGACTTTTATTGATTCACTGTTTTCTTTAATTTTATGAGACAGCAAATTATAATGTCTAAACATATGACATATGCTGGCACCATTTAAAATTACTTAGTGTTATTTGAAACATTATCGCCACATATGTATATGTGTATATACTATACGTAAGACTGTATTTAAAAAATTCTTTTGTACATGTTTGCAACATATATGTACAAATGTGTGAATATGTATATGCATACATACATATAATAACAGTTAAAAAACTAAAGTATAGGCCAGGCAGTGGTGGCGCACGCCTTTAATCCCAGCACTCGGGAGGCAGAGCCAGGGGGATCTCTGTGAGTTCGAGGCCAGCCTGGGCTACCAAGTGAGTCCCAGGAAAGGCGCAAAGCTACACAGAGCACAGAGAAACCCTGTCTCGAAAAACCAAAAAATAAACAAACAAACAAAAAAAACTAAAGTATAATTAAAATAGAAAATTCAAACCTTCACTCATACCAGAAAGAAGGCAGACATGCTGTACTTTATTATTACTTGATAGCTATGAATTTAACAAATTAACTGATATCCTGCCAAAGTGAGTGATCTTGCTATAACTTTGGATATCAAATGAGACTCAGAAATGCCTTCGGTGGTTTCAGATTACAATTGCTGTTAGATGACCGAAGGTTAAATTCTGCATTTTCCTTGACAACTCCATCCATCCGAAAGGGAAACGTTCTCTTTCTCAGCTACATATCAAAATCACCATCACCAAGGGTAACATAACACTTGCTAAGATTTTTCAGTGAAGACTTGAGCAGTTGAAAGATTCACTGCACATTTCTGTATAGAACACCAATATTATAGTCAACTTAATTTGCCTTCAAATTTGGCATAATTATATAATAACACAGAAAGCATGCACTTTTGAATGAAGGCAAAGTTGCACGTTTGTAACCTCAGTAAAAATCAATTTTTTAAGCTTCCTAGATAATCTGAAGATATTAGTGTCATTGACATGTGGTTCATGTACTAAATGTAACATAATAGGAAACAATCTAGATGATCTATTTTGCAGAGTAATGACTTCCCACATTTAACTCTTGGAGTCCTTTACCTCCTTTCTTTGTTTTCTCCTTTTTTTCCCTAGCCCTAAAAACATAAACATGGTCTGATTTTTTTTTCACCTTTGATGACACAAAATAACTTTTGGTGGATTTTCACAATGGTAGTAGTGAGGAAAATTGGTAAATGAACAATATAATCTAAGAATTGATGTGTTAGAGAAATGGACAGAAAGCATATAAACCCAGAGGCAGAAAAAAAAATTAACATCTGAGTTCCACAATAAATTCCATTATCCAAATTGGAGTTGGTTGACTGTGTATGTGTCTTAGTTAGAGTTACTGTTGCTGTGATGAAACACCATAACCCATTTAAGTCAGGAAGAAAATGGTTTATTTGGCTCATGTTTCCATATTGTTGTTCATCATCAAAGGAAGTCAGGACAGAAACTCAAATAGGGCAGGAATCTGGAGGTAGGAACTAATTCAGAGGCCAGAGAGGGGTCCTGGTTACTGGCTTGCTCATCATGGCTTTCTCAGCCTGCCCTCCTACAGAACGCAGGACCACCATCCCATGGATGGTACCACCCACAAGAGGCTGGACCCATCAAGGACTAATTAAGAAAATGTCTTACAGCTGGATCTCACAGAGCCATGTTCTCAAAGTTCCCTCCTTTCAGATAACTCTAGATTGTGTCAAGTTGACAAAAGACTAGTCAGCACAATATGAGTTTGTCTAGTGAAGAAAGAGGCTGGATGAGGGTGGGTGTTTTATCTGTAGACCCCAGCTCCAACCTAACTCCTAATGCCTGTCATAAATTTAAAAAGGTGTTATCTTCACTTGATCAAAAAAGAGAAATCTAAGCAAGATTATAGAAGAAATAGAAAAGAAAAGGCCAGTTGTAGCTAATTCTATTCCCATTTTAAGCATATATCTCAGAATTGAAACATATTTAGTTTAATCAAGGTCCTTTTTTTGTTTCAGGAAAACAGATTGTCATAGTATCTTTATACTCATAGGGCACCCAAAGGGTTTTGTTTATAAAAATCAATATGTCCAAAGCTCTTTACTTTTCTAAGCCAATCTATTTCATCTTTTACCTGTCTGCTGAAGGAAGCCATGCATCTTGCAGCAAGCAGTTGGATTTTGTCAATTCTCTGTGGCCCATTATCAGTCAGCCAAAATTCAAGGTCACTCATTTTAGTGTTCACTTCCTAGCACAGGTTCCCTGTCTTGATGAAAGTCCTTAAAGTTAGTAAATGAGCATGAACTATTTTGGGCTTAGTGAAATGCAATTCATCACCCTGCCTAATGCTTGCCATCCAGGTCTCGCTTTGTTTCTGATCATTTGGAATTGTCAGCAGCTGAATGGCGCTTTAATGGGACTCCTCACCCTCTCTACTCCTCTAAAAGTGCCAGTGTGGTTCAGTGCATAGACTAAACACATAGGTTGGTCAGGCACTTGGGATTACTTGTTACAAGGTGGCCAAATTCTGCAGAGGATTATGTAACTGAGTCAATTCCTCATCATTATGGTATGACTAGCCCAATCATAAGTATATTAGCCCAGAGGTATAGTAACACCAAACACATTGGTATACATATATACATATATATTTTTAGTATACATTTAATAATTTTCTACTTTGTTGTTGCTAATTTTGTTCTTTTCCTTTCTAGGCTAAACTTTCCTTATTGTTTTTTTTTAAATCTTCTTTCAGATTTTTATTCAGTTGATGGATATGCTTTATTCTAGCTTTTACACAAAAATGTCAGTTTATATATATATATGTGTGTGTGTGTGTGTGTGTGTGTGTGTGTGTGTGTGTGTGTGTGTGTTTCTGTGGTAAGAACTAAATCCAGGGCCTTACCTAAGTGCTGAACCTCTGAGCCCTAAATTTATTTTACTTTTCTAGTATTTTATTTTAATACCATATATTGTTAGTACTTACTACTGTTTGTCAGAATTCTTCAAATAAACACTACCAATACAATAATGGAGATCTATACCTACAGTGGTTTATAATAAGTATCTTCTCACATGGTAACAGAGACTAAAATGACCCTTTTAGTTGCTGGCCACAAGTGAAGATCACGGAAGGAAGAGAATATTTTCGAGGTCTGAGAATGGTGTAGATTCTAACCTGTGTTTGAAATCTAAAGTGCTAGGAGCATCAAGGAAAAGACATCAATGTCTATGTGTGGGCATGAGAGAGAGTGTGCATCCCCTTTCTATGTTTCTGTTCTATGCATGCCCTCAGTGGGTAGGATCATGTCCACTCACATGGGAAGCACCAGCTGTTTCTCAGGCCACCAACTTAATGCTGATCTCTCTAGGAACATATCTGTTTGGCGTGCCCTCCAGATTCTTTGACATTCCATGGCCCAGATGAGTCAATACATAAAACTAGAAATTAAAACTAGTTTTGGACCTAAGCACTATTTCTGGTGTAACTCTTAGCTTTTTGTTTTAATGTTTCTTCTAACTCAGTAGTTCCCTATGACTATGCATGTTTCATACAAAGTGTTAATTTTTTCAATGGGCACAAGTTTTTCTTTTCTCTTTCTGTTAGCGCTTTTATTGCACTTTGCTTAATGGATATAGATTACATAAAATACATTCTTTGTAACTTGTTCAGATTTTATTTTGAGACTTAACCCAAAATCAATATTTGTTTCTTATATTAACTAAAATGTATGTTATTGTTAAGTTCAAAGTAAATATTTGTACAAATAAGTTTCTTTCATTATTCAAATTGACAAAACAATGCAATATGTACAGAATTCAAATTATATCTTGTGTCAACATTTTATAAACCAACAATTGACATTTACATTGGTCTACTTATACATTTCATTGTTAGTGAGCAAGATGTAATAAACTCACTAGATTTCTAGCTTTGCCAATTTGTCTTCCATTACTAATTATTTATTCTTTGTGCATGTCAAGAAGTGTTCCAGGAAGTGTAAAATTTATTGGCTATTATCTTCATGGTTGATCATTCTTTTCTTCAAACAAAAAGGTTTGGGGTTTTGATTTTTCTCTTGAATTATGTCTAGTTAGTCTTTGTTTCTTTTTTTTCTCATAAAGTATCTAGTTTTAGTACATGAATTTTTGCCCACTAGTTACTTTTTTTTTTTCGAGACAGACCATTACATTCTGACTACTACCACCATTTTTGAATTTTTATATATTTGTTACCACATTTGTTTCAGGGACTTATGTCATTTTTTCCTCTCTGGTAGACAGCTACACATCCTTGGAGATCATTAAAGGTGGATCCTTTCCTCATGGTCTACTTTGGACCTGCTGCTTTTGTGGCAACAAGAGAAAGGTAAACACCAACTTTGTCACTTTTTGTAATTTCAAATGCCATATATAAAAGCAGGGCTGTCTGGGCTCTGTTGAGGCTCATTAAGAGAAAGCTATTTCCTCTTGGTCAAAAAAACAGAATCTATGCATTTTTCCAGGTGAAGACATAACATTCAGATCTGTTCCAATGATTAAAATATTACATACTATTCTCTCATCCCTAGAGAGCTAATCCAGCTGGGCCTGTCAATCATCTGGCCAGGAGATCACCCTCCATATAAAGGAGATGGGAAGCTGAATCTGCCTCTTTTCTCTGTTCTTCTTCTCCATATCCCTCTTGTTGACATGCAACTGCTTCCTGACCTCCATTCCTATTCTTAAACTCTAGTAAATTGTCCTCAAATGTCCTTCAAGTTCATTTTAGATGATTTTATTAAAAATACTAAGAACACAAAAAAGAATACCAATTTCCCTGGTAGTTCGTGGAGACCATGAGAGGATACAATGATTGCCCTTTGGGCACGATCCCTTTGTGGAGGATTTAGTCTCCAGGCTTTAGTGTTCTGTCTTGCTCAACACCATCAGAGAAGGAAAGGGGCCTCTATTTCCCTCCTTTCCCAGAATCCTTCTTGGGGAATAAGGGTGGAATATAACATGCATATACATTTCCTCTCTTTCTTAGGTGCCAGAAATGATTAAGACAAAATGGGATTGGTTCCTCCCTGCCCAGAGGCCAGGGATTATGGAAGGGTAATGCATGTTCTCTCTTTTTCTATTCTCCTAAGTAAGCAACCTTTCCTGGAATCTCTATGACCAGAGAAAGGAACCTGGATGTATCATGGTTGGGTGGACAGGGCTGACTAGCTCATCTCCCTCCCCATACCTTACCTTATTTTCTTTGATAAATTCTATAAAAAGCCCCTAGACAAGTTCTTCAATGGCATCTCATTTCCAGAGATCCACTTCTGCTTTATGGGAACTTTGACTTCTTTCTCTTAAACCCCTACTTGTAAAACTGCTTTATGAACTCAGCCTTCCGTGATCCATTAACTCAGTTCTTCAAATTTGCAATACAAGAGCTCAGAAGCTACTGACTGACTGGGTGGACATTCTGCATGTCTGTGAGCATCAGACACCCTAACTCCCAAGTTAAAGCCCACCTAAGACAAGCAAGAAAGCTTTGGTCAAACTTAAAGACCCTACATTTCCCCAGTCATAAGGATTTGAAAGAAGTTAGTTTTATTTCCATTTTCAAGTATTTATACTATAGATTTTAACGTATGTACTTATTAGAGTTTTGCTATTGGTATTAATTCATATTTATGTTACCTTCCTCTCACCATAATATTCTCTCATCCCTGGAGAGCTAATCCAGCTGGGACTGTCAATCATCTGGCCGGGAGATCACCCTCCATATAAAGGAGATGGGAAGCTGAATCTGCCTCTTCTTCAATCCTTTATCCAACAGGACACACAAATAACCCTTTTACTTTCTCTACTTGGTACATTAATGCTTTCCACTGGTTGAATATGGTTTCTGTTTATCATAGAATTGTTTCTTATTAAATGATTAGTGGTTATGTTTCTGAGGGGAGTTTTGTGCTTGAGTGTTGTTTGGCTGACTGAAAATGCTTTGTGAGCTTATGCTGTGTGTTTGAAGAGAGAGCTGGGAACACCACACGATTCTGTGAATGAGTAGTGCCATCTCATCATTTTGGCACACATGCCCAAACTTCCTGCTAATTCCCTGAGCTAGGTTGCTCTGTGGCTGTGCCCATGCAGCATCACAGAGATAAACAATCATAGAAAGGTGTAGTGGGTAGCCATTCCAGTTGCCCTCATATTATGTCCTGGCTGCCTGCCCTGCTTTGGAGTAGGATCCAGATCTGCTTTCTGCCCCCAGGTTTAGGAGACCCACTTGAAACAAGAGTCACAATTTCTGCAATTCCTCTTCACTATTTGTGTTTATCTGTGAGTGCACTTTCTCTTTTCTTAAAATTATCTGTTTTAAGTGTTTGGGGCATTATTTTGTTAACTTTATACCAAAAATACCCACCTATGCTAGCTGTGGTAGCATGAACCTATAATTCCAGCCTTTGAAATGCTGAAAAAGGAAAATGATAAGTTTGAAGTTAGCTGAGGCTACTTAACAAGACCACATTCAATTCTTTTCTTCATTAGTTAAATTTGTTATTTGATATTTCACACATACACACAAGGCATACTGATCACTCTCAAATCTCATTCTCCTCTGTCTCATGACCTCCACCATTCACTCTCCTCCACTCTACAAATTGCCACCCCATGTTTGTGTCTGTTTCTTTTTAACCGTGTAACCCACCAAGGCCATCAGGGTATCCATGATTTCAGGCCTATCATTAGAGCCTGGTGCGCTTAGCAATGGGTACACAACAAGAATCAAGGATTCTCCCTGCACAAGAAACTGCTGGTAGCCATCAATTAGTTCATCAGTAAGGGTTATGGCCTAGTTAACCAACTTCACAATAGATTATTGGCAGGGCCTGTTTCTTGTGCAGACTCAGTTCAGTTGTAAGTTCATAGCTGAAAAGGTTACATTAAGTTTAGAGGCTGGACTTTCATTACCCTCTATCCTATCTTCTAGTTCTTAAACTCTTCTTTCTCCCTCTCCTGCAAAGTTCCCTGAGCTTTGACAAGGACATAAATGGCTTATTTGGGACTGAGTTCTCAATTCCGACTTATTCTCAGCATCTTACTGATCCAAGAGTCTCTGCACTCATTGCCCTCACTGCAAAGAAAAACTTTGATTAAGGCTTTTTCTATGAGTTTTAACATACACATGTAGAAGGCAATTTGATGTTATCTCTATTTAGTTCCTCAGGCTTAAAACCTCCTTAGCAATGAATTAGTAGTTGGGATTACAGTACAACACATGGGTTCACTACTATATTAGAGCCTCAAATCTAACCGGAGAGTGGTTGGTGACTCCCACAGTAGCAGTATCACCATTATATAGGTGAGTACATCTTGTCCTGCAAATTGTTTGGTTATTTTGTTTGTTTGTTTGTTTGTTTGTTTATGATTGGTAGAGTTCACAATGATGTATAAGAAAATAATTTTCCAACAAAGAAAACTTATCTATCCAATTTTTAAAATCATATTCCATGATTTTTGTTGACAAGGCCTGTCTTATGCAGGCACAGAGCAGGTAACTGCACTTGTATGTTCATAATTATAATGCTTTTGTTGATGCCTTGCTGCTTTGTTTAGTTTAGCTAGTTTTTCAATAAATGGTATCTGCTTCATGAAGCCACTTAGTACATGAGTGGGAAATAATTAGCATAAACCTCAGCTGGCCATCATGAGATTGAAAACTTCTCATGTTTCTGGAGCATTCTACACTTTCCCTGATTTCTGCACTCAATGCTAAATACTTTACTCACAGCTTTTCTGGCCTATGTGTAAAGCTCATCTCATCTGTCTAAGGGTCTGCTGCTGTTCCATTTTAACTCTTCTCATAAATTGAGCTTGTTGAGATTCTATTTATTTCATTGTGTATTCTATTGTTTTACATTATTACAACTTTAGTTCTTAGCATTAATGAATTCCAGTCTTTCAAGTTCTTGCATCATTTGATATTTTCAACACTTTATTACATGTATTTTTCTATTGGCTTTTATATAATAAAAAAGTAGTCTAAGATACCATTACCATCTCCTACAGTTGTATATTTCACCATCATATAAATGTCAGCTGTGGTTTGCTCACTCAGTATAAATTTCCAGTCTGGTACTCACCTTACATCAGAAATTATTTAAGCAAGGTGTCCTAATTACCATAATATTAAATTTTCATTTAGTTTTATGCTTGATATTTTACTTTACAAGATTGTGAACAAGGAAGGAAGCTAAAAGCATCTCACCTTTCTGACATTTTGGGTGTTATTGAACTTTGTACATGAGAAACAATGTATATAATGTAAGGAATAAAGGATGCTTATTTGATAATATCTATCAAATAAAATTTTGTTTTGTTTTGAAAGGAATATTAATCTATTCTTGGGAACAGAGCCCTTACAACATCACTTATTAGAGATCATCTTATTGATGCTACTTCATTGAGGATTGTGTTGCCAACACATGAACTTTGAGAAAAATAGTAACACCAACCAACTAGCTTGATTCCTAAGGAAAAACAACTAAAGAATAACATCACAAGTCTACCCATTGTCAACTTGACACATGATCATATCTTCTTATGTCATAATTAATTTCCAAATCAAAACAATTACCAGGTCATAATTAAACCTAAAGATGACATAAATATCTCTCATACAACTGCAAACACATTATAAATTTAGAATTGGCAATGTCCCTTGAGGTATATTTGTTTCTTAATTAAAAATAAACACTTTTCTCATATGATATATACTGATCATAGTTTCCTCTCCCTCTGCTCCTTCCAGCTCCTCCCCTCTTGTCCTCTTCTCTGGAAACACCCCCTTTCTGTCTCTCATTAGAAAAGAACAGGCTTCTAAGAACAACCAAACACGATAAAATTAATAAGATGAAGCAAAATACTATCCTATCAAAATTGGACACAGCAACTCAATAGAGGAAAAGAGTCCCAAGAGCAGGCACAAGAGGCCCACTCATTCTCATAGTCAGGAGTCCCATAAAAACACTAAGCTAAAAGCTATAATATATATGCAGACAACCTGGAGCAGATCCATGTAGGCCCGTGCTTACTGCTTCAGTCTCTGTGAGCTCATACACACCTTGCTTAGTTGATTCAGAGGGCCATGTTCTCCTGATGTACTCCATTTTCTCTGGCTCTTACAATCTTTCTGCATCTCCTTCCATGGGATTCCCTGAGCTCTGAGGGGAAGGATTTTATGGAGATTTCCAATTTAGACTATCTCTCTACATAATGTCTGGGTGTGTGTCTCTGAATCTGTTCCCATATGCTGCTGGTGGAAGCCACTCTGAGGATGACCACATAAGACACTGGTCTATAAGTACAGTAGAATATCATTAGGAATCATTTTATTGATTTTTTTTGACAAGTAGTATTTGTTTTACAGTTGGTCTCTTGGCTATCTAATCTCTGGTTCTTGGTTACTCAAGCAGTATCAGATATGGGTTCCTTCTCATGGATTGGGTCTTAAGTCAAATCAGATATTTGTTGGCTATTTCCACAAGTTCTGTGCCACCATTGCCCTAGAATATTTTGCAGGCAGGACAAATTGTAGATCAAAGATTTTGTGCCTGGGCTGGTGTCTATGTTTCACTTTTGGTAGCCTGCAGAGTACCTTACCTCACCAAGGAGAGTAGAGGTAGCATGAAGGCTCCATGTAGACACCAGCTCAACTTCTTCATGTTCAATGAGTTGCATGGGTGCTGTTATTGGCAATGGGGCCATGCTGTCAGTTTGCCAAGAGCAACCCTCTGTCTCAGCAACAGCCTGGGTTATTTGGGGATTTCCATGGGACCCCTTGGCCAGCCAACAACTCAATTGAATGCAACCCAGTCCTTCCACTAGAAGCCTCTCTTGGCTACAAGAGATGGCCAGTTAGACTCCATATCCCCCATTACTAGGAGTTTTCATTATGACTTCATAGATTATAGGAAGATTCTACCGAACTAGGTTCCCAAACCCCGAATGTCCCTCAATTCCAAACAGCTATCCCTGCACTCTCTTCCTTCCACCCCCCAAACCAGATGCTCCCCTCTAGCTTCTGTCCCATCTATCCCCAGTCCAACCTTAAAATCTATTTTATTTTCCAATCTGAAAGAGATTTGTGTATCCCCCACCTAGACCCCTCCTCTTTACCTAACCTCTCTGGGTCTATGGATTGAGATTCTACTATATTTTAATTATCTCAATTATTAGTCTGCCAACCATACAAATATTCCCTTGCCTCAATTATCTCTCAATGATAACACTATTAACTTGCCTTATTATGTTAATATATCAATAAAAAAATTATTTGTAATAAAAATGTTGATTTCCAAATACTACACAACACCTTCCCAAAAAAGGAAGAAAATATTCAAGGGCTTTTAAATCTAGCCAATTTGAAACCATGAAAACTTAAGCCTTCTTTGAGGCTATTTTTAACACTTTTAATTTCATGTCATGATAGCTTATCCTTATTGTTCTATGTAAGTTATTTTATATATTTCTATTGAATTTTAGAGTACAAATTATTAGTGAGTCATGTTATCTGTTTCTACCATAAAAGCATATTTAAATGATATGTATGCAAATATATGCATAAGTACTTTAAGAATCTTTGTTCCTCATGTTTCCTCTTTGTTACTCTTTAATACAAATATTTAGTTAAGTTATTATTTGATAAATGTAATCCATATATCCTTATATTTTTTTCTCCATATGAGAAAACACACACACAAGTACACAGACACATGCATGCCCATGTACACATACATACATATCCCTCTTTACCCTAGTAGGCAGATTATTTTTTCTAAACATAAGAATTTTTGTCCTATTTGTCTTTTACTTCCCTAGGAGTCTATGCATGCTGTTGTACACTGTCAGAGACCTGAGGTTATATTCTTTCTTTCCTTTGTAGAAGATCTATTTTTCTGGCTTAAAAGCTGCAGTAGCATGTGTCTTCTAGTTATGTCTCATTTATATACATACATATCTATGTATAATTACGATCTTTTGTGTATCAGTTATCCTTAATCTCTTTTCCATCTATCATTTTTGTTCTAATAAATTCTCCTTCCTTAGGCACTACACTATATGCATTTGGTTTTTTAAACTGGATGCCTAGTATATTTTTTCCACAGAAACCAATTAATTTAATTTTAGTTTGTATTCCAAAATTTTTTTAAAAACCTCAAACAATACAGCATATTTTAGCTGTTGGGATCCTCCAGGCACAGAAGCCAGAACTTGGGGGTTCAGAAATTTCTCAAGCTTGACATCTTTCCACTATTACCTGTGTTTTCTTTTGTTAGTAATCACTGAAAAAGTCAGATGTTTTAGTCTTTAAGATCCCCTCCATGGCTTTACAGAATGAATTCATATCTTATTTGTTTATCTAACTTTGGACTTGGATATGCTCACAGAGAGCATATCTTATTACTGATGTCTGGTTACATATAAAGATTTTGTTTACTATCATCTTTGTCAATTCCTGGTTCCTCATCTCCTTCTGAGTAAATGTTAGAAATTATTGTATTTCAGAAATAAATATTATGTAGTACTATGTTTTGCAATAACACATATTGAAAAGATGTTGGCTATAACTTTGTATTTAGGCATCATTGACTTATATTTGGACAAAGTAGTCCACAATAAATACAAATTCAAATATATGTAACTCTGAAATCCTCTTGTGTGGAATATGAACATCAAAAACTGTTTACTCTGTGGATTTCTTATTTGTTATTAATTATAGTATTTGTCACTTTAGCAGAATTTAAGCAGTTGAGAGGGAGAGCCAGTGAGATAGTTCACTAGGCTAAAGTACTTGCTGCTAAGCCTGATGACCTGAGGCTGAGGCCTGGAACCCACGCTGTGGGAGAAAAGAAGGAACTCCTGCAAGTTGGCTTCTGACCTCCAGACGTAGTGCCATGGCAAGAGAATGCACACACACACACACACACACACACACACACACACACACACACACACACGATAGATAGATAGATAGGTAGATAGACAGAGAGATAGATAGAGAGATAGATGACAGACAGACAGGTAGATAGATAGACAGACAGACAGATGATAAACAGATGAATTCTTTCTTAAAAGATGGTATCCTAATTCATGTCACTAAGTAGCCAGTTTGATCAACCACAAAAACTGTCTGTTCCTATATCAAAAATATAGTTTTTCCATGAAGTCGGGAAACATAAAGAGCTAAGAAATGATATTTCTGATGTGCTTTCTTTACCTGGAGTCTTTTCTTTTTTAGAAAATCATCTCTGACTCCAGCCCAGTTTTTCAGCCACATGGATCAACATTCTTTCATCTGGCATAACACAGTGAGAACAGGAGAACTTCCTTTGTACAAGCCAAGGTGGTTATTCAGAGGGAGAACAAATACCTGAATAAATTTGCATATTCTTCAATCAAGAATCAGTGAAGAATAATACCAAGATGTGGGAGAATACACACACACACACCTTAGACTGATTGTCTGGGCAGAGCAGTCTGGGAATCATGAAAACCTGACAGGCTACCAGGATTATTGATACAACTATGTTCACGTATGCATCACCACAACCTGTGCATATGTTAGGTTACATGGAAAAGATTAATTAAGGTTACACATGGAATTACAGTTGGTAATTAGCTGCCTTTGTATAATGGAATGACTCTGGACTGTTCAGATGAGCCCAGAGTAGTCATAGTGAAAGAGGGTGGAGTAGAAGCAAGAGTGGATACTAGATGTAAAGCAAAGGATAATCAGACAACAACCCACAACTCCAGAGAAGCTACCTAACAAGGAAGACCCAAAGAGGTACACATGGATAGCCTGGGAAGGGGAAATAGATGAGATATCCATGAGTAAACTGGGGGTGAGGGGTGGGCAATGGAGGATAGGGGATAGGAGGTGAGAACATAAGGGAATGGGATGGTTGAGCTGGAACAGGGATGGAGTGGGAAAGCAATGAAAGAGATGATAGAGGGAGACATCATGGGGATAGAGTGAAACCTAGTACTAGGGAAGTTGCCAGGAATCCCCAAGGATGACCCCAGTCTGGACTACTAGCAATAGTGGAGAGGGTGCCTGAGCTGAACTGGCTTACCCTACTGATCAGATTGGTAAATACCCTAACTCTCATCACAGAGCTTTCCTCCAATGACTGATGGAAGCAGATGTAGAGATCCGCAGCCAAACACCAGGCAGAGCTCCAGGAGTCCAGTCACAGAGAGAGAAGAGGGATTCTACAAACAAGTGCATCAGGATCATGATAGGAAACCTGAAGAGATGACCAAACCAAACTAGTGGGAACTCATGAAATTTGGATCAATGGCTGTGGAGCCTGCATGGGACTGGACTAGGCCCTCTGCATGGCAACACAATTGTGTATGTAGCCTGATCTGCTTGGGGAGCCCCCTGGCTGTAGAATCAGAATCCATCCCTGGTGCATGAGAGGGCTTTTTGGAGCCCACTACCTATGATGGGATACCTCCTGCAGCCTTGAGGCAGGGGGAAGGGCTTAGACTTGCCTCTGCTGGACGTGCCTCCCCATGGGAGGCTTTGCTTTCATGTGTGGGGGCAGCGGGGGTGGTTTGGGATGGGGAGGCTTGGGGAGCAGGAGGAGGGAAGAGGGGGATCTTTGATTGTTGTGTAAAATAAATGAAAATTTTTTCTTAATAAAAAAAAAGAGGCAAGAGTGACTTGTGAGAGACAATCTGCCAATGTTAGCATTAACAATAGTATTGAACCCTCAGTACAAGCTGAGAATTATCTGAAAGGTAAGGACATGAATTCCCCTTGAGGACCTTCAGAAAGGAACACAGCCCCAATGAGACCAATGCTTCTCTTCTAACAGAAAAATCCATATTTGTGCTATTTAAACTATAGAATTTATCCAGTTTTCCCCAACCTAGGAAAATTACAGAAGGATATACTCACTTTCAGTCTAACAACTGGCAAGCTTTTCTCCATCTCATGGATTCCTAATTCTCTACCTCTCTTCTCTTTCTCTCTTAAATCCTGTTACAGATTGAGTATAAAATGTCTCTCACAGGTTCATGTATTTAATAGTGAGTTCCCAGCTAGGGCTACTCTTTGAAGAGGTTGTGGAAATGTCAGGAGGTTAGGAAGGACACTTCAGACTCGCTTTAAAAGGTGAGATGTGGAACCTAGCCCCTGTCTGTTTCCTGTTCACCATGAAGTGAACTCTGCATGCTTCCTGTTCACCATAAAGAGAAATCTGCATGCACCGACCAACCACAATGATGTTACCTCACCAGGCACCCTGAGTGAACAAAACCAGGAACAGTGAACCCAAAAAAAATCCCTCATCCCTGAGGTTGTCTTGTCAGGTTTTGTTACTCAGTGAGATAGTAAGAAAGCCTGACTGATACATTCACTTACAGATCTTCCCTTACACCTTCTTACAGCTTCTTCTTTAGGAGTAGCAAACCTCTTCAACTCTCCTCTCTAAACCTTCTGCTCTATTATTTCCCTTTCCCCTTCTTACCTCTCCATTGTGCCTGTCAAAAACTTCATCCTCCTCCCACTCCACTTTATCTTAAAATGTTTTATGATCTCCTCCCATATTTTCTGCTTCCCACATTTGTCTTCCTTGAGTATACAGAAAACAGAAGCAGAGAGAAGACTGTAATGATCCCTGTGGTTGCCAATTGTACATTTTTTTTTTTTTTTTACATAGAAAGCTTACTGATATCAAGCACTTGCCTTTAGGAACCAAGAAACATGCACACTTTTCTATGACAGCTCTAGTTAACAGTATAAACAATGCACAAATGGATGGCCTCTCAGTAACTTGGCCACATGAAAACATGACTTCAGTGGCAGCTGGCATCTGTCTGCCAACTCTAAATCTTACTGGAAAGTGTCACTCCATTAAGGACACTGTTAGAGTGGAACTCTTGAAATACAAAGATCTCTATCCTAATGCATTAGACTGTTCAGAAATTCTATAAGTTTTCTTTAATTTAAAAAATTCTAGATAGGAAAATTCTACAAGAAGCTAACTGGGGAAACCCAAGTATGATGACATGTGCCTTTACTTGGAGGTAGTTGAAGTGAATAATGAGCTTTAGGGCCAGCCTGAGCTTCATGGAGTGAGGGAAGGGGTACATTATTTAATGTATATATTATATGTATGTATATGTGTCACACATACACACACACACGTGGAGAGATAAACTCAACTGTGTTAAACTATATGCTGACTATTGAGAAATTGTAGACAAAAATTTCCACTTTAATAACAAAATACTATGCAAATTTAAAAAGCATTTGGAGTTTGGCCAGGAGTCAGTCTAGGTAAAAAGCAAGTAAAAAGTTCTGCATCTGCATTTCATAGTATCTCTATCATTTCTACCCCCAAAGTTTGAAGAACTGCAGAAGTTACATGCCTCTGGGAGGATGTCAAGCAAGATGTTTCACATGGCACATTCTCTAGATGTCTATAAAAATGGTAAAGGAAAGTAACATATAAGGTTATATTTTAATTCATTTCATATGTCATAACATCAGATGGAGTAAACGCCAAAGGGTCTTCCCGATACATTTACCCATAATCAAAAATGCAGAGAGTGACTCCACAGGTGGTGAGGCATCCCATCCCAAGCAAGCCAGTACTAATGTGATATCCAAGAGAGAAGCTGAGATTGCTGTCAAGGGTTATACTAGTTTCTTTATGTTGCTGTGATTAAACACCACGATCAAAAGCAACTTGTGGAAATAAGCATATAAGAGTGGGAGGCATGGCAGCAAGTAGAAAGTGTGGCAGCAAGCCGGGCGTTGGTGGTGCACACCTTTAATCCCAGCACTCGGGAGGCAGAGCCAGGCAGATCTCTGTGAGTTCGAGGCCAGCCTGGGCTACCAAGTGAGTTCCAGGAAAAGGCACAAAGCTACACAGAGAAACCCTGTCTCGAAAAACAAAACAAAAAAAGAAAAGAAAAGAAAATGTGGTCGCACTTTAAATACACAGAAAGAAGAAAAACCTGGAAGCGGGACAAGACTACAAACTCCCAAAGCCTGCCCAAGGAGGCATAGTTCCTCTAGGAAGGCCATATTTCCTAAAGATTCCATAGTCTCTCCCATACAGTACTACCAACCAGGCACCAAGTATTCAAATGCATGAGCCCAGGTGGGGCATTTCTCATTCAAATATCACAGAGGTCAAGGAACAATTGGAGTCAATTATACTGAAAGGATTCTCTGACTCTGTTTTGAGTCATGGGTTAAAGACTTCAATATGATTTCCCCAAGGTAGGCATTAGCAGCATATGATACCTGAAATCTAGCTAGGAATTCATGGTCTTTAATTTTGACTATGATTATGAATCATATAGAATAAAATCTAAACCTTTCTTCATGACCTTTACCCCTCTTTTATGTGTGGCTTCATCCCATACATTCTGACTTTGCTCACCACTATTTGACAATATCAGCTTCCTTTATGTTTCATAGGGTAAGAATTTTAAGTCATATGCTGACTTATTTGCTTTGATCTATAATCAATGGACTAGGATCTCTTTAGCTAGGAGCATGCCTCTCTTGGCCACATATCATATAGCTCACATATGTCAGTTAACAACAAATTATAAATGCTCATGGCATGATTTTGCTTTTGTTTGTTTGTTTTAAATGACGGAACAAAAGATCCATAAAATGGTACTTACTGTGGCTAAGAGTGAAAACACAAAGTATGTCCAGAGTCTTAAATACACTGCAACATCAGAGAGGAATACATAAAGAATTCTTTAAAAATCAGCAATAAAATAAACAAATATATCTTTTCTGCTTATAATACTGTAAATATCTCAATACAATTTCCTTTTAATTTTCCCACTGAATCTCCTGGTTTATTCCCACAGATTCATATTGTTTTCTTCTGTGCTTGCTTTTTGTTCATAGCTGGAATTATGGAATGGCCTTGGCCTTGCACAAGTAGGAAGTAGAGAAATAATTTCACAAAATATCCAGCAGACAGATTTTGTCTTAAACTTCAGGAGAATGTTCCTTGCAAAGGAGCAGGCCGCTGAAATGCATCACTAAAGCCACATGGGATCTCTGTTCTAGACTTCCAACCATGGTTGTGTAGAAAGATTTAGCACTGCATAATCCACTAGCACTCTTTTTAAGGCACCTTGGGGAATAACACTCTTTCTAACATGCCCACTTACTACAGCCATGAAGGCCATGGCCTTTATTATAGAAATAAAGAGCCCCAGATTAGAAGTGAGTTTCTTCACAAGCATCAGACATGTCAGGACAAACATGCTTGGCTCTTACTCAATGTCTATTCATGAAGAAAGTACACAGAGATAGAGTGAGTGAGGAGGAAGAAAGTAATGAATAAGGGAGGGAAGGTAAGAATATGAATTTTAAAAAGAGAGGAGCACAGAGAAATCTTTAAGAAGCAGAGCACACAAATGGTAATAGCTGCAAATGTCTCGGGATTCCTGGTTCTCTCTCTTTTCTCTCTAGATGATGCCCAAAGTCACTTCCTGGTTTTTTGTGTTTTGGGTTTTTTGTTTTTTTTTTTTTCACATTGGAGGAAAACTTGAAGATTCACTCAGAACTGATCATCCTTATAGGGTGCATATATTCAGGTAAAGTGTTAGATGACCCTGGAAGAGATAACCTAGGTAGTTAAAATTTTATATTTCAGTATTTCTCCAGAAACATTAAGACTATCTTCAGACCTAAGAACCAAATACATATTCCTCCAAGGAAAAAAATCCTCCAAGTGGAGGAGATACTAGAAATGTTCATCAGTTGGCTACTCAACAATTTACCACCAATCTAGCCCTCATTGTGGTATCCTAAGAAAGGCCAAAGACCCTGTTTGTCATGATTAATATATTAAACCCCATCCATATACTCATGTATCTGAATGCTTGGTCACCACATGCTAGTGTTATTTTAAGAAGTTGTGGGTTCTATGGGAGATAAGAACTAGCAGCAGGACACAGGTCACTGGGGGTGGATCCTTGGGAAAATATTATCCCTACCCCTTTCCTGTATCATTTTCTACTTCTTATCTCTGTAGAGATGATATTTTCCCATCATCGTTTGAGAACAAATAGACATGGCTCAAAGTATTCCATAATTAATTAGCATTAATAAATTCCAACACACAAACACAAACGTGCACATGTGCACATACACATGTGAACTCACACACACAAACATGCACAGAAGGAAGGAAGGAGAGAGAAAGACAAGACTAATTTAGTTTTTTTTAAATATCAATGACTAAATAATTCCTATACTGCCAAAGTCATTTCAAAGTAAGTTTTAATATTAGAACTAAATTGCTCATTTCATAAGAAGCAAATGAGGCTTTGATGGTCATATATGATGTTCAGGGAAAGAAAATAAGCTCATGTGTGATAGTTTCATCTGACTCAGGACAATTAGACCAACTATTGTTTTCAAGCTTATCTCAATGAAGCTCCCAATCCATTCATCTTCTCTGCCCCAAAGTATGGATTTTTCACACAGAAAGCAGTGACTGCATCCTGCCATAGAACAATAGCTGTCCTTGGCTGCTATCCAAAGTTGGGATTTTTAACGCGTTTGTCACCTGGTTTTTGTTTCTTTTTAATGAGTGTTAAGTGAATTGACATATGTAAAGAGCTATAGAACAGCGCCTTCCTGGCACTTCATAAGTATGGGGTACGCATTTACTATTGCTGGCAGTACTGTCAGTGATAGCAGCATGTACTAATGAGTCCTACTCACTCCTCTAATTGCTTTACAAGCAGTGATTTGCCTAGTCTTTTCAGTAATTTTTTGTATATTATTACATGTTCCTTTCTAAAGGGGAAATTAAAGTTAAAGTCCTTTTCTAAAGTCATAAAACTGGACAATGTTAAAGTCATCTAAGTCCATGTGAATCTCAGAAGGCTCAGGAGCCCAATACATGGTGCCTCAGAGCAGGACAAGGCTCCAATTCACACAAATCTCACTGGGCTTGCCTGATTTTCCAACTAACAAATTCTGTAGAAGACTAATCCCTACAGTCAACAATATACAATAGTATAAAGTATATTCACATTACAAACTTTACATGTATCTTTATAATATTTACATTTATGTGTTACTATCTAAAACATTGTTACAATAAAGAATATAGAATAAATTGCAGTTGTAAATGTAAATAAAAATTTCATCATGCACATTATAGATCCTACAAAATGGAAAAGGAAAAGTGACATGAGGTCAAAATAAACAATATTTAAGGTTTTATTTTATATATTAAGTACACAGGCACACCTTCTAAAAAATAAATCATATTAACAGTAATAAAATCACCAGAAGAGCAATATGTTTGGATATGCATCATTATTTATTAATAATATTTGCTTCACTCTTGGTGATTCAGAGATACAAAAGGCTGCCTGGTGCCAAGTTCAGCTTATTTTCATTCTTGTAGTATCTGAAAAAGATGGCTCCCAAAAATTCATGAGTCCAAATGAAGAAGGACGTCATTGGCTGTGCATAATTAATCACACTATCATTTTTCATCCCAATTAAGCAGTGGTATTTGCAGAAATTGGAGTTATGTATTTCCTTGATTTCTGAAGTCAATCAGCAGTTCCTATCCACTAATGAGAAGATATTTCATTTTGGTATTTTAACAAATTGGCAAAGTGCTCATGGAAAATCTATATTTGGAAATTTCTAAACACATAAAAATTCCATTTCTAACTCGTGTATGTTCTCCCGTGTTAAGGTAGAATGGATTTCTGGGTTTTTTTTATGTTATTTCTTTAAATGGCTTATTAGACATTTTTGCTTTGGGCTCTTAGTGGTTGATTTGGGTCGAGTCAGCATCATTCATTTTTTGCAGTCCACTTGTGAATAATGCAGCATATTTCACATAAAGTATATGAATCTGTAGAGAACTACCATTTCTCTCCTCATGTTTCTCTTTCTGCTTATTTGTTTCACTTCCATATATGTCGTTAATAAATTAGTTTATTGTTAATCAAAATGACAAACGATCTTATAATTATATTTTATACAGCAAGAAAAGTACCCTTCCTATTTCCCTGCATATTTGACCATTTCCAATGGTTTCCATTATTTTATCCAATGTCCACCTCACATATGCTCACTGTGACAAAGGGACTTTAACATTTTTCTTTACAGTGTGGGCATTTCAGAGATGACATCTTTTCAATTGCTGTATGTCCAAACAATTCCTATTTATTATAGGAAGCTTCTACAGTAGTAGGTTTCCAAGTTTTGTTTGGTTTTTTTCAAATAGCCTTTAGTGTTGCTTGTCCCTCCTCTTATCCCTCCTTTACCTTTCTCTTCCACTCTCCTCCCTATTTAAACTACTTGTTCTAGTTTACCCCTTGCCTCTCCATAACAGAATACTCTACTTCCTCTTCCTCAGGGGAGACTCCTCCCACCCACCCACCCACCCCACTTTCCCTAGTCCTCTAGTCAATGCCTCACCAGTGTGTTTATATAGATCCTTCGCATGCATATCAAAGCATTAAAACCTAACATCCACATGTAAGAGAAAACGTATTTTGACTTTTGGGGTCTGGGTTACTTCACTCAGGATGATTGCATTGAATCTGGTTCATTGCAATTGCTTTTGGTAGGCTGGCCATTTTCACTATATTAACTCTATTGATCCATCAGGATAGGAGATCCTTCCATCTTCTGGTGTCTTCTTCAATTTCTTTCTTTGGTGTAGCAAAGCTTCTATCATACAAGTCTTTCAACTTGCTTGGTTAGTTACCCCAAGAAAGTTTTTATGATGCTGTTCTGAAAGGCACTGCACCCCTGATTTCACTCTCAGTCTGTTATTTGTATATAAGAAAACTACTGGTTTTTTATTTTAATTTTGTATTCTTCTACTTTGCTGAAAGTGTATATCAGCCATAGATGTTTCCAGGTGGAGTTATTAGGATCTTTTATGTATAAAATCATGTCCTCTTCAAATAAAGGTAATTTGACTTCTTTCTTTACTATTTCTTTCTCCTTGACCTCCTTTAGTTCTTACAGCTCTAGCTAAGACTTCAAGTACTATATTGAATAGTCATGAAAAAGAGTAGACATCTTTGTCTTGTTCCTGATTTTAGTGGAAATGTTTATATTTCTCTCCAGTTAGGTTGGTGTTGACTGTGCTTACTTTAAATTGCCTTTATGGTGTTGAAGTATGCCTCTTCTGTTCCTAGTATCCTCAGGAATTTTATCATGAAGGAGTGTTGGAGTTTGTTAAAAGTCTTTTCTGCATCTAATGAGATGATCATGCAGTTTTTGTGTTTCAGTCTATTTTTTGACTGAACAGTCATCCCTGCTAATCTGGGACGAAGCCAACTTGATCATGGCTTAACTTTTTTGTGTGTTCATGTATTTAACTAAGAAATATTTTATTGAGAAATTCTGTATCTATGTTCATAAAAATATTGTTCTACAGTTTCCTCAATTTTTTTTCTTTTGTCAGGTCTTTGTGTGGTTTTAGCATTAGAATAACTATGCCTTCATAAAACAAATTAAGAAATGTTCCTTTAGTTTTTATTTAATGGAATAGTTTGAGGAGTATTGGCACTATTTTTCTTTCAAGATCTGATAGAATTCTGCCCTGAATCCAACTGGCCCTGGACATTTTTTATTGTTCAGAGACTTTTAATTATTCCCTATATGTCACTAGGAGTTATGGATATATTTAAATTGCTTATTTGACTTTGATTTAACACTAGTAATGAACAGAGAAGATCGGAAAGGACAATCAGAGATTTTTGGGGGGATGGGAGTGGAGCTAGAGGGACAGATAGGAACAGATAGACAGGCAGACAAACAATACTGTTCAAAACCAGAATAGAGAAAAAATCAAACACATAACAAAGGGTGAAAACACAGGTAAGACTAAGTACAAAGATACAAAGACAAAGATAACAGCAGGTTTCCTATCCTCTCTAAAACAATGAAACAGTAAGAAGTTTCTAAGTAATAATTCCATGACTTTTAATTTACCAAAACTTCCTCAAGTAAAGGAAAAACAGAGTTTCTCTTCACATATAAAATATTCAATTACCAGCAGGGCTCTGTTCCAAAGGATATAAAAGAAAGTCCCTTAGACAAAAGGCCAAAGGTGCCGGGCTAAAATGCAGATTTTTTAAAGGAAAAAAGAAAACCAGAAATGGTTAATGTATAGATAAACACAGAAGAAATTGTTCCTGTTCACAATATGTTTGGCTAGTAAGACAAAATGACAAGGTGATGTGAAGTTTTCAAACATGAGAGTAAAATGACTGACAGAAATAGGGAAAAGATGGATAGTGAGGACAGACTGAGCATCCTGTCTGGATGCTCAGGGCCAGAACTGCTAGATTTAGGAATATTTGCAAATACCAAATATGATCTGTTGGAGATGAGTCTCAAGTACAAGCATGGCATTATGTGTGTTCATCTACTTGAAAGTCATTTTATACAGAGTTTGTTGTGTGCCTGGGTTTTTCCTACTACTAGTCGTCATGAGGACACATATAATTTTCCTCTTGTGATATCAAACCAACCTCAATGCTTTTGAATCTTGGAGCATTTAATATTTGATATTTTAAATTAGGGATATTCGACTTATATGCTGCTATTAAATTAACCTGATGTATATGGGATGGCGTGACACTTAAGATCATGATAGTTAAAGCAGGATACAGGAAATCCTAAAACAGCAAGTAAGATGGCAAAACAAAGCTAAAGCTTTTAAGCCAGCAAAAAAACAGAATGAAAAATAATATTGAATATGTAAAAAAGAAAGAAGAGAAAGAAGAAATAGTAGGAAAAAAACCAAATGAGACAAAGAGAAAACAAATAAAATAATAAATTTAAACTGGAGCGTCAACGTATACATTCAGTGTAAGTGGCATAAGTCAATTCTTCTCTCAAACTGACAGCAGCAATTGTTATAGTGGATGAGAAAGCAAGATTCAAATATACTCTGCCTCTAAGATGCTAACTTTCAAAATAATGACACAAATAGGTTAAATGTAAAAGGATGAAAAAAAATACACCATGTTGAAACTAAGTACCAGTAGCTAGAGTGGCTATATTAATATTAGATAAAGTAGATTTCAGAGCCAAGAATGCTACTAGGAATAGAGGAATTTATTTCCTCACGAGAAGGGAGTCAATTCATCAAGAAAAATGGCAATTCTAAATGTTTATGCACCTAATAGAAGAGCTCAAAATATATGAATCAAAAACTCATCTAACTGTGAAGATCAACAGATCTGCATTTATAGTCAGACTTCAATGTTCTTCTTTCAATAATTGATAAATTAACTAGGCAGTAAATCCATGAGGACAGGAAGTCACAAGCAAGCCTAGCAACAATTTATCCCGACTGAGGTTTCTTCATGCAACTACATTCCACCTCACAACACCAAATATGCCTCTGGTTTAAGTGGTTTAAGCCCACAGGGAATTTTTATCAAAACAGATCATGTCCATGACCATAAAATAGATGTTGGTCAACTTAAAATGATTCAAGCGCTACAGATCACAGGCTCTGACCACTTAGCATTGAAATGGGAAATATCTATATATTATTTTGAAAATGCCCAAATATTTGGATGTTAAGTGGCATGATTCTCAGTAGTGATTGTGTCAAAGTGTTGGAAATCGAAAGCAAAAGTAGATAGCATTCTGAAGTCAATGGGAACAAAAATGTAAGAGTCAGATTTGGTGGGAACTTCCAAAGCAGTGTTTGGAGGGAAAGTTATAGCACTAAGCATTGATAGAAAAAGAAATCAGTTTGGGTAGAGGAACTGACCAGTCAACAAATATCAAAAAGAGATCTTCGCTATATTTTGTGAAACTAGAAAATGTAGAGGAAATAAATCCCCAAATAAATGGAACAAAACTTGACAGTTTCTCAAAATGTTCTATATACTACTACTACCTGATCTGAAAATTCAAATTAGAAGCATTTGTGAAAGCATATTTTTTCTTACACAGACATTCATAGAAGCTCTATTTGTAAAAGCAAAGAAAGAGAAAAATCTGAATGCATGTGAACAAGTTGCATAATAAATTGCTCTATATCCATGTAATGGAACAGTACTCAGCCACACAAAAAAAAAAAAAAAAAAAAATTAAAGTAAGCAATACTGTGATGAATTTCAAAATAACTATGCTTGGGAGGAAGGAGTCAGAAATCCTGCCAAAATATCATTGCATTTATGCTGCATTATTCCATTTGAAATATAGCAAATACTCAGCAACAGTTAAGTTGTAGGCAAAACTATGAAGGGATAAGTGGACCTGGGAGGGCCAAGAGGAAAGAACTACAAAGGGATCTGAGGAAGCTTGCTGAGGCTATTAATCTGTTCTTTACCTTGACCTGTTCAGTAGGTTTACAAGTGCATAGAAAGCCACAATTTAATCAAACTGTGCACTTTGAAGAGGGACAGTTTTGCATACATCAACTTAACCTCAAAATGACAGTTTTAAATGTTATGTACCTAGAAAAGCAGGAAAATAGTCTTATGACTTAGAGTAAACAGAGACCCTGAAACCTGATTTTGTAAATCAAATCCAATACAAATCAAAGCCAGGCAGGGAAACAGTGGAAAGCGGAAATGTTGGAAAGGGGGAAGGTTAAGCTGTGCCCACCTCTGCCTGACCTCAAGCACACAGGGGTTGAGCTATGCAAAGTCACTGCAGAATCTGGAAAGCTGAACTTACCTTGGAGCTGCCAGATGAATAAACCAGGCTGTTGATCAATGTGAGAGCCACAAAGCCAACACTGTTGAGGAGAGGAAACCCAGAGTCCCCACATTAGCACAGTCACAGAACACATGACAGGATCTTAAAATTGCAATGTACAAAGAACCATGCACTTTGGCATAGACCTGAGAGAGAAAGAGTCAACCCAATCCAGCACCAGTATGGTCTAGGTGCCAAATGAGCCAAGAAGCATTCTTAAACAGATGCTACCAGCACATTGTAAGTGAATAAAAATACGCTCATGTAAATAGAATTTTAGGAAGTACAATCAGAATAATAGAAAATATTTAAAATTCAAGTAAAAATTCTAAAACTGATAACTACAGTACTTATAGTTTTGATCAGCTGGAATAGATTTAACATCATTATTGAGTTAATCAATGAAAAGCTTGGTGAATCTAGAGCAATAGGAATGACAACTTACAGGCCAGAGAAAGAAGGAAAATGGCCTACAGGAGAAGGGGAGGAAGAGGCAGGTGAGTGGGAGCTAAACAAACACATCTTAAAGATAAAGTTCCTTTGGTGTTTGCACATCTTCTCTTTTATGTTTTTCCTTCCTTTACTTTTTAATGCACATCATAATTGTTTGAGAATTTTATATAATGAGTACTGTATTTACATCATCTCTTCCTCCCTCCAACTCTTCTGGTGTTCCCCCCTTACTCAAATTCATTGCCTCTTATTCTCCAATTGTTATTGTTACGCGCGCGCGTGTGTGTGTGTGTGTGTGTGTGTGTGTGTGTGTGTGTGTGTGTATGTAACATTGTTTTTACGTATGTGTTCAGGACTGAGCACTTGGGATTGGCTAGCTTCTTCATTGAAGGCTCAGAGAACATCAAGGAGGAAGGGGCAGAAAGACTGTAAGAGCCATAGGACCAAGAAGCCTGATGGGAGATAGTATCTTGCATATAAGACAGTGAAGCTGCATCTAGAATGCCTCAACATGGCTGCCAAACAAGACCTGAAAAATGACAGCATCAACTGCTAGGCCAACATGGCTGGGGCAATTTCACAAGGCCCTGAGATGAAGAGCTAGAGGTAATGAATGACTGCTAGGAAAGGGAGAATCAGGCTACTCCAGAGACAAGCCCCTGGAAAGTAAAAATTCTTAAATGCTCCTAATTTGTGACATGTTGTGAGTTTCATGTCATTTTTGATGTTTGGTCACTGACTGCTTTTGATCCCCACACCTCTGCTTCCTTTATCTCCACATCAGGCAAGAAGAGAAGAATGCCCCACTGTGCCCTTCTCTTGCTTCAGAGAGAAGCCTTACCATGCAGTCCCGGCTGTGCGCAGGAACATACATCCTGACCCCTAATCTCTAACCACCATGAAAACCACAGGCCAATCCTCTTGACTTACCCTCTGGATACAAAAACACAGCTCCTACCTCAAAGGGGATAAGAGACAGTTTATTCGGGAGCCAAATATGATTGAATATGGCCCAAGAAAAAGATTTTGATCACCTCAAATTCCATGTTCCAACTTGGTAACAGTTTGATGAAGTTTTCATAGCAAAGGAACAAAGGAAGTCACAAATCAAAGCACTTTTCAAATACGTTAGAGGAGAGATTAGGCAGGTGGGTTAATGCAAAGCAGGGGGAGGTGTACTCTAGGTCTCAGATACTATCAGATGATTCTTGGATTTTGAGTCAGTGGAAACTAGAATCTCTTGAGTTAACACATTTCAAAAGGTTTCTTTCACCTGATAGTCACAAGGATTTTAGGTCTAAAATAGAGGTGAGAAAGAAATGGTTAACATGAGGGCTAAAGACTGCTCAGCATAAATTTTAATCAGGCTCCCAACTTGCAATGCTCCAACCTCTTCCCAGTCTTCGAAGATCTCAGCAGCTAATCAACCCTGCAGAAGGTTCAGTGGAACACTCAGCCTTTTTTTCTGGAACTTTGTCCACATCTCTCATGCCATTTGGGATCTGTTTGGGAAGTTGCCTAACTCCCCCTAGAATCTGCATCAAGACAGTTAGAAATGTTCATACCCCTCTGATCCTCTGGTGTGTCTGTAACATTGTCAGGCTGGAAAGGGCTGCTATGCCTTCCGTTTTCAGTGAAGAAAAGGAGGGAAGCATCCTATTCTGTGGGGGTGGGTGACTAAACTATGACATCACAAATTTCAGACTAACCAGGTACATTTAGGAGGTGGCACCAAGAGAATTAGAAACTCAAGGTCACCCTTCACTGCATAGGGAATTTAAGGTCAGATTAGGTTACATGGGACTCCATCTCAGATAAACAAAACAAAACAACAAAAACCTGCCAGGAATATATTGGCTTAGAAACTTATTAAACTCCAAGAATGGTTAACAGAGAGAGGGAGAGAGGGGGAGGAGAAAAGGAAGAGGGTAGGGGGAGAGAAGGGGGAAAGGGAGGGAGAGAGAGAGAGAGAGAGAGAGAGAGAGAGAGAGAGAGAGAGAGAGAGAGAGAGAGAGAGAACCATGCTTTTAGGAATACCAGTTAACATTTTCAAATTGAACCTAAGGACTAAATCTCAAAGGCAATGGCAAAAAATTGGACACTGAGGGATTTGCATCTGTATTCACCAGAGGTATAGGTCTGTACTTCTGGTGTTTGGGTGTGCCTTTACCTAGTTCTGGTATTACAGTAACTCTGGATTTGTAGAAAGAGTTTTGAGTGGGTGTTCCCTCTGGATTTTTTTTCTTTTTTGAATGAACAAGGAAGTACTAGCTGTAGATCTTCTTTGAAAGTCTGGTAGGATTCTGCTGTGAATCTGTCTTGGCCTCGGTTTTGTTCATTGGCTTTTTTTTTTGTAGGAAAAAAAATTTAATTGCTCTTTCAGTCTCCTCCTTTGTTATGAGTCTGTTTAAGTTTTTTATCTCTTCTTGGTTAACTTTGGTGGATGGAAGAATCTGGAAATTTACCCATTTCTTTTATATTTTCCTTCTAAGATACTGTGTAGCTTAGTCTCTCCTCAGACTCCATACTTGGCTAAGGCTGGCTTTGAACTCCGGATTCTTCTGTCTTTGCCTCAAATAATTAGGATATAAGCATGGATTAAATGCCTAGCTGATATTTTAAACTTAATTAGAAGCATGCTTTATGCTTCACCTCCTTCTATTACATATTACTCTCTTTCACTTGAAAAATTAGTTTGCTAACAGGGACACAGGAAGTGAGGCCTTAAGCTGATTATGAAGGAAGCAGTCCATCCTCAATTATCTTAAAGCCTGCTAATTTCTAACTAACTACTTAACACATTAAGAAGAAGCAAATCAATATATCCCTCCACTATATAATTACGTTGGATGATGGGCCTAAATGTATAAATTATAACTAAAGAGATGTTACAGAAAACCTACAAGAATATATTTATGAATTAAGTATCCCTCTCTCTCTCTCTCCATCTCTTTCTCTACCTCTCTAGCTCAGTAGACTAATCAGTTTATTGGGAGAATTAAATATGTTCTTACAGAGGTCACTACAAGTAATAATCCTAAATGAATAACAATAAACTAGATCTCATTGGAACCCTCAACAAATCTCACCAAAAGGACTGTATAGGAAACAGTTCTGGGAGAAAAGTAAATAGCACATTTCTAAATAATCCATTCATCAAAATAAACAGAACAACAAGACAACTAAAAATGGGCATTAAAAACAATTTAACAAGAATAATGATGAAAATATTAAAACTGGTAGACTGCAAGGAAGGTAAAAACAAACGAACAAAAAAACAGAAAATTAAAGAACTATGAGGAGAGAAAGGAACCTCTCACCTGAAGGTCTGGTTTGCTGTCCTGGCTGGCTGAGTGATGAACCACACCATCATTGAAGGAAGGCTGGAAGCTGCCATGGAGATTGCCACAGCACTACATGGAGAATGTTGCAAGAGGAAACCGGATGAGTCTGTGAACCCCCTCAGGCCATGCCCAGTCACGTTCTCTGTGAGCAAGGTTCCACTTCCTAAAGGTTCCATAACCTTCCCCCAAACAAGGCCACCAACTGGGGGCCAAGTGTTCAAATACATGAGTTTATGGGGGCAGTTTTCATTCAAATCAACACAGGAGGGAAGTGTCAGCAATACTAAACTCAAAAGTCACATTGTTTGAGCCTTGAACATGGTTGTGCTTCCTACGGGTGGATGGAAGTGCCATCAGTCAGCTCCCATTTCCTGCTGTCTTGCTATGCCTTCCCACACCATTATGGACTCCCTAAAACCTCCAGAAACGTAAGCTAAAATAAACCCTCTTTTCCTTTTGGTCGTGGTGTCTTATCACAGCAACAGCAAAGAGAGTAATATGTCTTTCATCCCAAAGTTTGAACATGTGTGCCTCATATGACACTTTATCCACAAGAAGAAATTCTTTAAGAAAGAAAAATAAATTTTCCCTTTAGTTCTAACTTAATTTTCAAAATGTGTTTAGTCTGACCTGGTGCTCATTACTTTCTTAGAGCTATGTAACTTGAAAGATCATAAAATTATTTAGACTGGTGTACAGGATAAGGTCTGGCTAGTCCAGCAACGACTGTCTTCACCCCGGAGTAGCTGAAAATCAGGTTGCTGCTACACAGTACATAATGCTGGGTGCTCCAGCAATCCCAATGGAAGACTGAGACTCCTGAAGAACCAATAATCTTCATTCCACCTTGGAAAGCCAAAGCTGGGTTTCAACGTCAATAAATGATGACAGCAACTGCGGCAAGACAAGTAGATGCCAGAGGTGAGAGAGAACAGAATAAAGCAACAGCGTTTCTCTAGGACAAACCTCTCTCTCTTTCTCTCTCTCTCTCTCTCTCTCTCTCTCTCTCTCTCTCTCTCTCTCTCACCACCTCCTGGTGTATACTAATTTACCTTTCTTTTTTAAAAATAATTTATTTATTTTATTTTATATGCACTGCTGTTTTGCCTGCAAGTATGTCTGTGTGAGGATTTCAGCTCTTGGAGTTACAGACAGTTTTGAGCTGCCAGGTGGATGCTGGGAATTGAACCCAGGTCCTCTAGAAGAGCAGTCAATGCTCTTAACTGCTGAGCCATCTCTCCGGCCTCCCTAATTTACCTTTCTTTTAAAAAAAAACCCTCAACTTTTCTTAATTTAGAGATTCTGTTCTGCAGTGGAAGTCAAAATCCTTCCATAGCTGAATGAAGTACCTTCAGGAAAAATTCCTCAGGCTACAGCCTCAAAATTAGGCCAGGCAGTGGTGCCCTCACTGTCAGAAAAAAAAAAAGGCACAGTTAAGTCATTACTGAGAGAGACATTCACTTTATTGTTATTTATTTAATTTTGTTTTGTTTTGTTTCATAGGTAAGGGCTTGTTATATATTCTAGACTGATCTCAATCCTCTGTTCTCGTCTTCCCAGGCACACAGATTACAGATATGTGCTGCTGTGTGTGGTGAAAGGGAAATATATCACTTTAGTGGCCAATATTAAGAAAGAAGAAAGGTTCCAAGTCATTGACCTGACCTTTGGCTTTATGGAACTAGAAAAAGAAGAGAAACATAAACCCAAAGTAAGAAGAAACAAGAAAATAATAAAGATTGTGCTGGAAATCAATGAAATAGAATACATAAAAACAAAAGTATTACTGTACTCAACAGCACTTTCTTAGAGAACACAAACAAAATGGATAAACATTACCTAAACTGTCAAAATAAAAGTAGAGAAGACAGAAACTATCAAAATCAAAGCTGGAAAAGCAAATATCACTACTGATCATATCAGAATCAAAACTTTCTTAATGGAATGATATGCTGATATCACCAAATTAGAGAAATATGAATTCTTAGGGACATATTATCCAAGAGTAAAAGTATAATAGATAATATGGATAGGTATGTAACAAGTACATAAGTTATATTTTCATTTTAAATATTGCACCGAAATATCTCCATGTAGAGAGAACATGACTTGTGGAATCTATCAAATCATTGAAGAGTATTATTCAAAGAAAAGAGAGAAAGAAGTAGAGAATGGTTATTGTCTGATCGTATCAGACGCCAAACCATGGGACCAAAACCAAGTGACAAATGATGAAAAATACTTAGCTATATATTAGCACACTAAGTCCAAAAACACAAAAATAATAGCATAACGTAACCAAATGGATAGATGCTAGAAACGCAAAGTTAGTTTAACATGAAAAATGCAGTTAAAGCACTATGTCACACTAATAAAATAAGGACATGAATATGCCAAGCATTGTAGACACAGAACAATCATTGAACAAAACCACATCTCTACTGATAATTATCTTTCAACAAAATAGGCAAAAGTGAGACTATTCAACAGAGCCTGGTGGGTTCACTAGTGACTGTACAACTGGGTACTAAGTGTCCTCCTCTCTCAGAGAATTATTAGATGCCAATATTTCACTAGTAAGTGGTATGATCCGGTAAGCAGCCTCTTCATCCATAGTTGATTATTAGGAAGGCCCAACTTTTGTGGGCCCAGTGGCATTGGGCACAAATGCTGTTAGCTCATGATTGCTGACATAGAAAATGACATTTCATAGTCCTCCTTTCCATCTTCTGGCTCTTATACTCTTTCTTCCCTGTTCTCTGCAGTATTTTCTGAACCTTATGGCTGTGGTATAAATGCTTTGTACAGAATGAGTACTCAGTCATCCTTTGTTCTCTTGTGAAGCCATATATTTCTGTATTCACTTTGTGTATGGCAAGGAGAGGCTTCTCTGATTGAGTCTGAGAGAAACCTGTCTGTGGGGATAAGAATATACGTTTAGAAAGTAGTTAAATGCTGTGTCAGTTTAGATAAGTAGTGGTAGGAAGTTCCTTTCTAGAATCTAAGATCTCTCCAGTCATAGGCTTTGGATACAGTTCACAGTACTAGGGATGGATTCTCTCTCAAGTACAGTCAGGGAGCAGTTGGCCACTATTGTAGCAATGGGCACATTTTGGCTGGGAGGTTCATATTGTAGTTCTTAGGTTTCACGACTGAGTAAAACTATCAATCCCTACTCCTCCAGTACTCTGCACAGCACCATATTACAAAACTTAGTCAGCAGGGAAGACTTTTCTAGCTTCAGATTTCTCCCACTCTGTGGGTTACCTCTTCTTTTCATTTACAACATCCTTTGCTGTACAGATGCTTTTCAGTTTTGTGAGATCTTACCTGTGGGTTATTGGTCTTATTTTATCTGCTATCAGAGTCCTGTTGAGGAAATCTTTATCTCTACCCATATGGAATCATATTCCCTACTTTTTTCTCTAACACTTTCATGGTATCAGGTCTTATATTGAAGTCTGTGCTCCACTTAGAGTCAAGTTTTATTCAAAATTTCATATATGAATCTAATATTATTGTACATGCTGATGTTCTGTTTTCCAAGCACCATTTATTGAAAATGCTGTCTTTTCTCCAGTGTATATTTTGGCTTCATTGTTAAAAATCAGGTAGCTATAGTTGTATGGACTTATATATGAGTCCTCTATTCTAGTCTTTTGATCTGCATATCTAATAAAAGGTCATGAATGTGAGAAAGAATTTTCGAAGGAAAGAGTAGAGTTGCCAGAAATGGAGGAAAAAATAAGAGAAGGTAATTAGGAAAGTAACCATAATACAATACATGTATGAAATTGTCAACAAACAAAAATAAACATTGCCAACATATTAGTTTATGTGATCAAAAACCTGACCAAGCCACATAGGGAACAAAGAGTCAATTCTGCCTCATAGTTTGGAATACTGGTACTCAGCTCACTTTCTCATTTTTGTTCATACCAGGACCACAGTCCATGGGATGGTATCACTCCCATTTAATGTTTTCTTCCCATTTCAATTAACTCAATCTAGACACTCCCTCATGGACATGCTCAAAGGTTTGTTTCTGTAATGATTCTAAATACTGTCAAGTTGACAATAAATATTCACCATAACAGATGAAGTGTTTTTACTATCATAAACAATATCTGTAAAAAATGTATAGGCAACATCATACTTAATCCTAAATGACTAAATACTGTTTTCTTAAAATTCATATCAAAGCACAGATGCTCTGCTCTTGCTATTTGCCTTTGCCCTTATTTGGGAAGTTACATGTAGTCAGTTACACTGTAATATAGCACATTAGGTTGGAAAGAAGTAAGACTGTATTTGAGTGAATAATCTAGGGATAACTAATGGATCTGCACAAGCACATATACAATTACTATCATTTATAACAGGGATCAACAAGATCATTGGGTTCAAAATCAATGCACAAAAAATCAAATGTATCTATGAATAAAAGCAATGAACAACCTGAACTGGAAATTAAAGTAATATTTTTTACATTATATTAATATAGATTAGAAAGTTTTATAAATTCCTGTGTATAGAAAACTAAATGTATTGCCAAAAAACTGAAGATAGACATCAATAAACTGAATTACTCCATGGTTATAGGTTGTGTGGTGGTTTGAATAATAATGGTCCCCACAGGTTCCTGTGTTTGAATACTTGTTACCCAGTTAACGGAACTTCTGGAAAATTGGGAGGTGTGGTCTTGTGGGAGGAAGTATGTCACTGGGAGTGGACTTCGAGGTTTCAAAAATAGGCATCTTCAGCATGCTTTTTCTCTCTCTGCCTCCTACTAAGGGGTCAAGATGTGAGCTCTCAGCTGTTACTGCTGCCATGCCTTTTCTCTGTCCTTGTGGACTTTAGCCATCTAAAACAGCAAGCCCAACTAATACTTCTTTTATAAGTTGCTTTGGCCATAGTGATTTGTCACAGCAAAAGAAAAGTAACAAATAGAAATTTAATATTTTTCATGATAAGTCTACCAAAAAATAATGTTTAGATTCTGTGAAATCTCTATCCAAATTCACTAATTTTTTTAAATTTTAATTAATTTTTTAGATTTTTCTTTTATTTTCAATAAAATGTATGTGTGTATGTCTCTGTGGGGGCATTGTGCAGGTACCCTCAGAGGCAAGACATGTCAGCTCCTCCTTACAATCTGATAAGCATGGTTAGGAACTTGGGTCTTCTGCAAGAGCAGTACACATTCTTAAGTTTTCTCTCCTGCCTCCTAAATTATTAATTACTCATTCAGCATGTGTGTGTGTGTGTGTGTGTGTGTGTGTGTGTGTGTGTACATGAGTGTTACAGCACATGTTTAGAAGTCAGAGAATCACTTGTAGAAGGTGGTTTTTTCCTTCGACCACGTTTCTCCTTCAACCATGTGGAGACCAGGCATCAAACTCAACCTTGGATCATTACCTGGTAAGCCGTTTGCTACCCTTTCTATTTAAACACAGTTTGAAAACCTGATTATGAATTTTATACAGAATTTATGTTACATGAAAACACAGAGGATCAAAATAGCTAAAACACTGCAGAAAAAAATAACTGTTCTTATACATCTAAGATATCAATATGAAAACTTGATCTAACTTAACACTGAATATATACACATACATTTTATAACAAAGAAACTTAATCACAAATAATTTCTGTTAAAAAAATACATTTGATTTAGAGAAACATTTGATTCATTGAGCATTCGCTTCATGCCAACCCTCTAGGAGTTGGAGGTCCAGCAGTGAATCAGACAGATAAGACCTCCAACAAAGAGAGAGCCACAAAGCAAATAAATGGTTGGTATGACATAGACAAAGATAAGCAAGGTATTATAACAGGATCTTCACAGACAGTCTCACTTTAAAAAACAGATATTTGTGTATATAATGGGCAGGTAAATTTTTATTGCTTATAAAATGTTTCTATTATATATTGATGCCAAATGTAATTTTTTCTTAATACTAAAAAAAAAAATAAACTTCAGCAGAAATTGAAGAAACCATGAGAGAGGGCCATCCAATATGTTTCTAGAGGTGAAATCTTCAATCAAGATGGAACACAGACAACAGACCCCAGCACTGAAGGTATGTTTGGGCACTTGGAGAGAGGGCAATACCGTGCAGCTCAGACAGAAGCATTGGAAAGACAGCAGTGGACGACCCAAGAACAGACATCTACTTCCTAAAGTAAAATCAAACTGCCCTGTGAGGGTGGATGTTCCAAAAAATACAATGTGACCCAGAAACATTGCTTAATTGGGGAGTTCTAAATTCAATGGTCCTCTGAGCACTGAAACTGGAGCTTTTCCATTGTGTTTGTTCTTATGAAAACTGATACATGTGAGGAATTCTCAGCATGGCATTTATCATGGACAAGTCACTTGATCCCATGAACTGCCCATAGACTGGAAAACCCAGGTCAGGAGCAGCGGTTTGCTGTCTCTCTTGGCAGTTCTGACCTGTGGAGAAGCAGGTAAGATAAATGTCCTCGTCCTAAACACTTAGATTGTTAAGAATAAGCAAACTTGATGCATTGTTCTACTTGTTAAGTGGACCACATAGTTTTGGTTGTCGTGTTGTTTATATACAGCGAGAGTGTTTCAGTTTTTCAACATAACATGATTTTCTCCTTGACAGCTGTAATTTTCAGTGTATATCTTTATATCCTGCTGTGCCTTACTCTCTTTGAGTTCAGTTTTGTGAGCATGATCATATTTTGGTGTTTACTTGGAAACTGTTGCTGTTAATCTAGTATCCAATCCCTCTTCGTGGTACTCCTGATTTTACCCAGGTGTTCAAGTTTTGCAGACAGCTTTTTTCCTGTCCTTTCTGGAGAAATGGCTTAACTGGAAACCCATTATGTATGTATCTGCTCTTTCCATGGTCCACCTGGTCTCAGTGCAGGAACACAGACAAAATATAACACGAACTCAGATGTGACAATCCCTTCAGAAATGAGCTTGCATTCCAGTTCAGTTCAGTAAGACACAAGAGAACAGACTTGGGGGCATGGAAAGACAGTCATTTTTTTCTAATTTTTTATTAAGAAATTTTCTTTATTCATTTTACATACCAATCACAGATTCCCCTCTTCCCTCCTCCCTCCTTTTCAGCCTCCCCCCATCACCCCTCCCCCGTCCCAACTAAAAGAAGGTAAGGTCTCCCAGGGGGAATCAGCAGAGACCTGTACATTCAGTAGAGGCAGGGCCAAGGCCCTCCGCCTGTCTCAAGGCCATACAAGGTGTCCCACCTTAGGTAGTGGGCTCCAAAAAGCCTGCTCATCCTTGCCTTGAAGGAGGTAGGAATGGGGAGTGGGTTGTGGGGGAAGGCTGGAAGTGGGGGAAGGGAGGACAGGGGAATCTGTGGTTGATATGTGGAATAAATAGAAACTTTCTTATAAAAAAAGGAGGAAAAAAAAAGCCTTTTCATGCACCACAGATAGATCCTGATCCTACTGCCAGGGGGCCCCTTAAGCAGATCAAACTACATGACTGCCTCGCTTATGTAGAGGGCCTAGTACAGTCCCATGGAGGTTCCACAGGTGTTGGTCTAAATTTCATGAATTCCCACTAGTTTGGTTTGGTTGTCACTGTAGGTTTCCCCATCATGATCTTGATGCCCCTTGCTCATAGAATCCCTTCCCTCTCCTCAACTGGACTCCTGGAGGTTGGCCTGGTGCTTGGCTGTGGATCTCTGCATCTGCTTCCATCAGTTGCTGGATGAAGGTTCTATGATGACAGTGAGGGTAGTCACCAATCTGATTACTGGGATAGGCCAGTTCAGGCACCCTCTCCACTATTGCTAATAGTCTAAGCTGGGGTCATCCTTGTGGGTTCCTAGGAATTTTCCTAGCACCCAGTTTCCCTAGCGCCCATGATGTCTCCCTCTATCATGGTATCTCTTTCATTGCTCTTCCACTCCATCCCTGTTCCAGCTCGACCATCCCGTTTTCTTATGTTCTCATCCCCCTCCCCTCTCCTCTGTTGCCCACCCCTCATCCTCAGTTTACTCATGGAGATTTCATCTATTTTCACTTCCCAGGGTGATCCATGCATCCCTCTTTGGGTTCTCCTTGTTAGCTAGCTTCTCTGGAGCTGTGGGTTGTTGTCTGGTTATCCTTTGCTTTACATCTAGTATCCACTTATGAATGAGTACATACCATGTTTGTCCTTCTGAGTCTGGGTTACCTCACTCAGGATGATATTTTCTAGTTCCATCCATTTGCCTGCAAATTTCATGATGTCATTGTTTTTCTCTGCTGAATAGTACTCCGTTGTGTATATACATCACATTTTCTTAATCCATTCTTCAGCTGAGGGACATCTAGGTTGTTTCCAGGATCTGGCTATTATGAATAATGCTGCTATAAACATAGTTGAGCATGTGTCCTTATGGTATGATTGAGCACTCCTTGCGTATATGCCCAAGAGTTGTATAACTGGGTCTTGAAGAAAACTGATTCACAGTTTTCTGAGAAATCACCATACTGATTTCCAAAGTAGCTGTACAAGTTTGCACTCCCACAAACAGTGGAGGAGTGTTCCCCTTGCTCCACATCCTCTCCAACATAAGCTGTCTGCAGTATTTTTGATCTTAGCCATTCTGACAGGTATAAGATGGTGTCTCAGAGTCATTTTGATTTGCATTTCCCTCATGTCTAAAGATGTTGAGCAATTCCTTAGATGTTTTTCAGCCATTTGAGATTCTTCTGTTGAGAATTCTCTGTTTAGCTCTATAGCCCATTTTTTTAATTGGGTTGTTTGGTATTTTGATGTCTATTTTCTTGAGTTCTTTATATATTTTGGAGATCAGCCCTCTGTCAGATGTGGAGTTGATGAAGATCTTTTCCCATTCTGTAGGCTGGGACAGTCACTTGGGAGAAGTCTCTTCAGTCTTAAAGAAGAGTAACCATTTTATCTAATATTGTCATGCATAAAACAGAGGGTGTAGCTGCTTCAGTGGACTTTTTCCTAGCATGGAGCTGAAATGGAAAGCAAAGGACTTAAGTCCAGATAAACAGAACATTTCACTGCCTAAGTAAAGGCACTTGATCACTTAGCCATTTTAAATTTGGTTTTCTGCTTCCTTTAACTGCAGAATTCCATAGACAGAGATTCTGATAAATTCACATTTCTAGAATTCTGGAAACCAAAGCTAGTTGGAGAAGAGAATGAATCTGATATGAGTCCTCTCCTTCTCTCCTTCTCTGTGAAAAGTGCTTACCAACATAAAGACACTAGCAAAACAAGGGAAACTGGTTTGAAAGATGTCTGAAGTCATTGTTGATAAGATTGTGGAGAAACAGAAACTGTTGCACACAATTTGGGGCATAGCAAATGTGTTCAATCTTTCTAAGGCAAAATCTGTTGTAATATATTAAAACCTTTAAAACTGTTCATAGTTTTGACCTAGAAATTCCACTTCTACAATTATATCCCAAAGAATTCTCCTGAAGAGAAATAAATTAAAATTTAAGTACTCAGAAATACAGTAAAAAATAGAGGGGAAAAAACCCTAGTAAATAATCCAATTACCAAGCATATGGAAAGGATAATAAATCAGCACAAAGAAATACAGTATTACCTTTATAAATAAAAAATATTGGATTGACGTTCAAACTTGGAATGCATATGAAATTAAGCTAAAGGAAAACATTAGAACACAAAATGTTGAAAACATATTATTCCCTAGGATATCTGCCTCTCAGTGGGCTCATAAATGAGCAAATCAACCCTTCCAAACAGGTAGGGCAATATTACTCTGTTGTAGAAACACATGTACACATACACCACATATACACACACTACACACACATATATATGCCACACACACATAGACAAACCACACATGCACACAAACACACACACATACACACACTACACACATACACACACCACATATACATATACACATATACCACATACACACATATACACATATACCATACAAACACACACAGACATACACACCACATATATACACATACACACATACAACACACACACAGCACACATACACAGCACACACACACCATATACACACACATACATACACACATACCACACAAACACATACACCACACACATATATACCACATACACATACCATACATACACACATCACATACCACATACACAAAGGTACACACATATCACACAAACATACACACCACACACATACACATCACACACACAACATACATACACATATCACACACACAACATACACAAACGTACACACATATCACACAAACACACACCACACACATACCATATACACACACTTGTGCATGTGCATACACAGAGCACAACAGCAGAAAGAGAAGTAGCAATTTTGAACAGCTTGTGTGTGCAGAATTAGGCAGCAGAGACACACAGGAATGTAAAGATAAGTATAGTCTTTGTAAACTCACAGTGGAGCAAGATGCACAAGTCAGCTAGATGTTCCATGAATGCGCAAAATATCCACTTGTTGCCATAAACTGAGTGTTGAAGACAGTGATGCAGAGTATACAACTTGGTGGGATTCTGTAGTGGGAAGAATGTTTATATCCTCCCAGAATTCATATTTTCTCTCTCTCTCTCTCTCTCTCTCTCTCTCTCTCTCTCTCTCTCTCTCTCTCTCTCTCTCTCTCTCACACACACACACACACACACACACACACACACACGTGATGATATTTGGAGGTGGAGTTTTATGGAGGACATTAAGTTTAGATGAGGTCACGAGGACAGGGCTGCCATACTAACATTAGGAAAAGACTAGAACTTGTTGGTTTTCTGTGTAGAAAACCAACAAGTTTCACCGAGCCATGAAGAAGGATCTACACACACTTGTGGCTGTGGCTAAAGTGAGCAGGGAAACAGGCCAGTTGTAATTCTTAGATTAAGGCTCTTGCCTAGCTTTGGTAGTAGAAGTCCTTTAGAGCAGTGAGAGTGAGTTTTCTTCTGAGAAGTGGCTCCTAGTAGATCTCCCACACCCTAACTGAGTCTTAAACCCACAATACTTATCGGGCTCAATGAGATACAAAAAGAAGGCATGAAATCAAGACTGGGATATGTCAGGGAAGATACCTAGAAGAATTTGCACTGGGATTAGGAGTGGATATTATCAAAATGTGTTGTATACATGTAAGAAATTTTCAAATCACATGGAGTTTTTTGGGAGGGTCTTTACGTAATTGTTCTTTCTGGATTCTTATAATCCACACTTTAAAAGAGAATTAGCATGTTCTATCTCATTTCTCTAAAGTTATACTTATGCAGCCTATTCCACTTGGCAAGGTGATCACACATTGCTAGGTTTTTCTTTTGTTCTGGAGAATACTAATGGCAAATGAACTTGTCACTGTGAGTCTACCAACAGTTACTGCCTTGTGAAGTCTTCCCTGATCTCAGTCTATTCTGGGAAGAAGCATTGTTCTCTCCCAATGCCTACATGAAAATGTTCATCATTTCTTGTCTCCTGCCACTTTCTAGCAATTGCAGGTTATCTCCACTCACATCACTCTTATCTATATTCCTAGAACCTGGTAAGTGACTGAGATACATCAGGTGCTGATTTTCTGCATCTATTAGCTAAGTGAATGGAGACATGCAGATTTATTCACTAGAAGACATGACAGTGAGGAAGAAATGAAGAATTATATTGGAAACACCACATCTGAAAGGAAAAGATGAACATCATGGTGATGGAGCTTCACAATAGAGACATAGAAGAGGCTATTTCTACTGCTATTCTGTGAGTGTGGTCCTTCACCCTGTATTTTATGAATGCCTATGTGACAATTAGGGCTTCATCAGTAAAGCAACCTCTATGTTGTAGTTGTACAGCAGAATCTAGAGCCCTGTTGTTATCTAAACTAAAACCCAAAGTAAGAATCAGAAATCAGAAGAAGAAACTAAACAAGATCTAAAGGAAGCTGAAACAATTGCAGCTATAGCTTACTCACACAGGACAGTCAACTGATGAGTATCCATACAGATATTGATTCCTTTCTGCCCCCATGTCACTCAGGAATCCCGTTGTGGCCTAATCTAGACAGAAACACAGAAGACAGGGACTTCTTGGAAGAATCTTCAACCTAACAGAGTTGACAGTGACATCTCTTTAGCAAAGTTGGTGTTAGAGGTCAAGAAATGGTTCCTGTGAGTCATGATGCTTGATCACTCTTATTGGATATTTGATGCATCAAAGCAGTGTTGGGTTTGTTGCCATAGTCCTGTGAACATATCATCTGTTAATTTTATCATCTCTCTGTCACTCTAATACAGGACACACACTTAGATCTCAGCTGTATAACAGCTTCTGTTAGTGCCTTCAAGATGCAAAGAAGGAACAGAGTCAATTTTAACAGAGCTCTTGCTCCTCATGGCTGCATTTGAAAGCCTGTGGGCCCCTGCTCCAAGTATGAGCCAATGTTCCAACACTGCAGCAGAAATGGCCAAACCAGTCTCCACTGTGTTATTTGATTTACTGTCTAAACACTGAGAGTGAATGTAGATTAGTGGTAAGAAATAAGTAGGCAAATGGGTTCATACCTAATTACTTGAATAACTCACATGTCCATAGAATACAAACAAGATAATTGCTCAGAATTATAACTATTCTTAGTGTTCAGGCTTTTTCCCTGTGGATTGTTATATAGGAGACAACATGTGATAAAATCAACAATGTCCTCAGCAACAGTCTGAAAGTACTCACAATAATAAGCTTTGCAGGGCCACTCATTATAGTGTCCTTCAATGTAATCAAGTGGCACCACACAAAAGCACAGTTTAATAAAGAGCTTTATGGAGGCTTGGAATGATAGGCATGAGCCAGAACAACATTTCACTATATTAAATTATGTCTTCTAGATAGAATTTTTTATTCTTTGCTCTTCATAGGTAAGCCTGAGAGAACAGTTAGTGTGGCTTTTTAAAGTTTTAAAAGTCAAATCTTCAGCTGCAATAAAATATTAAAATAAATGTAGAGGAGCATGGCTTCTACTTTCAGCTACATACTAGTCAAGGGTCCCCTGGTGATGTGTTTATCTCAGTTGTCTTATTACCAATAAAATCTCAGGAGTCAGATATTAGGACAAAAAATCTAATAGATCAAGAAAGCAGCAGAGGAAGAACCAGCTGACACTCTCTCCACACTTCCCATTTCAAAAAAGACCACACACACACACACACACACACACACACACACACACACACACACAAAGTCTCTCCCTTTTCTTTCATGCATATCTCTCTATCTATGTTCCTGGCTTCTGTATGGCTAACTTCAGTCAGCTAACCACTGACTCCACCCCAATTCAAGGTTAACATTATTAACAGTCTCAGCATGTAAGTGTAATCAAATACCCTGTAACATTTCCCCTTTTTTGTCTAAATAAAAAGGAAAGGTTTTAACTCTGACACAGTCAAACTATATAGAATAAGAACAATTATCAGGTATTGTCCAAATAAAAAGGAAATGTTTTAACTCTAACAAAGTAAATTACATGCAATAAGAACAATTATCTGTATTGTTTAAATGAAAAAGAAAGGTTTTATTAGCTCTAAAAAAGTAAAACTATATACAATAAGAGCAATTATCAGGTAAGAATTACATTCATAATGTCCAGTCCATTTGTATTTAGCAAATTTTAAGAAAATACTCTACTATCTATTCTACATTTATGAATCCAGTGTTTTATAGATAAATCACTTTCTATCATAACTTTTATTACCAGCCTAAATTGTCATTTTAGATTTTAAAACATTTCTTAGATAAATAAATTAAGCTTTTATGTCTCTCAACCTTATAAACCTTACATTACTTTTGTAAGTTTCTTTTCAGAATTTGGTAACAAATTCAACCCTATCAGAAACTTGAGAAGGATACACTATTATCTAAGTAAACAACTTCTAAAACTATAGAAATGACAGAACCACCTGGCTGCCTGGATGCCCCAAGGTTCCTCTGCAACATTAGGGCATCCATCTTGAGCCTACAGACTACAATATCTGACAGACTTTTTCTTGAAGCATGAATGTGGAAGGACTGTCCTACCTTGCCTTTGCAAAGTTCAGCAGTCTCAATCTTTTGTGTTCTGCTTGTCAAATTTGGACAGCATACTGTCAGCAATTGAGGCAAGGGCAGTTTCTTACCCAACAGCTAACTTTGCCACAATGAAAGCAAACTCCATGTGGAAGTTCTTCAATGCCCATCATCTTCTCTGAAGTAGATTGGTGCTGCCAGAGGCAGACATATCTCACTGTCATGAAAAGCCTTATGTTACTAAAAGATCTTAAATGCCATATTCTGTATATCTCTGGAGTGTTTGAAGACCATTTATTTATCTAAAATATATCTCTGTTTGACCTTGAAAACATACCTAACATGGCTACAAATTTGATTATTATAGATGATTTACCTACCACTGCATTTCTTAATGATCCTAAATAGTTTGCAATAATAGCTTTCAAAGACTAGAACTTTACCTTACTTTTTAAATGAGCAGCATAAGTATATTACCTTCAACAAGAATAGAAATATATCCACAGTATAACCAAAATAACCTTAAATTTGTATCAATATACAAAAATCCATACCAATGTAAAATATTTGAGTAGTTGCTTTTTAGTTTAAAAGTAGATTCAATAATCTACACTTTAATCCTACCATTCCTATATCCCATCTTTTTTTAGAAAGAAGTCTCTGAATCTAACTTCCCTTGTCTAGTTCTTTCCCTGACCATAAACAGTAGCAACTTGTAACCAACTCCCCTAAAGGATGCTAAAGATTCATAACTCACTGAACAACAAAAAACACCCACCCAACTTCTTGAGAATGTGGATCATGTTTTAAAATTACTTCCTGATATCTAGGGCCAATGGCATATTTAGGGGACCTTGAGAGAATTGAGATAATGGTCAAGTCCTAGGAGAGCTAACTGTTGTCCCATCTTGGTGTGATGGGAAAGTTCAAGGCTTATCTGAAATCCTGGCTGGAATATTCTATGAGGCTGGATCATCTTAACAAACTGTTTTCAAGTGGTCTGGAGTAGTTCGTAGTCCAAAGCTGATCTTTAGGTGATGATTGTCAGCTTAGTGGGTTATCACAATCCAGGTGGACTTGTCATTTCAGGGCCCCATCATATTGGAGATCTCAAAGGTCACTGCCAGGAATGGTCACAGTTCACTGAAGAAAATTTAAACATTTTAAATGTCATACGTAGCACATCTCTGAGAGGTTAAAGGATCACAATCTGTTAAATACATCTGGGGTACACAAACTTAGTTCCTAGTTACCTGCTTTAGACTCAAGCCCAAAATCACTTACAGGAAGCTAGATGTAACTTATTTCTAGAATTAGTTAGTACTCTACATAACCACTAATATCATGACAGGAAGTTTAAATATATATGTCTTATAAATCTTGAGTTAATATTTATACCTTAAGAAATGTTTTAAAGAGTCAAAATAAAACCAAAAGGTCACAAGACACTAGAATAGTCCCTTAATTTTGATTTTTCTTCTGTTCCATACCAGGTGGCCCTTCTGACATGAAATAGAGATTTTGGAGTTTTCTTTAACAAGCATGCTTGGGTATAGAGAAGAGAACCATGCTCCAACTCCAAAGCTAGATTTGATTTTTAATTGAACTGGGACCACAATAGGACCATTTGTCTTTTATGTTTATAGAGAATAGTAAAAGCAAGCATTTGAGAAGATTTATGAAATTCTACCCTGTTAAAAGTTTGGTATTTATGGCAATCTACTCTTTTTCTTGGGACATTTTCTCTTGATGATCCATCCTTCCCCTTCCAATGTCCAGTGGCCTTTAGGTTCTTTAGTTGGATACTGTTATTCTCCTGGGAAGACAAAAACAAAATCTTGCCCCACCCCTAACTTTGGTAGTTCCTTTTCTGGCAGGTTATATCTGATTCAAATAATAGGTATTTGTTTGTCTTATAAATTAGTTTAGATTGAATGGCCAAACGTTTGATGAACTATTGCATCTCCTAATCGAGAGGTGTTTCCTGTTTGAATCTAATCTTTATCCATCTTGATGGCATCCATAGCTTTTCTTCTCCTATGGAAACAAAAGCAAAAGCTCTTTCCCACTGTAACACATATTCTTGTTTCCATTCTGAGGTCAACACAACTTTAATATACACAGGCTGATTTAATTCAGCAGTTTTGTTTTTCTATTTTTTACTATCCAGTGTCTCTCTGCAGCTGTCATTCCTTTCTCATTAGCATTTTCAAATTTAAAGATAACAAAGTATTGTGTAATCTTTCTATGTAGGTTTTTATTACCTTTTTCTGTTTATTAAGCATCTCTTAAAGTATGATTAGGTCTTTCTATAACTGTCCTGTAGGATTGTATGGTATAATATGCAAAAACCTATAATACGCTTGATGTTGTAATATGAAAATAACTGTTTCATTTTACTAGAGACATGTGGTGATATTTTATTTGTACTAAAATGTTATTTGTATGTTAATAAATAAAGTTGCCTGGGGTCAGAGCTATTAGCAAGCCATAGAAAAGCTGGGTGGTGGTGGTGGTGGTGGTGGTGGTGGTGGTGGTGGTGGTGATGGTGCACGCCTTTAATCCCAGCACTTGATAGGCAGAGCTAGGTAAGTCTCTGTGTGTTCAGGAATACAGCCAGAATTGGATACACATGCCTTTAATCTCAATACCAACCATAGAAGACCTGGAGGTCTGTACAGACAGGCAGTGATGAGGTGGTCATGTGGTTGGGTTTACAACCAATGAGAAGGCAGAAGAGAAAGTCTATATAAAGACTTTAACACAGGAAGTAGCTCTCTTTTGGAGAGGTAGGACTACAGCAGGAGGAAGGGTAAGGTTTTAGCTCTTAGCTCTGACCTCTTGGCTTTCTTCTTTGCATTGGTTCTGTGTTTCTTATTTAATAAGATGGTTGGTTACATCTACAGAGATATATGCTGTAGCATTGTCAGTCTTAATTTGTATAGGTAGTCCCATAATGGGTATAACTTCTAATAAATATGTAATTACAGAATCAGCCTTTTCAAAACTCAAGGCAGTTGCCCATTGAAATCCTGAATATGTTTCTACGGTATGGTGCACATACATTAATTTTCCAAACTCCACAAATGAAACACATTCATTTGTCGAGTTGTTTTTTTTTTTTCCTTTAGTCCATCACTTTATTCTTCTGAGTCAGTTCTCTGTCTACACAGCTTCTTTTTCAAGTTTTATATCTTTGAGTGCCCTTTGGAATATTTCCTGCAGGTAGTGAAGTTTGGTTATACAAAGAATAGGTAGGACATTTCCTTATAATTTCATTGGCTTGGTGCCCAGTGACAGAAAAAAAAAATTCTTCAAACCATTGCTATTAACATTGTATTTCTTATGAAATTCTGAAGAAAATTTAGCACACTTTCTACCAATAGTGGATTGATTTTATCATTACTTTGTGCTAGAGAAACTGATTACACTCACATGGGATCTGATATGTATTACATACAAGGGATTATTTCTATTTTTTATTACTTGTTGTAATTGAAAAATAAAAAGGTTAATTCTGAATCATCTGGAATACATTTAGCAGTTTTACTATTTAAAACAACTCTTTCTGCATATTGAGAGTCAGAAACTATATTAAGAGGTTCTGGAAATTCTAATAATACCATGAGAACAACATAATTTTGATTTTTGAACTCAATCATAAGGGGTTTGAGCCACTTATTTTTCCTGACTTATAACCAACCTGACTTTCCTGATTTATTTGCATCTGTATAAAATGGAGGGGCTCCAGAAATTGGTGTTCCTAATACAATGTGAAGAAGGAACCAATTAGTTCTTATAAACTGAAGTTTCTTACTTTTGGGTTACTTATTGCTAATCTCTCTCAAAATACTACTGCAAACTTTTTGTCAATGTCCATTTTCTGCCCATAATGAGGCAATTTCAGCATTAGTGAAAGGTACCACAATTCTGCTGGGTTTATTCACGTTAATTAACAGAGTCTCAACTGTCCTTTCAGAATCAACTTAGAAACCCTTTATAGGTCTTTACTCTGTGTGGTAAAAATATTCATTCAAAGATATTGTCTTCTCTTTGCATAAGAATATCTGCAGACGCCGGGCGGTGGTGGCGCACGCCTTTAATCCCAGCACTCGGGAGGCAGAGACAGGCGGATCTCCATGAGTTCGAGGCCAGCCTGGGCTACCAAGTGAGTTCCAGGAAAGGCGCAAAGCTACACAGAGAAACCCTGTCTCGAAAAACCAAAAAAAAAAAAAAAAAAAAAAAAAAGAATATCTGCAGAAGAATGAGTAGAAGGCAGTTTGACTAGGATACAATCATGTTCTGAATCCAAGGGATCCACATATGCATCCTTTAATTTCTCTTCTCTCAAAGACAATTCTCTCTCAGCCTAGGATGACAATTTTCTTGGACTATTTAAATCTTTATCACTTTGTAAGGTTTGAAATAAATTTCTTAGTTCTTGAGTTGTTGATTCAGTTGTAGGCCATAGCCAGTTAATACCACGTAGCAGTTTTTGAAAATCATTAAGTGTTCATAATTGATCTCTCTTGATTTTTACATTCTGTGGTTGAATTTTTTATAAACCTATCTTATATCCTAGGTAGTTAATAGAATCTCCCCTTTGTATTTTTTCAGTAGCAATTTTTAATGCCCAACAACACCAAATTTTCTTTGACTGTCTGGGGGCCCAGCATCCAGTAGCACATGGCTGAAAGGGAATCCATGGAGTCAGAGTGTACTATGACTTTTTTGTCTGGGAGGGTTAAGGGAAAAGACACACTATCATGATGATTTCCTACAAAACTATTCTATATTCTTTTGCATTCACTATTCCTTCTCTCATTCTTGATGTTTTTCTTATAACTTTATCTTTATTCTCCCTTATTCTTTTATTCTTGATGTTTTCCTTCTAATTCCTTCTAATGCTCTCATTCTTGATGTTTTCCTTCTAACTAATGTAGTGTGTAGCCATTCCAGCTTTGATCTGGAAGTTCCAACCCCCATTGAGGCTTCGGTAACTGTCACGCCTACAAGGTGGCCGAGAGAGGACCCTGAAAACCCAAGATCTGGATGAGCCAGCTCTCTTGGTTCCTGGAACCTGGATGCTGGAGGCAGACCGAGCAGAGTTCTCCAGAGAATACCACCGGACTGCGGCTACACCTTTCCCAGACCCTGTTACCTATCCCTTCACTTGTAAGTTAACCCACAAAATAAACCTCCCTTATAGCTACATGGAATGGCCTTAATAATTTCACCAATATCTGGCTCTCACATGGGGCAAATTCCAAAGGCCTGGGTGGCTCTCACCCTCAGCTTCCGGGTCTTGGAGTGGAGCTGAGACTCAAGGAGGAGGGCGAACACCTCACTCACAGCAGTTTCGCTGGTCTGGAGGTTAAACTTGCCCTGGAGTTGAGACTGGATTAGTTCTTTTTCAGGAATGAAACTGTGTAGATTCTTCCTGGTTTTACAGAGCACTGCAGGTGGTACCCTGCAGCTTCAAGTGCCCACCAGCCAGGGATCAAAGCTGGAATGGCTACCCACTACAAACTAATTTTAACTCTATCTTTATTCTTTCTCTTAGAGCTTATATATCCCAACAAAATCTTTCAGGCAATATAAAATTTACAATGTGGTTACATTCTATTTTTTCAAGTGAATGAATACAAGTAAAAACCATCATGTTTTCCATAGCCCTTACATGATTAAACATTTTACATATTACAGGTGAAAAACAATTATCCCCAAAACACATGTACATTCATACTCAAACAACTTGTTATAGACTAACAGAGTATAAGCAAATAAGATATACTTTTACTGTCAGGCTGCATTTTTTGTGGTTGCAAAGAAGGACCAATCACTTTATTACTTATCTCAAAAGGTAATCTTATAAGAAATATTAAAAGAATCACAAATCTAAACCTTTATATATGAATAAGACTCAGCCAGCTCCACTTTAAAGCTTTAGGGTGCATACTCACTCATCAACAGTTTCTTATATCAAGAGATTGAGGGCAGAAATGGGTATAAGGAATTAATCATTGCTTTTGGTCATCAACCAATCCCAGCAAGAAAAGTGAATCAGCTAATGACAGTTGGGCTGCTTTGTTCTTGTTCCCTGACTTTAAAGAGCTCCTCACTCAACAATGTGCCTTTCTAAAACTTTAGAGTTTCTTCTTTGGTTTTTAACCACAAAGCCATTTAACAAAACATGTTAGTCTAACTTTAAATTATTTTCAAAGCTTTGTTTCAGCTATGATGCACTCTGAAACCTGTTAACATATCTTTCAACATTAAGGTTAAAAGAATTTAAGCTAGCTGAGCTACTAGCATGCAGTCGTTCTCTTAATTATTAACCAAAGCCACAGTCTATGTGGCATTTCTGTAGAAACTCATGTGATCTAGCTGTGTGACACTTCTGCTGTGGGAAGTTCTGTATGGCAAATGTGTTGCTAATTAGTCGATAAATAAAACACTGATTGGCCGTTGGCTAGGCAGGAAGTATAGGCGGGGCAAGGAAGAGAATAAAGCTGGGAAGTGGAAGGCTGAGTCAGAGAGACACTGCCAGCCGCCACCATGACAAGCTGCATGTGAAGATCCTGGTAAGCCACGAGCCATGTGGCAAGGGATAGATTTATGGAAATGAATTAATTTAAACTGTAAGAACAGTTAGCAAGAAGCCTGCCACGGCCATACAGTTTGTAACCAATATAAGTCTCTGTGTTTACTTGGTCAGGTCTGAGTGGCTGTGGGACTGGCAGGTGAGAGAGATTTGCCTTGACTGTGGGCCAGGCAGGAAAACTCTAGCTACACACTTCCTTGTTTTATTTTTTATCATCAAAACTCTATTTAAACTAACATTATTATTATTATCAATTAGACAGCACAGCTTAAGAACTGTACTTTATACTAATCCACAGGTAAAAATGCCCAGGAAAACAGGATGTTTCCATGAGATAAACACACTACATTACAGGCAGTGAGGAATTTCCCCATACTCATTCATACCATGCCAGATACCAGAGAAAGATAGCAGCAGCAAACATGTAAAGGCACAGCAGAAGCAAAAGACATTCTGGAGTCTGTGGTCTTGGGGCCTTGCTTATCTGAGATTCATCCATCAGGAATTTTCCTCCTGGTGGGCTGACACCTGAACTTTAATTGCCAATTGCTGCTCCTTTGACATGGCCACCAGCAATTTTCTTTACTTCGTCAAACATTTTTCTAAGGCGTCTACATCTAAATCAGCTAGTAAGACATCATCCATATAATGGTAAATTATAAATTGAGGAAATTGCTTACAAATTATTTTGAGTGGTTGTTGTGCAAAATATTGACACAAAGTGAGGCTGTTTAATTCTCTGTGGAAGAATTTTCCACTGATAACTTTTAATAGCCTCAGAACTATAACTAGGCACTGTAGAGGCAAATTTTTCTCTACCCTGTTCCTGTAAAGACATAGTTTTAAAAAAAAACAGTATTTTAAATAAATCACTATAATCAACTATTCTTGAAGTAATAAAGAAGGTAAGGGAATTCCAGTTTATAAAGAGTCCATTGGCTGGATCACTTTATTAATAGCTCTTGGATATGTTACCATTCTCCATTTTCCTGATTTCTTTTTAATGAAAAGTATAGAATTCCAAGGACTGGTTGATTCCTCAATATGTTGAGCACTTAGCTGCTCCTCTTCTAGTACCTATAATTTTTCTAATGTCAAAGGTCATTGTTCTGCCCACATGTATTTGTCAGTTAATCATTTTAAAGGTATGAATGTTGATACCTTTGAAAGATCAGCAGCTGTTGTGCTCTGCTTATGAAAACCTAGGTGGTCAGTGGCTGTTCTTGATAATATCTTTTAATATTTCTCTCAGAAGCATTCTTTATTTTATGTTTTGTTTCTGAGATTGGAGGAATAATAATCTGTGTTTTCCATTGTTGTAGTTATGTCCCCATAACTTCATTGCTATGTTAACCATATAGCTTTAATTTCCCTATCTGTTCTTCTGGTCCTATATACTCAACCCACCTTGTATTTTGTTTTATCTGAGATAAAGTCTCAATCCCTAGAAGCTGAAAATTTACCTCCTGAAGAGACCAATCTGGATGCCAGGATTTTGGTAAAATAATTGCTATATCTGTGCCTATGTCAACCAAGCCTTCAATTACAATGCCATTTATTTGTATTTTTAGCTTTGGTCTTTGATCATTTATAGAAGTATGCCCAAAATATTTGTTTCATGGTCTCTTATGAAAATTTTGTTTTATATACTGAAGCTGTTCTGTCATCCAGAGCAATATGGTTTTTATCAACAGGTATTAAGTGTTTTAATTGCTCTGTGGATGATAACACTCAGGAAATGGCTGAACCAAATTTGATGTTTGGCCTAAAAGAGGCCCCCTCAGGCTTTTCATGATGACAAAGGGTTATCTTGCCTGTCCCTTATTGATCTACCTCATTAATCTAATGCCAGCCTTTAACACACCTTCTGCATATTCCAGAAGGCTGGGGCCTTCTGTTTGGATTATCTTAAGAAAAACCACTGTTTCTAGGAATGCTTTGCCTACAATCCCTTTTCAGATGACCTTGTTTACCACAATCACAACATCTGATATTTTGTTTTGTTTTTAAATTTTAGAAATCACTTCTCCTATCAAAGTAGCATCATAAGTATGAGATCCAATATCAGCTGTAATTCTCATCCATTCATCTATGGATGCTGATCTTGCCCTTAAAAATCTAATCACCCTTTTGCATCTTGAATTAGCATTTTCAAAAGCCAAAGATTCAATTAATATTTGTCTAATTCTGGATCTGATATTATTCTATTTACAGTTGAAGTTAATCTTTGCAAAAAGATCAGTGAAGGCTTCTTTTGGGTCTTATATAATTTTTGTAAATGACTCAGTCCTCTTTCCTGATTCTTCAACCTTGCCCCAAGCATTCAAAGCTGCTAAACGACATCAATCCAAGATGTAAACATTAAATTCACACTGCCTTTGCAGTTCAGCATATAGACCTTTACCCAGAAACTGTTCTTGGCAAACATCAATACCAATAGCCCTGTTTCATTGTTCTATGGCCCTAGCTTCCTCTTTACATCATGTTCACCATCTTAACTGAGGACCAGCTTCCAATATTGTTGTAGCTAAATATTTCCAGTCTTGGTGGATAATTATGTTCTATGTTGCCCAGGAATTTAACATCTGCTTCACATAGGGTGTATGCATACCTTATAAAATAACCACTTCCTTAAATCTCCTCAAATCTAACATTTCTATAGGATTTCATTTAACTTTTGCATAGCCTCAGAGGTCCCTATCATCTTGTGATTGTTTTTAAATGGAAGCTGGATAAACTAAGTTTTACTTTCTAATAACCTTGGCTGCTCCTTTTCAGCTTCATCATGCAATGATGTGGTAGGTTCTGCTCTAAATTCCTCTGTCTGTGTGCAAATATTTTTCTCAGTTTCATTAATAGATCTTTCTAAGGCTTATATCTTATCAAAAGTAAGTATTTCTAAGACTTGTATCTTATCAGTCAATTTTTCATATTTGGCATATTTATCAAACCACTTTCTTAAGGATAAAATATGAATTACCAAATTTATAGTAATTATAAATGACATTATGTCAATTCCATCTAAGTTGATTATTCCTTCGTTTATTTTCTCCAATTTCAAGCCATCTATTGTGGAACTATACAGAGTCCTAACTCCATGCATTTTAATAATATTCCCCATTCTTAACATGGAAAAGATTTTTTAAAATATAACCTAATTCTCTCTTTAAGAATTTTAAAATGTCTCAGCAGATCTGGTGACTTTTCAGTTTTTCCACAGCAAGGCAGCTATAACATCAGGGACTGGGGTGTGTGGTGGTGGCAGCAGCAGCAGAAGCCTAAATAGGCCTCAAGTGGATGTTGAGGTAGTGGAACCCAGGGAAAGCCAGAGACACATGAGAGGAGAATCTAGCCTCCTGAAAAGTGGACACAGTGAGCCTGGCAGGAGAAGCCCATATGGTGGGAGGCAAGGACATGGAGCTCCCAGAATGACAGAGCTGGTGGTGTTGGGAGGCTGTGACTCAGGCGGCAGTAGAGCTGGCCACTTCAGAAGCTGCCTCATAATCTCAGGCCCCATGTTGGATGCCAGATGATGTGTTTATCTAAGTTGTCCTATTAACAATAAAAACTTGGGAGTCAGATAGTGAGGTGAAAACCTGATAGTTCAAGAAAGTGCCAGAGGAATGACCAGATGACCCTCTCTCCACAATTCCCAGATTGAAAAGACCACAAAAAACTCAAGCCCCTCACTTCTCTTTCCTATGCATCTCTCTATCCTTATTCCTGTCTTCTCTATGACTAATTCTGGTGAGCTAGGCACTGACTCCACCCCTTGATTAAAAGTTAACTTTATTAACAGTCTTAGAGTGTCAGTGTGATCAAATATCCTCTAACACCTTGGTCATACAAAAGCTGAGTGGGGCGTCCCATAATGCAGGTATGGTGGTTAGTCTGGATTGCCAATTGACAAGATTTAGAATCACTATGAAAGCCAACCTCTGGGTGTATCCATCCCTAACATATAAGATCCCTTCTACTCTCTCAGTTCCTAGAAATCAGAGAAAGCTTCACTGCAAGCAAGTACTATGAACTATTCATTAGCCATATGGCATCGAATTTCCCCCTTCCTTTGAAACCTGTTAAAAGGGACTCCACTCTGCTACATGGTCTTGAACTCTCCTCAGAGCTCCTACCACACTGCTTTCTGTCTGTCTGTGACATTAGTAACTGTTCTAACAACTCTCTCATCTTAAAGGATAATCAGCCACAGTGTCTTCCTAGAGCCCTAAACCTGTAACCTTTCAATCTGGGCTGAGAGAACAGCTGACATCTTGGATACTGTTATGCAGATTTGAGAAGAGGTGAAATCTCTGTTCTCAAGCTGCATTAGATCCTCCAGCCAGGCCAGAACATTCCCATCTGCTCAAAAGTCAGAGATTACATTGAGGCAGATAATTCCACTCAACCCTGGGATCCAGAGATGTCATTCAATACATGTCTAGATGGAAAAGAGAACATCTGGAAGAAGCAGTGCTGACCAAGTCAGTAAGCATAGGAAAGTGGCATAGCCTCCATCTGAATAAGCATCATGAGAGTGCACCCCTGAGTCTACCCAGCCTCAGTTTCCTTTTAGGGAAGTGCTATGCTTCAGCAATACGGAAGATGACCACAAATTCATGGTCTTTGTTATTAATGAAGATCTCTTTTGGACAGTAGATAGAAACTTGCCTATTTTCTCTTTATTCCATATTTTTGTGTGATTATGTGTGGTATACAAGTACATGTATGTTCACATGTGTGACAATATGGGCATGCATGTGTAGGTCTGAGGTTGACCTTGATAGTATTCATTATTCACTCTTTACCTTATTCATTGGGACAGGGTCTCTCTCTCTCTCTCTCTCTCTCTCTCTCTCTCTCTCTCTCTTTCTCTCTATCTATCTCTCTATCTATCTCTATCTCTATCTCTATCTCTGACTCTGTCTTTTTCTCTCTGTTTTTTGAAATAGAGTCTCTATACATAGCTCTGAGTGTCCTGGAACTCACTATGTAAGCAAGGCTTGCCTCAAACTCATAGATATTCACTTGTCTCTACCTCTCAATTTCTGGGACTGAAGGTGTTCATTACTATCTCGGGTAAGGTAAGGTCTCTACTTAAGCCCAGAGCTATTACATATTGCTCCATCTTGCTCAGAGAATTCACCTGCCTCTTACATTCAAATGCTGGAAATACAAGTGAGCCATCACACCCACATGGCACCCATGGAGTCCCTGGGGATCAGAACTCCAGTCATCACAATTGATGCTTGCTTGGAAAGAGCTTTGAGCACTGGGCTACGTCTCCAAACCCTGAAAGCTGTCTGTTGACTGTAATGTAGGAGTTAAATTCATAGCCCTATGTGATTCTACACAGTTCTCTGCAAAGAAGTGGGTGCTGCTGATGTTGCACAGCTGTTAGAATGTCTGTCTAGCATGCACAGAGCTGCAGGTTTGAAGCCCAGAACAGCAGAAACTGGTCCATACTTGTAATCCCAGTGCCTGAAATGTGGTAGCCAGAAGAAATTCAAGGCAACCATAGAATGATAAACAAGTTCAAGGCCAGCCCAGAATATGTGGGACTTGGTCTTTAAAAAATATTCTAGGCTTCCTGATTGTCGCTTCAGTCTGTGAAGCCTATGAGCCCTGCTTAGTTGATTCTTGTGTCCTCAATCCCTCTGGCTCCTATAATCCTTCCTTCCCCTCTTCTGTGGGGCTCCTTGGGTTTCACCTAATGTTTGGCTGTAGGTATCTACATCTGCTCCCATTAGTTGCTGGATGAAGCCTCTCTGATGGCCGTTGGGCTAGACTTCTGTCTATGAGTATAGCAGAATATCATGGTGGTGTAGCTTGGTTTCTTGTGGGACTCCTAACAGTGGGAGTGGGGTTGTCTGACTCTTTTGCCTACTCTTGGGACACTTTTCCTCCAACTGAATTGCCTCATCTAACCTTGATATGAGGTTATGTGCCTAGTCTTATTGTAACTTATTATGCCATGTTCGGTTGATATTCCTAGGAGGCCTGTCTTTTCTGAAGGGAAATGGAGGAGGAATAGATCTGAGGGAGAGGGAAGGTGTGGTAGGGGAATGAGAGGAGTGGAGAGAGGGGAAACTGTGGTCAGGATATAATATATGAGAGAAGAATAAAGAAAGAAAGGAAGGAAGAAAGAAAAAAGAGAGAAAGAAAGAAAGAAAGAAAGAAAGAAAGAAAGAAAGAAAGAAAGAAAGAAAGAAAAGAAAAGAGAGAGAGGGAGGGAGGGAGGAAGGAAAGAAGGAAAGAAAGTTTAAAACAAAGTATTCTTGATTCTAAAGCCATAAAAAAAGTAAATATGGCCAGGAGCACTGGTGATGTAAGGCAGAAATGGAAGTTTTACCCCTCATACCACAGTTCCTTTCTTGTGGCTATAGATTCATTTATAAAGCATTAGTCCAGAATGCTCTCTCTCTCTCTCTCTCTCTCTCTCTCTCTCTCTCTCTCTCTCTCTCTCTCTCTCTCCCTCCCTCCCTCCCTCCCTCCCTCCCTCCCTCCCTCCCTCCCTCTATCTTCCTCTTCCTCCCTTTTATTCTTTGGCAGGAAGTGAGACATTTTGCTACATATACTTCTATGCTTAGGATATATGCACTGAGGTTTTATTAATGGCAAGGAGAGATTTTCTTTGATTCTCATAACCCTGTGGCAATTCTGTGAATGGTATTGTCTCTATCCATGTGAGCAGTTTTGTATTACAATAAAACAAAGGTAGGCAGAGTTAAATTCTGTCCCTAGACAAGGGTAAAATGGCATGCATATGTTTGCTCTCTCTTAACTTTTCTCATGTAGGATTGGCTTGGACTACCTGGAAATGTGTGTATGATTTTCAGCACAGTGTTGCTCTAGGATTAACACTGAAATTTGTAAGCTGAGCAACACATAGCATGATGTGTTAGATATTTTTCATTACATATTATAATCTTTACTAATATCTACTTTTACTTTATAATTCTGCTTCTAAAAATTTAACCTTGATATTAATCATGTATGAACACATGAAATGACTATCATTTGTGTTTTTTATGAGATGAGTTGATAATTTCCAACATTTCTTTCTGCTGTTGGTGAATACCTATGGAGTTGAACAAGATGGCATTTAGTTCCTTCAGCATCTCCCCCTTAAGTGACAGTGGCATAAGGTAACTGCAACATTCTACACTGAAGAAAACAGATCTGTAGTTGAGGTAAGCCCATCAGAAGTACTGGGCCAATTCATAGTCATCAGTAAAAGTCAGGGAATTCATGAGACTGAGAAGACAAAACAGAGCTGTCCAGCACTAAAATGAAGTGGATGAAGGTGCCCACTGTGAAAAGGGGCCATGGAGTAAGTTTAGAGTGGGCAAAGGAAAACCACTGTAGAAAAGCTGTGAGCTAAATTCAGGTGAGCTAAAGGAAGTGCTGATGGCACTGGCTCAAATCTTCAAAACTTCTATCAAACCTGGCATTTGGGGAGCTCCTTCCACCCGAGTGCTGCACCTACTGCTGGTGTCACAGCACACATGGTGTAATATATGTTTATTAAAGGCTTTTACAATTCCTTCTGACTTGACTTTGTTGTACTATGAGCTAACTATCAAAAGAATTCATGCAGGCTAGTCTTCTTTCTACTGAGCCAATGTTGTCTGAAGCCTCAGAGAGGTAACCGTTGACTCACATGCATCCATTTCCCTGACCATTGGGTCTGTTTCCAAAGTGTGTCTCAGAGATTTGTGTTTCGGTCCCTCTCCAATAAAGTCCAGCAATATTGCTTATTGTCTGGACTATAGCAGTAGCTTCCTACTGGTCTCTTTCTGCCTCTGATTCACTCCCTTGTGGTATGTTTCCACACAGAAGTCAAAAAAGACATTTTTGTTTCTGTGTTTGAGCTGGCCAGATCCCACATACTAGAAGAGAACCAACTCCTGCAAGTTGTCTCTGACCTTCACACATGCAGTGATATTCCACATGCTCATGTGCTCCCACACATGCACATACATACACACAGATAAATAAATGTAAAAAAAAATCATTATATGACTCTCCTTGAATCCTTTGGTCACAGGCTTTATGTCACTGCCCCTGCATGCCCCCCTGCAGCCCTAATTTGGCCCTCATTGCCTGGTCATGCCCCCAGCCCTGTTAGAACCCAGGGCTAAAATTTCTGACTTCGTACTTCCTGTCTGGTGTCTCCTGTGCATTCCAGAAGGGCAGGTCAACTGTTGATCTCCACTGCATCCCCAGGACTGCAGTTCATGCAGTTCATGGATAGGGTATGAATAAATCTGTAAACCTGTTTCCAAACAGGATTTTCCCATTATAGTGGTAAAATTAAAAGTCTGGAAAACTGTGTGTGTGTGAATGTTTGTGCATGTACGTGGGGACAGAATGACTTTGTAAAATTTGGAAAGATTGAACTGTAAGTCTTTAACATTGATAACTAACGAGTATTACTTAAGGTGACTTCATTTCATTTTTTATTTTTCAAAGGCTTTCCAGTGTCCATATGCTTGAATAGCAAGAAAAATTATACTTTTTAGAGATCCCCATTTTAAGTAAAAGCCTTCAAGAAGGCCAGGTTACCTGGATAGTCTTAGGCTGGTGGGTGCTCAGGTTCCTGAGAATTCCAGTCTTAGGTAGAGTTAATGAGCATACCCTTGATTTGAGCCAATCTGTTGACTTTAATTTGCTCAGAAATGAATCTATGTCTCACAAACTGGGTTTCTTTCTCCTACATTTCCTTCTTAGCAGGGTGAAGAGTGCCAGCCTCCTCCTGCCTCTTGCTCATTTGGGCGTTTTCTTGTCTCTTGCAGTAATTGAAGAAAGTTAACCCAGGATCAGAGGACATAAAGGAGATAACGCCTTGAGCTTAATTCAACCTGCATTTTAACAAGCTGCCTTCTGCTTTCACAGGATGCACCCCACAGAGGCGATTACAGAAGCTTGCTTCCCTGCCTTGCCTCCTACCTGCTGGGCCTCTCATCTCTCCACCTGCAGGAGCTGTCCTGCCCCAATTCCAGGGGCAGTCAGATGGTGGGGCACTGTACCCACCTCCCTGAGGACTGACCTAGAACATGGAATCTGACCTGGACTCCTTCTCTGACAGCAGGAAGTCTGAGATGCTGCTCCAGGGCCCGCACCATCTCCGCACTTCCATTTTCATCCAAAGGCTTACAGCCCACCTTAATTATACTAGGAACGTTTGAAGTTTTCTGCAAGCTACCTCAGGCTACCTCATGTGGCCATGTTACTTTTCAAATGCTTCTTCCTGGTATATGCATAACGCATCCCTTGGTCTTGTCCAAATTCGATCTCCATTCACCCTTCAAGCTCATTTGAAGCACTAACCTGCCACACCTGGGAAGCTTCCCAGATGCTCTCTTCTACGCCCACCTTCTTTTTTGCATGTCACCATGTCCTGAACTAGTGACAATGACAATGGATCTTCTCATAGACCACACTAGCTCTGACCACTGCCAACCAGTCATGACTACTAGAGAATTAGCACATACCCTAAGACAGCCCATGATTTCTCTTCCATACCAAGTCTTGCAGTCCTTTTTATCCCATCTCTACCCCACCCTTTTTTCATTATCTGAAACATTCCACCTCCAATATCCATCTTGGCCCTTCAGATATAGGACCTTGTTGGGACTTGATAACGATGGCTTCCAGCTAGACACTTGGTTTGAGGTTTGCTCACCAAGCAGCAAATCACTTTCTACAACTGGTACGCTGTCAAAGTGACACACAATCCCTCCTCACTGCCTGAGGATAAAACTGGGGGGAACATGAGGTATGTTGGATTGTATTTCTGACTTCTCTGAGCACTGAATTCCCTGAAGGTAAAGAACTGTTCTTATTCTGTTTGCACCATGCTTTGGGGTGCACTCTCATATAGGTAGCAGAAGAGTAGAATATTTGGCTACCTTAAGGAGCAAAAGGGATGTGACTGTCCCTGAGTGGCCCTCACCACAAACCTGAGCCTGGACCTGAGTCTTAGTATGGATGCTTGGAATCTGCCTTTTCCACACAAGAGATCATCAGTTGCATAGGTAAAACCGTGGAGAATGGGGTCTCTTTCCTGACATTTATGTCACTGAATCCTGTCTTGACTATTATCAAGATGCCACCCATCACTCTATGTGTGTGCATGCACGTGTGCATGCACACCTCTGAAGGATGCCACTTGAGCCCTGAATCTCAGGCTTTCTGTTAAGATTCTGCCTATTGAATGCCCTCAACTTAATCTGTATTCGTCTGTAAATCCCAAATACCCAATGTCAACTGTTGCCTTGGAGCTAAGAGTCATCATGCAGCAACTTTTTAAGGAAAACATTTTCATTCTCTAGTAACAGAATTAATCTCAGTATTAATCACAATAGTAATAATGGCCAGAAGTAAAAAACCCAGTGAAGTAAATACACAGAGGAAAATCTTGCACTGAATTTTAATGCCTTGTGATTTTTCCTAAGTACATCTACAATTACTTTCACTATTTTAAAATCTAAGCAGAACCTCAAATGGAAGTAACTCAAGCTATATCAAGACACCTTCAAAATTACCACTAACCTCCAATCTCCCATTCAAATAGAGGCACGTGGAGGTCCGCAAAGGTGGAAGACGTCCCCTGTGTCAGAGATGAGCCCGAATGGTTCCAAATGTTCTCAACATAAACATGTGAAGCTGAGTCTGTGTGCCAGGGGCCAAATGTATATTGATGTCTCTATAAATTAATGTGGATGTTGTTTAAAGCAATGTTGACTTAAAATAAGTAATTAAAAACTCAACAGTAATTGAATCAATTGATTATAACTTAGACCAGAAAATTATTTAGGGATGAAAACTGGATGTGGTTGTGCTGAAATACAGGAACTCAGAACCTGGACTCAGTAGGGGGCTTGTGCTACATGAGAACCTGTTTCAAAAAAAATCAGAGGTGAAAATTTTATTACTGAAATTATTTATAATTCATGAAGTATAGAAATAATATAGTTATGAGCTATAATGTGCCTGTCATGGTTTATATGTTAAAATCTTAACCTCTTCTTCCTTGTGATATCACTCTATTTGCATATAGAATATTTTATAAAGTACTTACTTTACATGAGGTCAGCAGAGGGGATCCTAATCCAATCTGACTGGTGTCTTTGTGAGAAAATTTGAATCCAAAGGAAGCTATCAGGGTCATGTGACTATACACAGGAGTCAAGACATCACGAAACACAGTGAGCAGGTAGCCATCTGCGAGTCAAAAGAAGACTTGATAGGAAACCAGTCCTGGGTATAGGAATACCTTGATTTGGAATATCTAATCTCCAGAACTTTGAGAAAACACATTTCTCTTCCTGAAAACATGCAGCATATGACATTCTGTGGTGGTAATCCAAGTTAAATAGTCCATGCTGCTTGGTACCTTATAAATAAGTAATAAAATGTCAACAATAATAACTGAAGCAATTAATTAATGGGTTGTCATTTATATCACAAAATCTTTGAGCATGGTGGCACATGCCTATATTCCTAGTACTCAGGAGGCTGAGGCAGGAGGATTGGGAATTAATATGCATCCTCAGCTACCTAGCTATAGAATTGATTTACAGAAACTTACAGTGTTCTTAATGCTCTACAGACAACACAGCCTGAGGTGAACTCTGCCTACTTCTCCTTCCATTGGCTGCTCTTCACTGCTCTCCTAATGTAGCTTAGACTTGTCCTCTGAGAGACTGCCCAGAAGCCCTCTAGCATGAATTGATAGCTCTCATGCCAGACAATACTAGTCCCTTCGCTTTGAGAGTACCATGATTCCCCCAATAAATCCTAAGTGATGGCTGGCAAATGTGGGAGAAATTCACTCTAATCGCAGAGGCAAGGAACTGTTTGGGATACACACAGGCAAGGATCACAGTGACCCAGGAGCCTCTTTAATAGGAAACACCCTTTGCGGGGATCCAGAGACTGGGAGCTCACAGGGCTGCTAAACATAGCAGGTCAGAAGCAAAGTCATAGGTGCTCCATAGAGGCAGCCTTAGCGGTGTTGACACATTGCAGAGAAAACAAGCCAACTTCAATCACAAGCTCACCCAGAGATTTCTCTCTGGACCTAGCCTGGGAAAAGGGCTATGACACCAGGGGATCTTCAGACACCAATGAATATTTCAGGAAACACACTCTGGCCCAGAGATCAAAGAGGCCCAGTAAAGGATTCACTAAAGGGGCCCTGTAGAGATGACGCCCAAGGCTCAAGACAATGACATTCCAAGGTCAGAGCAAGGAGCAGGGAGGCCCAGATAGTAGACTTTACAGAACTCTACCTGGATCTATCTCTACAGTTACCCTCCTAGACACAGTGCCCCAAAGAGTGAGGCTTCTGCCCTCAAGGTATAGACATAGCTTCCTGGTTTGCACATGAATGCTTTTTAATGTCATTTTTCCATGACAGGAGAGGGAGGCATTGTCACAAAGTGTAAAAATGAGGCCATTTAACGAGAATACAAGTTTGTAGAGGACAGAGAGATGGCTTTTCTGCAGCCTCTAACATTATTCTTTGCTTCCTTTCTCAGAAAGTTAGCCTCTGAGTGTCTTTACTACTCACCCCACCCCCACCCCTTCCATGAGGGCTGATTGGTGAGAACAGCGGAGGATGAAAAAGTAACAGTCGCCGGGTGGTGGTGGCACGTGCCTTTAGTCCCAGCACTCAGGAGGCAGAGCCAGGCGGATCTCTGTGAGTTTGAAGCCAGCCTGGTCTACAGATTGAGATCCAGGACAGGCACCAAAACTACACAGAGAAACCCTGTCTCGAAAAAAAAAACAAAAAAGAAAAGGAGAGAAAAAGTAACAGTCTGAAACCCATGTCCAGTAGATGCAAATCACCTCCCACTCTTCAAGGCTGCCTCTCTTGTTACCCACAGTGACATAGCCATCCCCATCCCTACTCCTCTGTCTGTCTGTCTATCTATTTACCCATCTGTCTATCATCTATTTCTCTATCTAACATCTGTCTCTTGCTCTCTATCTCTCTTTCTCCCACTTTCCAACTCAGAGCCCATTCTCACTTTCACATCCCTTTTTCTTTTTCACTCTCTGTGCTACAGTGGTAATAATTTCATTTATAGTGTGGGTCATTCTATCACCCCTGAGGCTCCCACTGCTGAGCTCAGCTTGTTCTGGATGGGAGTTACTTGGGGAAAGAAAACCCCGAAATGGAGCTCAGACACTTCTCAATTATAGATCAGTAGACTCCTCCCTGGAAAGCTGCTCCTCCAGAGCAGCTGCAGGCAGAAGGGGCTGGGCGTGCAAGTGGGAAGAAAGTGAGGTTTAGCTTTTGTAAACCACGCACAGAGCACATCCCTCCAGTGTCCCCAAACTCCACATCTATCGTGAACAAAACTTTAGATTGGCAAATAAAGGATGGGGTGGCAGTAAAAAGGGTTTTGTCTCTAACATTAGGGTTTAGAATTGTTTGAACATCATGGTGTCCCAAATCAAACCAGCTTCGATTCTATTTTCATACTGTTTTCAGACTCTCTGCAGACAATCTCCTCCTATATGATGCACATTCAAGGTAGCCTTCTCCATTACCGAAACCTTGGCATGCTGTTGTCTCCACCTGGACAGCAGGGACCTTCCACACCAACAAGTAGCCAAATACTAATTTGAGGTCAGACTCATCAGGTGCCCCCTCTTTCTAAGGGGGGGGGGGGCTGGGAGATAAACAAAAAGTAAGGTGTCCCTTGAACAAGTCACAGTGGAGGAGTGGCAGCTCTGTAGTCTAGTACTAGAGAACTTCAGGAAAACAAAAACAAATTAGGGCCAACCAAGATGTCTGGAGCTCTTGCTGTGACAGCAAATGTGGTTTGCCGTCACCACAGTGGTCTTCAAGTTTGCTGAGCAGAGCTCTCTTCCGCTAGATAATGCCACATGGTTTTTTTTTGTTTTTTTTTTTCCTTTTCTATCAGAACAAATAAAGGTTTCTGCTATAAGGACACCCTCCTCCTCAGGGGTTCTGTGTTAGCAAGAGAAAAGTAACATGTAAGCAAAGGGATAGAGCAAGTTGAGTGACCTCTCAGAGAAAAAAGAATGTTTCTTTTTCATGATTATTTTTTTTAAACTTGTGACAAGTTCATGCATGTATACCATGCATTCTGAGCAAATTTATCTTCCATTACTCTCATATCCCACTTCCACTTCTGTTGACCTCCTTCCTCCTCAGCTTACTTTCCTTCTGTGTGTGTGTGTGTGTGTGTGTGTGTGTGTGTGTGTGTGTGTGTGTGTGTGTAGTCTTGTGCAGGTGGTTGAGTATTTGTGATTGCCACGACCATGCCATGTCTGAAAAGAGTGTAGCATTTTTCCTGCTCATCATCTGACTCTAACGGTCTTTCCACTGCTATCTTCTTGGATGTTTCCTGGTGAGACATGTCCTGTTTGGAGCTGAGCACTCAACACTCACTTATTCTCAGCACTCTGACCAGTCATGAATCTCTGATTTAACTATCACCACTGCAAAAAAAAAAAAAAAAAAAAAAAAAAAAAAAAAAAAAAAAAGACTTCTCTTTCAGAGGCTGCACTAACATAAACATAAATATTTATACAGGAGTTTGATCATGTGTCCATACAGCTAACAATCCGTAGTAGATTCCCCCCTAGGACCCGTGACATTCCTAGTGATAGCCTTTTAATGAGATGTACTTGGCATGTATTTTTCCCGTTTTAGAGTGGACCTTCAATCCAAACAGAAAGCTATTGGCACTCTTAGAAGAATCATGCCATGACCACATCATTGGAAGCATCTTGCCTGGAAGGGCTCGATATTGTACCAGGTCACAGCTGGGTAAGATCACTGTTGACATGTCTCCCCCAATAGCCTGCACAGCACCTGCCAGCATTATAAATACTAACCATCATCCCAGCTCAGTTTCAGCTTGACTCTTCTGTTTCCTACATTCGAAATATGTGGTATCTTTAGCAATAAGTGGACCTCCCACTTCTAATGCAACCTGCTCAGTAAATGTGTGTGTGCGTCAGTCAGTTTATCCTGATAAAACAAGGTGCTGAAGATTGAGTGGTTTAAATGTCTCTTTCAATTTACTTTCCTACGGCTTTGGAGCTAAAAGTTTCAGATCCAGTTCTAGCAAGGTTGGTGCCCAGTCGGAGCTTTCCCAGCTTGTAAAAGGCATTGTATTGTTTGTCCTCAGGTAGTATGGAAAGCATGATAATGGGGGAGAGTACATGCAAACACTGTGTCTCTTCTTCTCAGGATATTAATTTAATGCAAGCAGGGCCTGGCCCTCAAGACCTCATTTAACCCTGATTACTTACTAAGAGGCTGCTTTTCCAAATATGGTTACACTGAGAATTAGAGCTTCAACTTGTGAATGTGGAGAGCCCACAGTCAATAAACCCATGGAAATTGTCTTCATCTCTTCTAGCTGCAATAGATAGATAGATAGATAGATAGATAGATAGATAGATAGATAGATAGATAGATTGAAAAGAAGAGGCCATGAATTTTAAAAAGATCAAGGAGTAGAATATGGGAGGGTTTGGAGGAAATAAAGAAGAAGGAGAAATGATGTAATTATAGGATAATCTCAAAGAAAGGTCAAAATTATAATAATTTTTTACTCAAAAAATATTAAGTAAATTGCATTAGTTGTTCTTACCTAAAAAAAGAAATGATTAATAAAGTCATCAGACTCAAGAATATGTCTTAAAAGTATCAACCCTAAAGTGGCATTAACTACTTATTGTAAGAAGGCCATGGGGACCTTGCCACTGCTCCTGTGGGACTGTGAATGTCCGAATAAGTTCCCTTCTATCCTGGGATTCTGACAACGCTACTCCACTGGCTGTGGCACAAAACGATTCCTCGAGATAAGACTAAACAAACTGCTAGGCTCCAGCCTGTTTATAGCCAGTCTTCAATAAAATTATATTGTTGTGAATCCCTTTAGAGTAACAACCAAAATGGAAGACATTAAGGTCAGACACAGGAATACTGAAGTCCAAACCCTAGGGAACAGAGCCCCTACTGAAAGCTCTATAGCCAAACAGTTATATAAAGAGAGAAAAATTGACAAAGGCAGATACAAGTCTGTGCTTTAAATCTCAGTTCCTGATAGGACTCTCTGTCTTCGTGCCTACTGGTCCCCGTGGGTCCTTCCCCTGTGTATGGATCTGCTGAAATCATCATTTTCAGACAGGTCATTTTACAAATCTCAATGATTAAATTGTTTTCCTCTTTATTACCTTGGAAAATCCTGAGACATGTGCACATCGCAGGGTGGTGCAGTTTGAATCCTATAAAAGCAGGCCAAGCTAAGTAAGGCGGCTTGTTGGAGCCTGGGGACTAAGCCAGAAGCCTGCTGAGCATTATGATAAGGGGACATGCAATATTATCTATGTGTCATAGACATTCAGACCGAATAAAATATAAATTTGTAATTAAGATATTTGAAATGAGTACAGTGTAGCATCCAATAGGCGAAGGAAACAAAAATGTACAGCCAAAGAGTGACATAATTATGTGCTTGATTATGGCTAATCCTTAGGACAAACTAGATTAACTGTTCCTCATTCCACAGAGTTTTCTTTGAAGACTTTAATCGGGATTAATTTAAACAGAGAATGAGATCTTTTAAACCTTTACCTTCTTTGGTTACCTGGGAAAGTTGACTAACAGAAAAACCAAACAGAGCAAGTTAAAATTTCAGACTCAGGGCTGGACAGATGGCTCAACCATTAAAGGCTAGATCACAGGCAAAAGTAAAAAATTCCAGGTTCTGGCCACCTACAATCATCCCTGTGATTCAGAAGACTCTCAGTCACCTCCATCTGACTTGCTCTATTTCTTCTAAAATGATCTGTAGCAACTCTAAGATGTTGATCTTTCCATAGCTTAACTCCAGAAATGGTTGGTAGAGAACATTAAGGCAAGGTATAAAGAAATCTGGTCCTTATGGTGTAGGAGAAACCTGTCTAGATTTTTAGACTGTTGAGGGCCAGGGTCCATGCAGAAAGCTCTACTTCCCCTTCACACCTTCATACTTCACGAACTCAACAACACATGATAGAATGGGTCAGAAGCCTATGTCTTCCCTTGAAGATCATACAAGGCAAAGGAATCTTCATTTTCCTAGAATGTTTGTCTGCAAACTTATTTCTTCTTCATCATTTTTCTTTGTGCAAAAAGTGATTGTAGAACCACAGGGTTTCATTGACAAACGAATCCACTGAAATGCTCAGGGACAAATGCACTTTTCTGTTACTTCTGCTTGGCTTGGTAGGGCTAAACCAACTTTGTCCGAGGCCATAGCACTGGACTTGGATTCCATGCCTCTGATGACCAGCTCCATATATTTATCAAAGTGCAGCCTCATGTTGACCTTGTCTTTAATGATCATCTTTAGGTGTGCCCTCTGGACAGAGGAAAAACACGCTGCTTCTTACACTTCCTTCCCGCTCACTGCACATAGAGGCACTCAACCTCTAGTGTAAAGAACTGAGTCAAGGAAAGGGAGTGTACACCAGATCTGCCCATGTAGGATCATAATGTTGAAGGAAGCAGTCTGACTCCACTGTTTTGGGAAAAGCCAGCCACCAAAGCCCTGTCGCCAAGGACTCAGCAACGAGAGCTGTCTCAGCTGACAGGCATTAGTGGACTTTTAGGTGCTTCCCTTCTCTGCTCTCAGTGAAGGAGACAGATCTATACTATGCAGCCTATGCCATAGGAAGCAGACATTCCAGGCCATCCAACCACAAGGAGACCACTTTAGTTACCATGGAAACCACCATGGGAAGCCGAAGCACCCTTTCACTTGGTTTAAATTCAAATTCTGCAGGTAATTAAGAGGCAAAGCACAGTTAGAACATTGCAGGAGATATGTAGTTACTGGAAAGGCAATAAATGCCTGACTTGAAATGGATATAATGAAAAATTTGACAGTGTGTCTCAGCAAGAAATTCTATCTTTAAAAACCTCAACGGTTTCTATCTTACCCTCCAGTTTTGAAAATTGTCATTCAGGCCCCCTCCTCTGACCCCCCCCACGCACTTTTCTTTATTTTCTTCCTGTCCTTTTTTTAATCCTGAAAACCTGGGCTCGTGAGGAGAGCTGTTTTCTCTCTTCCCCAGTGCTGCTGCTAATAGAGTTCCATCCATATTTCAACTTCAATTTTCATGTTATTGTTGAGAAATCCCTTGGTTTGGAGAGAACTGTCTCTCTTCTGTTCCTTTTCCTAGACATGTTCTTTGACATGAGCATGCACATCGGCTGCTCAGTTATAGGCAATGGTGTCCTCACCCTGAGGCCTCCCTCCCAAACTGGAACAACAGTCTCCCCGGGGGCCTCCACTACTTTCCCAAGTAACTGGAAGTTTGTCTCAACAGCTACAATCAGGAATGAAGGAGAGGTTCCAATCATGGTGCATTTTGGCTGGGAATTAAAACTTCCAAGTTGACTTGCCCCTTCAGATGAATAGTGTGAATGAAGTCTGAAATGGCAATGGCCCAGACCTCCTTGAGAAACTCAGCAGCTCCTTAATTAGGGCCTCATTGCTTTTTGACGCCTACGTGCCTGATGAGGGCACTTGGCTTTGAGAGGAGGGACTGTGATTGCAGACAGATCAGCTCCACAGAGAGGCTCCCCCGCCCGCCCGCCCACCCCTCCAGCTCCACAGGGCTTCACAGGTGTGATCTTTGCTTCCACTCAGGCCTTTCCCAGTGGAGACCTTGGCTTTCCCTATTAAATCCATATTTTAAATTTTGTATGTCAAAGCTGGACACTTGATTCTATTAATCCAACAAGTCTGAGTGTTCAGAGCTGCATGAGGTGGCAAGGATGGGAAGAAGCCTTTTAACTCTCTCAGAATTCTCATTACTTCTATCTGCATATTAAAATTCAAAAAGAACCTTAAGACCTAAGAATTAGAAGAGGTGACAATGTTTACTTAGTCCATGCTTTCTAAATTTGGGGCCCATGTACTTAGTGCCAAGATAATTAGAAACGCCCTGAAAAACAAGATGCTTTCTACTGCTGGCATTAGGGAATAAAATGGATCTACAATACTAAAATATAAAGTAAGTATTCCTGCTACATTATTGCAAACAGTGCAAGGAGGGGACTCAATTTATGAACTATTGCATGACTGTGTAACAGTTACAACAACAATAAAAAAATCCCACTATGTGACCGAGGTATTATAGCTCTCTGAGACATTTTAATTTCTAGAATCATTTTGTCTCCACTTTCTTCTCTGATGCAGTTTGACACAATCATTGAATGAAAAAAGGAAAATGAAATAGCAAATACATAAAATCAGAAATGTGGATTTTAATTTGGGACATGGGTATTGCCCTGTGAAAATATTCTCTCTGGTGCACAAGGTATCTTTCCTACTATGGTTGGATCTAGTCAAATGCAAGAATGGAAGTCTTCAGGTACAATATAGAGAGCTGGCCTCAATGAAGATACTTTCTTCTTCAAATTGGCCAAACACGTGTTAACTCTTCTGCAAAAGTCTAGAAAATAACAGTTCCAGATAAGCAATGTTCATGAAAACTGGCAACTTCCATCAAATCTTCACAATAGAACTGCATCTTAAACACATCTCAATCACTAAAATGTAAGGAGATGAAGAAGGAACAGCCCGCAAGGGGAACTTTCATTTGAGAGTGCAAGGTCACAGTCACTTATCCCTAAATGACTGTTCAAATTCTAACAAGGAGGGATCTTGACTGTAAATACTAAGGGAAGCACACATGTCACTCTGTCACATGTGCAGGTCAGAGGTAAACTGGCCTTTGAGAGATGAATATATTCCCAGTTCCAGATGGTCAAAAGCTAATGAAACTTGAAATCTTTGTTCAAGCATTGATCCCCTAACACTAGGCATTAACATCTCTCAGGCAAGGATAGGCTTTTCTCATTGGTTGGTTGCTTTTGTAAACCGAAGAAAATTACCAAGACACAGATTGATTCCACAAACTAGTGGGTGCTAAGTACTCACTAGAAGGCAGTCTATCTCTGTCTCTACTTAGATATCTTACTATAGTCCCCAAACGCAAAAAAAAAAAAAAAAAAAAAAAGAGTTCGGGATGGGTTGCTATTGAATAGAAAATCCCCCTGGGGACTCCAATTACATTAAGAGGAATCTTATTTTTATAGCAGAAACTAATTTTCAAATAATTCTGTTGAAAAACTAGTAAAAAGAATTCCAAAGAGGCAGCCAAATAAGTTGAATATTCAGGAATCTGTTTCTCCACACTTTTATCATCATCATCACTATTAAGCCATCCAATTCAAGGAGTTAGCATGAACAATGATAGCAGAAGCATTTACAACTAATAGCAAGGACTTCCAGGAAGGGGAGGCACATGAGAAATTTCCCTTTCAGTCATATCCTTCCCAGCCCACAGGGGAACTGTTCTACACTGAGATACACCTCCTCTTTGGTTGCACCAATTTGCTTGTTATCTATTCAGTTGTGAGCCTGGCCTTTAATGGCTGAACCATCTCGCCAGCCCATTGTTTGTTCTTCATCCTACAGGTATAATAGGTGGAGTTTACTTTAGGAGATCATTGATGAGCATTTGGGCACTGGAGGCAGATGTCAGAAGCAGCTCACTCCATCAGGCTGCATACCAGGTAGAGTGCCTCGATACAGCCAGGTGGTGATGTCATTCAGCTGCATCCCAGGTGAAGTTCCTTAATACAACCAGGCAGTCCTGGCATGTCTAAGACTTTCTCCTGGAAGCTTTCAGAGCCTTGCTTTCCATCCCTAGTTCCAGATGCTATCGTACAGCAGAACATAAGAAAAAGGAACCAAGCTTCTCCTGTTCTACTTGCTGCTTCTGGGTCTGAGTGAGGACACTGTCAGGCCTATAGTACAGGAGAAAGAGAATGATACCTTTCCAACTGACTTTCCATTTGAAACTAGTCTGTGTTGCCTGGGTGTGAGCTTTAGACACAATTCCTCAAGACAACTAGGGCAGAGTTAAGCATCTCATCACAGAAAATATAAAATCCAATAGCTTATGAAAAAACCTAAAAGCACATATATCAAAGCCAACCAAATAAAAGCAATAAAAATTAATAACAATAAAAACTAAAAATAAATGAATATGACTCTTCAGAGAAGTAAGCCAGAGGAACGAAAGATAAAGTTAAGAGCATATCATACTAAGTTCCCATACCACTTCATCCTTTATTTTCTCTAACACACTGTTAGTTAAAATAATTCATGTCATTTCACTGTTGGGATGCCGAATGGTAGACAACATACCCTAATTATCTTTGCATTTATAATGTCTGTTAGTACATTGCATGAATAAACAAAATCCCAAGTCAATAGAAGAATAATTTAAGAAATTGATTAGACACAACATGGAGATGTCTACCCCAAATGTTTAGTATTCACAAAGACAAACAAACAATTACAGATGTAGTAGAAGAAAACTTTGCAAAACTGAAAATGGAAGCATTACAAGCTCACCAGAGTTAATCATAAGAGATATCCTAAGGGGAGGGAAGATCTTTCCATTTCAAAGATAAAGACTCTTACAAGCTTTCAAATAAAAAAAGAAAGAAAGAATTTTACAAGCCATCCTTCAAAAAGACTCTTTGACTTACAAGAATAAAACCTTGAGTGTTCTGATTCAAAGTAGAGGAAAATGGAGCAGCTGATGCTACAGACAGAGAAGTTTTGAGAAGGAACTGCCTTTGTTTTGGCATAACCTCTTAACCCTGGGAGGAGCAGCACTCCTCCATGAGACTGCATCTTCAAAGACTCCAGTCAGCATGGTTGAGAACGTGCTGTCTCAGCCTCTGTCGGGGAAGCTGAGCCCCATGGGACCTTGCTAGAGCTCTGCAGCCCTGAGATCCAACTGAGCTGCCAACTAGCTCTGGGAGCATAGATACATCATGAAAAAGATTTAGCATTTTCAGTCCAAAGTGCTATTCTTGAAAAAACACCTGTTGCAAGATGTGCTCTTGGGTCATATCTAGGAACTTACACTTAAAATGATTAGGGGATTCCTACCTCTCACTAATCACTGTGGCTTGTTATGGCTAAACCACTTGTGCCAAAAACATAACAAAACAAAACATAACTTATGCTTTGTTTTCTTTCTGCAGTCTTTCTGGAATTGGGATGCACCCTCAGCAGAGGCTGCTTAAGTGGTCAGTGTGGGACTAAAAACACTGGTTGCTGGATCTCTAGTGAACTTCCCTCATCAATGGGCTCTGAGATCTGTGACTAAATCAAGTCTATCTTATATAATACCAATGGGAGAAGATTCTGGAAGCTTGAGGCTAATCTCTCAGATTTGATTCCAAACACAGTCTGTCTTGGTCCGCTAATTGTGTCTGTTTTCCTTTTGTGATAGTGCATTACAGCTGTGAGTGCAAATATAAGCTGGGTCCTGCTTACCCTCCTGGTGAAGTCAATCCAACATCCTAATTCCTTCTATTGTAGCACTGCTACAATACTCTAATCAACTCTATCTGCAAGGATATGGTGAGTTTTAGAGTCATGGCCTTTGTGAAATCCTGCAGGCAGACAAGCTGGAGAACAGTGAGCTAAAGTGAAGAAGACGCAGAAAGAGACACCCTCCAGGACATATGGCTACCATGCAGAATCTTTGGCAAGATAGAGGACTGCAGATGATTCTGGAAATCTTCACCAACATGTCAAGCAGATGCTCAACAGTCTTCTTGAGCACCTTGGTGTCCTGCCAGGTTCTTGCCCATTCCTGCTGGGGTGATAAAGAGCTTTTTAGACCCTGTAAAACACAGACAATTTTTTTCCAGCTGTGCCATCTGGTTGACTTTTTTCTTTGTAATAGGCAGTCAGAATAAGACTTATCTATGGAGACATAGATGGAGTTCTTTCTCTTTTCTCTCTCCCTCTCCCCCTCTCTCCCTACTTCCTCCCCTCTCTGCTTTGTGTATGTGTGTATGTGTGTGTGTGTGTCTACTCACTCATCTCCTTATTTTATATACATAGAGAAAACTCAATATGGCAGAGGAAGCATGCTGAGATGCATGGGGAAGATTAAACTCCAGTTAACTTGATTTGTTTCTCACTGTTCACTTGGGATCTATTTGGCCTCAGCCTCCTTCTGCCAAACCATCCTTGTTGGGACCCCTCTAGTCTCTTTCTGAGAACAAACTGAGGGCAGTCCACAGAATCACAAGAAAAAAAGACACACCCATACTTTTAAAAGTCAAAGTCAAGGACTATGCTAAGGAGAAAATGCTACAAAGATCAAAGATGCTATGCCCACTCCACAAATCAGCTAGACATTATATTTGTTTATTTTTGAGTATATCTGTGGTCAATATTTGCCTAGTAATGAGGGGACCAACTATTCTTGGAAACCTAATATTATAGATTCAGTATTGTCTTACCTGCCCCCCAACTTTGCCTGCATATTATATCTTAAATGTTCAAAATATCTGGATAGGTAATAATAAGTACTCAACAATGGCAACTTCTTTTCCATAGATTTGCAAAGAATAGATTCCTCTAAAATTGTTGATCTAATAATAAGGATTATTAAACATTTGCAGAATATGCATATTCAGGGATTTGTTGGTCTTCATTAGGAAGCTCTCCAAAGAAAGATTTGAAGTTCACAAAGGATATAGCAATCAAGTGAAATAATTATGGTTTAAGCACAGGTCCACAGGTTGCAAACCTGTTTCCCCTTAAGCAGGGCCTCTCAACCACAGCAGTATTGATATCATAAGGCATGTAACCTTTTGTGCTCATGTTCTCTTGCACATTACAGGATTGTTAGCAGCATTCCTGGCCTCTACTCACTAGATGCCAGCAGCACCACTATACCCATGCTTCCCAGAGGTCCTTACATACTGCTAAATACCCTCAGACATGTACTGGGCATCAGTAGCCTCAGCATCACTCAAATGCTTATTTAAGATGCAGAATTTAATACCTCTTCTCAGTCCTATTCAATCAAAATCCAAATTTTAACAAATTATCAATGCAATCTGTATGCACACTAAATTTTGAGGAATTTTAATCCATAGTAATGTGACCTTATGCCACAGCTGTTCCTCTATGAATTTTCCTGGACAAATGCAGTTTCTGGAAATAAGACTCCTAGCAAATTTCCCCTAGACAAAACCACATTGTTTCAATCATATTGTTCCCAAGATTTTTGCAAAGAGACTGTATTTTCTTTAATTCCCATTACTTTCCACAATACTTCCCTGAAAGAGACCCTCCTGAGATAAGGCAAGTAAAAGATAGCGTTTTAATCAACTCATTTATTTACTTATTTACTTTTGCTAGGGAAATTCATTGTGCAATCAATAAGAGCCTTGCTGCCTATTGGAAGCCTTTTCTGGCTTGACATCTTATAAGATGCCCAGCATTGATGTCAACAGCTGGACCCAGATATTTTTCTGTCTTTCTCTGGTTCCAGTCAATATAAATAGCACATTATATCTGAGAGCACCACTTCGACTCACTGTTCCCACATAGAATCAGCAGCTCAGGAACCCACTGGTGCCTGGGAAAGGGATCTTGACATTCAATCCCCTGTTGCTTGAAATATATGGCAAAAATCAGTCAATGGCCTCGTTGTTAATGACTATCTGATCTTCAATGGGAAGGGCTAAGTATACAGTACAGTGCTGTAAGGATAAAGTACGAGGAGGATTTGAGTCTGGTGCCCAGGTTAGTCTGCTCTTCTTTCCAAATTAAGCATGATATACTTCCTGTCTACTGATGCCAGAATGGTTTTCAACTGAAACCAAAAGTAAGGAGATAGGCAACTGTTCCCTTAACATTAGAGGCCAGGGCTGCCATTCTAAAAAGAATTAAGGACCAAAACAGGAGACAAGGTGGTCTTCATGAAGCAATTAGTTCTCATGGAAATGAAGAGTTTCAAGCACAGTCCCTACTGGATGACCACCCCCACCACCATCAAGTTTTACATGTAGAGATTTTTTTCAAATCCAGTAGGACTGAAACCAGAACCCAGATGCTAGAAGAATTTATGGGTAATACATTCTTGGAACTGGGAGTAATAAGCTACAAGAGAAACTGAAGACTAGACAGGGTTGTTGCTGTGAAGCATGAGCGGAATAACCCAGAATACTAAATAGCAGAATCACCAGACAGGGAGAGCTGAAAGGAAGAATGCAAGACGAGAAGAGAGAATTAGATAATTCCGAAGAAAGGGAGTGATGTTGTAGGAGGATGCTTTAAAATAACTTCAATCCTTGTACTTCTCAGACAAGACAAGCCCAGTTCTCCTCTGAGTCTAGTATGTTTGTACCTCAGGAGAAGTGGGAAAAGTCTTTCTCAGAATGGGAGAGCAAACTTACCCCATGACCACTCAGTAGTTTCAAGTCACATATTCTCCTCTTTACATTGTAAAACTGAGAGGTCTTTAGCTTCAGATATTTAACTGCCGGAGATAAAGTAAAAATACCCTGTGTGGTGCTGTGCCTGTGCATACATAGGTACCAACATTGCAAAGTGAGTCAGATCTTATGTATAAATGCAAATTTTTATATTTTAATATGAATGTACATACGTATCCATAATGACTGCATGTTGTATACTAGATTCTCATAAACACAGAAGGCTTTTAAATTAATTGCTGGATATCCAAAAGTTCAATAAAATAAACAACAGTGTTTCAGTCTTTCAATAAATGGTTTAAACCAGAGAAGATTTTATTATGCTTTCTCAAAATTTAAGAAGAAAGATGGAGTAGTATTTTTTGTAGAAAAGCTCAATGTGATCTGTGCATATACAATTTAGCACTGTCAATTTTTATTTGTATTGATGATAATATTGTCAAGGACATGTGCTTTGAGAAAAGAAAAAACTCATTGGATAGCAGGCTTTGCATTTTATATTAAAACTGCCAGGGAAAGAAAATCACAATGACACAATGTCATTCATCTTGAGAGAATGCTAATGGACAGAGAAGATGGCTTGGGAAATTTCCACTCTGATATGTGATCATATTGTAAAGGAGGTTCAAGAAGGTTCATTGGTACCAACACACTCAATTTTCCACCACATATTTTGATCCGAGCTCTGGAGAGTCTTTGGTCATACTGATATGACAGTGACCGATCTGTCTTGCAGTCATTTAAAAGTGATTTGCTATGTTTCTTGTTTGTTTAACCTCACAAGGCTCACTGCCATTAGCAAAAAGAGTGACTAATCATGGCCCAATTTAGCTCAAACTAGTACTGAGTATATATATGAATACTTATTGTGTATATTCCTATAGTTACATAGTTTATACATATGGGTTTATATATACTTCGAGTATATATAAATACACAAATATGTATACATAAGTATATGCATTAATCAACTACCAGAAGCTATGAATAGATACACATTATGGTATATAATTAGTAATAGAATATATATAAATACATGTTAACAGGTACAGATATATAACTGCAGATATTGATATATAGATATAGATTCTTTTCTACCTTGTACAATCTCCTCCAAGTTCAGAGTACTTCCATTACTTAGTGCCTATATTCCGATGTATGTTTCTTGGGCAATTGACCTTGAGGTCAAAGCAAACTAGAGCTTCAAATTTTACTTCTGAGATTGCAGTATTCAAAATCTATATACAAGTATGTGTGTATATGAATATAGACATCTAAAGTTATGAATACACACACATTATGTCATGTAGGTATTAAAATAGCACCATACACATTCACATGTGTGTGAATAGTTATAGATGTATGAATATGTATGGATATGCAATCCCTTCTTGGTTCAGGGTCTTGCCAATTTGGAGAAGGGCCTGAGGAAAAACCTGGACCCCATTTTTTTTTATATAGATATCTAGCCTTGCAGCCCAACAGGGATAAAATTTGCACATGTGAGTTTTTGAACTGCAGTATAAGGTCAAAATAATTCAAGTTTTTAACTAGTAAAGAGCTGTAATGGTTGGGTGGGGTCTCATAAAAAAAATCCCCCAATAGAATTTCAGTAGATGAAAAGGGGAAAGAATTCACTAATTCTAAAACCTGAGGACAGGAATAGGCAAAAGCTTCTAAGCCGAAATGCTTCAATGACTTCAGAGTGGCATTTTTTTTAATGGATAGGCAAATGAAAAAGGAGATAGGATATGACAGAGCCAAATCAAAGGTAGATTATGTCAGGCACCAGAGCTCAAGCACAGAGGCTAGCAGAGCTTCCACACATCTGTTAGGAGCCTTCTCAGCATGGATGAAGAGCAATGGGATGAGAAAGAAGAATGTAATTACTGAGGAACACTATAATTGTGCTCAAAGGGGGAATTTACAGCTAGGGCTGCAATACCTTTAACTGGCTCTTAGAACCCATTACTCAGTAAAAGCAAAGGTGGGTTTCAGGGGCTTCAAGGTTGCATGGGCTTTAAAATTATAGTGGTGGGTGGTTTGGTATTATGGACATAGTTCTCTCTAATTCACTTCTGATATCTTCCAATGATCCATATATTACAATGCAATTTTCTTTCCTTTAGTTTTCTCCTGTGTTACCTACTCTTGTTTCCAAATCAGTCTTCCCTTCCTGGACCCTGGATCTCCCTTTGTAATATGAGTATGGGTAAGATAATCTCCACCCCTCTGGGATCAGAGTTCTGTCATCTCCTCTTTTATCCATCAGTTGATGATTGATCCCCTTTAGTTCTGTCCCTCTTATCCATTTTCTGTGCTCCAAATGTCTGGTTCTATTGTGTAACCCCAGAGTTTTTATACAGCTCTTGAGTATTATTCATATGTAGAAATGCCTGGTAGAAAAGAGTGTGGATTTGGTGACTCTGTTCTCTGAGACAATTGAGTGTCCTTAGCATTTGAGCTAGACTTTAGTGAGTATGTGGGTATGTATGGTGGAAAAGGGCAGAAGGGCCACTGAGGAAAAGTAGCAGCATGTTCAAGATATTGAGGTTCAGGAAATGTAGGAGGGACTAAAGATGCATAAAGTAATGATGAGCTGATGGATCCCAGAGCTGATGAAGACACAGTGGGTGATACATACATAAAGTACAGTGATGATGTCATACGAAAAAGTAGTGGTACCATAAAGAAAAGTCAACATGGGGTCGAAGCAAGCTGGGGCCCTAAGATTTACTTCTGAGATTATAATTTAGTACTATAGTACTAAAATTTTTAATGGATAGCTGTTGGTAGTTAAAAAGAAACAAGAACTGAGACTACCTCATAACATTATTTGAACTGGAAACTTAACAGAAAGTAGTCACCACTACAATTTACCCTTTATCCTAAGTCTCCTGTAGGCTGTGGATTCAAAAGTCCCTATCGTTCTGCTTCGGGTACAGCTGAGGATCCTTACTCAGAATCCCTAATGTTCTGCTCAGTCAAATAATATACTAGAGTTTTGGAAAAACCAACAGGACAACTCATCTCCCCACAGAATTATCTGGGTTCTATTGTGTTATTCACTATTCCAGATGCTGGGGAAGTTATAAGAAAACCTTTTGTGTTATTGTTAAGAATTGTCAGGAGATATTCCATGTCACCTAGGCCCCTTTGTTATGATGAATTTAGCCTTTGGGTTGGAAATGGACCCTTCACATGCTCTTTATGAAGCCAGGCCAAGTTGCCCAGCTGTACAGGCAATGGCAGGCCAGGAATTTGGATTTCATTCAGTTTGTGTCCTTTGATCCAGAGCTGATGTCCTGTCTACAAGGGGGGAGGGGGCGCTGGCAAGACACATGCCCAAACACTCAGTTGCAAGTTGTAAATTTCAGCAAAGCTATTCAATATTCATGTAATTACCCTGGAAAGCACATTTGACATTTCATAAATACAGCAGAATATTAAGCATTTGTCTCTCTTGAGCGCTACTACCAAAGCATACGTGGAAAAAATAATCCCCAGGGATCCCTACAGTCTGAAATGGCAACAGTTATTGAATCCATAAATTTGATAGATCAAAGTCTTCTCTCTTCATCCTATTTATAATTTACAAATGAAAGTGAGACCATATAAATGAGGTAGCCTGCTGGCCTTCATGGAACATAACTGTTTCTGGGAAAAGACCTGCTTCCCACTAAAGCTACAGCTTTAGTCCTTTATGCTGAATCCCTTCTCCAAGGTGAGCTTGCAGATCCATCCAGTGCACAGGCCAATGGCCAGGGCTTCAAGGGTAAAGCATGGAGGTCCCAGAAGTCCAGGCAGCAGTGTTGATTAAAAGCTCCTGTAATAGCTATATAGTCATATGACACATCTGATTTCCCAAGGACTTCAGGGCTCGGCAGATAGATTGAGAGGACTCTGGGACCTTAAACAGAATCTTATCCACCCTTCCACTGGCCCCCCTACAAAAATAAAAAGCACAACTCCTCAACGGTTCACCCCAGAATATAGCACAAAGGAACAAAAACACTTTGTTCTGATCAAGCCTGATCTTCAGAAATCAATACTACAGACTAAGATCCTATAAGAAAAAGTCAAGTGCTGGGCTGGCTGTTCATGCTAGGCTGAGAAGTGAGCACAGCAAGGAAGCCTTATCTATTTTGTATACTTGCCATGAAACAATGACCTTCTCTATTACCCATAGGCTAGAGGAAAACCGAAAGCATGCATGTTTATTCCCTCCCCCTAAAAGTAACAACAAAGCCTAATGGATGGGCAGTAAGATAAGCAATCAATCAAAGGGTTGTTTTTAAAGCCATGTAATGAATTAACCCCATTTGTTTTAGAAGTAAATAAACATATGTACTATGAAAATGTGAATTTTACTTACATGCATGAATACACATACATGTTCTTTCATCTATCATCTAAAGATGTGCATATGTATGTATATGTTTTATAGGAGATGTCTGAAAATGGGATGGTTTATGCCCATGTCTGTTTTTAGTAAGTATATATGCATATATTTATATGAATGCATGTGACTACTAATGCTAACCATGCATACACATAAAATCATTGTGTGTACTGGAACTTGTAGCTATCACATTATTATATGTATGCATATGCATGAATATAGAGATGTTACCTATATGTAATTTAATAATAGTTTATATCAATTTAAATATGTGGATGATATTTTTCATAGCTAGTATATGCTTATTCTCATGTTATCTGTTAATGTCAATAATTTCTTTCATTTTGACAGTATATCTAAGAGACTGAATGACTTGTAGAGGATTGCAGGAGCAGCAAAGTCAAATGTGATATTAAATCCCTATCTCATACACTGTCAGTACTCATCACTCCTAACATGTATTATACATGAGGATGCACACACACACACACACACACACACACACACACACACACAGAGTTATAATACTCTCAGGAGTTTAGTGCCAAAGTTCATGCCAGCTATCCAAATCAGGGATGTTCAAGTATTATGCCTCTTTCAAATCCATGGCCTCTTTTTTTATTAATTGTTATTACATGTTGTAATGTATTTTCACTTGATAATGACAAGAAAAAATGTTCCATATATCTTCAGTACAGGCAAAACATCTTTCAGGGTATTTTTCATCCAAGGTTGGTTGACTCTGTAGAAGTCAGACTCTTGTTGAAGTGAGATCACGGTATATGCATGTGTATATTATTTAAGTATATGTGTGCATATAAACATGTGTATGAAAGAAGATCCTCATATAGGGGTCTTTGTCCATAGATAGGACCTGGTGATTGCTGCAAATATTATTCTTCAGACTACCTTTCTAGTCTGGCTGCCATCTATAACTGACTACTTTCCCCAAAGCCTCACCATCCGCAAGCTGACTTTGCCAGAATGACCATCTGTGTCCCTTTGGCCCCTTGAAGAGCGGATGCTACAACAGAAGCAGATGTAGGACCAGATATTTTGGTGGGGCTACTCCAATTTATCTAGCACACTCTAGGTTCCAAAAGAGACTGGAGTTAAGAGGATGTAAGGTGCCAAAGAATAAGCCCTGGCAACAGAGGGTTAGTGTTTGGGTCAGATACATCTGCTACTTCCTCCTACTCAGTAATTAAGCAGACTACATCAGTGAACTAAACATATGCACTGATCATAAATCAGGGACCACCATCTATTTTGCCTAAAGTGGCTCACAGAAAAAGGTAAGATAAAAGTACCTGTCATGAGGCCTTATGTTAAGCTACTGGAATCTCCATCAATGTTGCCTAACAAACACCTGGATATTTCTCTATTAATCTTCTTTGGCACTGGTACATTTTATACATATGAATATCCTCCCAGTGTGCCCCTTCCCACTCTCCCTACCCTTCATCCTCTCTGGGCATCACCCACAGCAGCTATATTGGTGTCATGTAACCTTTCTCCATTCTCAGATACACATGATTGAAAGGAAGTCTCCCCACCCAGTGCCCAACGCACAATGACAAGCCAATGAAATTCTAAGCTTCCAATAATCTGACCTTAGGTGAAGGGATCTGGTCTGCCTCTGTGGCACATTTGGATAGAGCCAGGGCACGGAGCATCTTGAGCATGCTGGTGTATAGGAAATAATTTGAAAAGATGACATAAAGAAATTTAATTGAAAGAACAAGAGAGTATGTGGTGTCCAGAAGGTAGGTGGTGACTTTGCAGCAATGACCTTAAACCTTGACTTTTCCTGTCTGTCTTTATCCCTAACAAAACTGCCTATAATGCCTCATCAATTTGCATACCTGCTTCCAGAGGAAAGCAGAAGAGGGCATCAGATCCCCCCTGAAACTGGGGTTACAGATGGTTGTGAGCATCATGTGGGCTCTGGAAACTGAACTCTGCAAGAGGAGCAAGAGGTCTTAACTACTGAGTCATATCCCCACCCCACTTTGAGTTTCTTGAGATAATTGCTATGACCCTCCAAGATTGTCTCCCTTTCATTCATGGAATTATGGGTGAGTTGTTCCTTTCTACTTAGTGGTACTCAAATAAATATGCTCATCTGTTTCTGGCACATTGGGATTTCTAGATCTTTCCTAGTACCCTCTTCCACTTTTAATAAAGATATGTCAGTTCTGGCATCCCCTGATCTGGTACCATCCTATTTACAGTATTAGTGAAGAGGAGGCTGTAAGAAAACCTAAACCATCAGAAATCCTAACATCACTAAACAAGGAAAATGGCCATAAAAATTTATTATATATTTAAGGATCTCAATTTTAAAATAGCCTCAAAATGAGCCATCTTTGTTTCCCCCTGAAGATGCAAATATCTGTACTTTTTGTATCTTATATATTGCATTTTAAAAAATCATTATACATGCAAATGCTAGGGGGACATATGACATGCATGTATAGCCAAGAGAAACAGCTGGTGTCTCCCTGTTCTTTAATATTTAAATAACATTGGTTCGAAAGTGTGTGCTGTTCCTGTTCTGAAGCTCAACGTCTCCTTTAGTTTTGTGCCTTTAAGGGTGCTTCTGCCTTTAGTCACCAGAGTTCTGCCCTTGCCCTCCACTGACGTCTCCTGTCCCTCTGGGCTTTACATATCTCTACCCTAGAACCAGCACCTGTCTCCTGACGTCTCTTAGATGCAACCGCTGTGGGCCTTTTGCTTGAACAGCTCCTTTTCTTTGAACAAGCCTGACAGCTTTTCTCAGGAATCAACCTAAAACCAAACCACAGAAGGCCTCTCGCATCTCCCAATAGCCAGGACAGCCCCCTTCCCTGCCCCAGAATCTCTCACTGAAGGGAACATTTCCAGGGTTCCTTTCTGTTCCCTTTACCCACCCACCGTGTCAGGTTCAGCTCAGCCCTGCCTCCCTTCATTCCCCATTCCCACTTCTCTTAATTCCACCACATAGTCATTTAACACTGGGTCACACCCCCCAACACACTGAGACAGGATGCCTAGGACCTCCAATCATGTTCAGAAAGGACCATGAAGGCTGATTTCCCAGCAATCACAATTCTTGTCCTCAGAGAAATTATATTCCCAGCATCCAAAATAGTGTTAATACCCTTCCCTTGTTGTGGTGAACTAGGAAATAAGGCCATCTCCAGGAGCTTGGGGACCTTCTTCAGTCTTTAATCTTCTATGTAGCTCTCTCCCTGACACCTGTCTCCTGAGTGTCTAAGAGTCTAACTGCTCAGATTCTCCACACTCCCCACAACAGAAAGCCAGCCCTAGATTGCCCCCTTCTCACAGACCTCTCCCTCTGCCTGGAGTACCTGACCTTTCCAACTGTCAAAATCCTCCTTATCCTTCTAAACTCAACTCAAATGCCACATTCTCTGAGACTTCTCCGTAATTCCCTGTACCAAGAGGGAATTAGAGGCTTCCTTAGACCTTTGTTTTCATAGCGTGAGAGTTTGTCCCTGTGTGTCACATGTAACTGTCCCTTTCCCGAGTCAAACTTTCCTCTCAGAGCTCGGAGCTTTTACAACCTCATTTCTGATGCTACAGCTGCCAAACAGTCACTGCTCTGAGTGATTTACATCAAAGTACAAATGGAGAGTAGCTGATATTTATTTGGTGCCCCCTGTGTGTCAGGTATACTCTTAGCACCCTCCATGTACCAATCTGGTTAATTATCTATCAGTAATTCCTACAGTCCTGGATGTTTCATTGTGTGTGTGTTCATCCTAAGATGCATCAATATTAAAAAGAAAATTATCTGGGATCACTCAGGTAGGATGCTATGGAGCTGAACTGAACCTATTCAGGCACCTAACAACTACAGGGATGTAATAGTTCATTTTAGTTATCAAACTAGATTAGATTAAGACACCTGGGAGATGAGTAAAGCCCAATAGTGAGTGTGTTTGGGATAGTGTTTCCAGAAATGATTAGTTCATGAAGACTCTGAGCTAACAAATGGCTTAACCCCTCAATAGAGTCATAATATGATGGCATGATTGAGAGACAAGGAAAACTAGAGGGTGGGCCTAGCTAGAGGAAATATGTCACTGGTGGCACATCCTTGGAAGCTATATCTTGCCCTAGCCATGTCTTGTGTCTTTTTTCTCTGCTTCCCAGTCACTATGATGTGAGCCACTTAGTAAGAAAAACATGTGTCTTAAATTTTCAGAACCCTATACAAGATAGCTATCATTAATCTTACCACTGTGAAACGTGATTTGAGAGAAACATATTCATGTTACATGCATGAGTACATATCAGTACACACATGTGCATGCGCATACACATACACACACACACACACACACACACACACACACACACACTGTTCTAATCACAGCAGGCTTGGTAAATGCCTTAAGCCCTACAGACCAATGCTACTTGGAGGCCACTGGTTGTCATAGAAACTTGGGCTTACTCTCGCTGTCCAGACAAGAGGCCCTAGTATTTTTGGCTGCAACCAAGAAACTGAAGAAGAGACCCTGAATCATGGTTTTGGACCTCTGCCTCTTAGATTGGCTGTTTCGGGTGAGAGCTGCTAACCATTTTGCCAAACACTTCAATGACATTTGAATTATGGCCTGTTTGCCAACAGAAGGGTCAGATTCTTTGCTAAAATCAAGCTTTATAAAGCTGTCATACAAAGACATCAGCTAATATTGACTTAAGAACAATGTGAAGAATGAACAAGGACAATTTCTTTGAGCCCATGGAAACAAACAATTATTGCTCCTGTTTGTTGTTGGAATCAGCTACAGTAGCTTGGACTGACTTCTTTTCATGAATGCCTGGGATGAGAAGCTGGAGAGCATGTACAAGAGCACACACAAGAAAGTACTAATCAGCATATAATTGAGATATTTTTGAGCGCTTACTAAATAGTATAAATAAAACTGATACCTGATGGTATCAGTTAGCTATTGCTGTATAACAAACCACACTGTAATTTGTAACTTAATAGCCATCTATTATTTTTCACAAGTCTACAGAATGACTAGGTGTCTTGCTGATTTGGACCAGCTTGCTTATGCATCTGTGGTCAATAGACCAGTCAAGTTGGTCTACAATGACTTCACCTAGGATTATTCTGTTTTGTGCCATGTTACTTTTCATTTTCAAGCAGATTAACTCAGCCTTGTTCTCTATGAAGCAATAGGAGCTCAAGAGGAAATGTTGAGGGCAAAGGAGCTCTTGAAGATCAAAACTAATACACTGTCATATTTGTCACTTTATTTTGGAGAAAATATCCATTGGGCTAACCTAGATCTCAAGAGTGGGGAGTAGATGATGAGCACCTGATCAGCCACCATCAAAGGGCAATCAATTCATTGCAGTGCTCATCAATAATTTGGTGAGGGTTAAATTAATTGGTTTAACATTTAAGACTCAGTATCACCCAGTTATTTTTATACCTACTTTTATGATGGAGAAACTGATAATTGGAGGAGTAACTTGATCATGATCACAAATCTGGAATGTAGGAAGCCAAGGTTTGAAACAAGTGTCACATAGCTACCTAACTACCTTTTCTTCTTCATTAAGTGAACCTGCCATTTCTATATGCTACTGAATGTTGACCCAAAGAAGCAGGTATGCCTGGCTTTGAGTATCCATGAGGAATGTGATAGTAGAAGGAGAAGTAGCTTGAGATGGGCATCTTTGGGTCCAAATAACTGCACATGTTTTACCTTACCTGAAAGATGAAGACAGTAATCCTGCCTTGTCAAGGCTGTGTGAAGAATAAATATGTTCTGGATTCTTAGTTTCAGATGTGACATTAGTCACAGGCTGTCAGATCTCAGAGCTCTCTGGGTTTTTTGTTTATTTGTTTGTTTGTTTGTTTGGCTTAGTTTTCTCATCTGTAGAATGGGAATACCAAAGCTGCTCATTTCACAGGGTTGCTACAAGGACTAATAAGTTAACACCTGCATATCCCTTACCACACTTCCTGCTACATACATGGCATATAATGATCAACTTGAGAATGTCCATATGTATCTGTTGGCTACACTGGCGCGCTGCTCCTTGTGGCTGGCCGCTGCCCGGGAGGAGAGTGCTGGAAGAGAGTCACGAGCCATGGTTACCTTTTTTGAGCTTTATTGGGGGGGGGAAAGAGGGAGAGAGGGAGGGAGAGAGGGAGAGAGGGAGAGAGGGGGACCGACTGGAGGAAGGAACGGAAAGGAGAGAGGCGCACACAGGGCCCACCCGCTTTTTTAGGCTGGGACGCCGTTGAAGGCTGATGACATAATTAAGGACCGAATCCTTACATCCAGATTTTCCCTTATTATAAAAAAAGCAGGTAGAGCTCCCAGCTCCCATCTTGCCCTGGACTTCCCTTCTGAAGCACAGGTGAGTCCCCTAACTTGCCCCCAACCCCATCCCTGGGCACCAGCCACTCCGGGGAAGACCTGCCCAACTTGGCCCCAGGTTCTTTTCACAGGGCAGGTTCCCTTCTAGCCCCACCGGGAAGGATCCCCTTCTCTAAGACCCCTGGCATACCCTGCAGTCTCCACGCCCTGCCCCCACGCCCATCCGCCTGAGCCCCAAGCCTCTTCCTGAGACTTAGAGGCCGGCCCCCAGCTCCCATCTGGCCCCGGACTTCCCTTCTGAAGCACAGCACAGCACAGAGAACTCCCATCTGGACAAGAGAGAGAGACTTCCTGAATCTGTCAGCTCTGTCTGAACCAAGTGTGCGGATAAGGCCAAGAACAAACCACAAGGAGATGGGCAGACGTCAAGGCAGAAACACATACAACAAAATGAATAGCAATACACCATAACCAGGCCCTAGCCCTCCTCCAACACCTAGACCTGAACATCAGAAATTGGAAGAAGCAGAAGAAAATAGCCTTATGAATGTCATCATGAAGAAGCTAGAGGCTCGTGTAGAGGAAAAGACAAAAAAATGTGAAGAACACTGTAAATAACTAGAGGAAAGGGCAAACAAATTAGAAGAAATCAAAAAAGTCCTGGAAGAGAACAATAAAATACTGAAAGAAAATCAAGAAAAATCAATGAATCAAATGAAGGAAACAGTCCAAGACCTGAAAAGGGAAATAGAAAAAATGAAGAAGACACAAACAGAGGGAATGCTGGAAATAGAAAATCTGAGAAAACGATTGGGAACTTCAGATGCAAGTATAATCAACAGAATGCAAGAGATGGAAGAGAGAATCTCTAGCGTTGAAGATACAATAGAAGAAATAGATTCATCAATTAAAGAAAACACTAAAGTCAACAAAGTCATGAACCAAAATGTCCAAGAAATTTGGGACACCATGAAAAGACCAAACCTACGAATAATAGGGGTAGAAGAAGGAGAAGAATACCAACTCAAGGGCACAGAAAATATATTCAACAAGATCATAGAAAAAAACTTTCCCAACTTAAAGAAGGAAATGCCTATGAAGATACAGGAAGCCTATAGAACACCAAACAGACTAAACCCCCCAAAAAAGTCCCCTCGCCACATAATAATTAGACAATTAAACGTACAGAATAAAGAAAGAATATTAAGAGCAGCAAAGGAAAAAGGCCAAGTGACATATAAAGGCAAACCTATCAGAATAACACCCAATTTCTCAATGGAGACTTTGAAAGCCAGAAGGTCCTGGACAGATGTAATGCAGACACTAAGAGACCATGGATGTCAGCCTAGACTAATATACCCAGCAAAACTTTCAATCATCATAGATGGAGTGAACAAGACATTCCATGACAAAGCCAGATTTAAACAATATTTATCCACAAACCCAGCCCTACAGAAAGCACTAGAAGGAAAATTCCAACCTAAGAAGTCAGATACACCCTCGAAAACACAGGCAATAGATAAAGCCACAGCAGTAAACCCCAACGAAGAAAAGTACACACACATCACCACCAAAAAATAACAGGAATGAACAATCACTGGACATTAATATCCCTCAATATCAATGGACTTAACTCACCTATAAAAAGACATAGGCTTACAGAATGGATACGAAAGCAGGACCCATCTTTCTGCTGCATACAAGAAACACATCTCAAATTCAAAGATAGACACTACCTAAAAATAAAAGGCTGGGAAAAGACTTTCCAATCAAATGGTCTTAAGAAACAAGCGGGTGTAGCCATCCTGATATCCAGCAAAATAGACTTCAAACTAAAATCAATCAAAAGAGATCAAGAAGGGCATTACATACTCATCACAGGAAAGATCCACCAAGATGAAGTCTCAATTCTGAACATTTATGCCCCAAACACAAGGGCACCCACATATGTAAAAGAAACATTATTAAAGCTTAAATCACATATAAAACCCCACACATTAATAGTGGGAGACCTCAACACCCCACTTTCACCACTGGACAGATCCCCCAAATCGAAACTTAACAGAGAAATAAAGGACTTAATTGATGTCATGACTCAAATGGACTTAATCGACATCTACAGAACATTCCATCCTAACAAAAAAGAATATACCTTCTTCTCAGCACCCCATGGAACCTTCTCTAAAATCGACCACATACTTGGTCACAAAACAAATCTAAACAGATACAAAACAATTGGAATAACCTCCTGTGTTCTATCAGACCACCATGGTCTAAAGTTGGATTTCAACAACAACAAAAACTACAGAAAACCTACAATCTCATGGAAACTGAACAATACCCACCTGAATCACCAATGGGTTAAGGAAGAAATAAAGAAAGAAATTAAAGACTTCCTAGAGATCAACGAAAATGAAGACACCACATATCCAAACCTATGGGACACTATGAAAGCAGTACTAAGAGGGAAATTCATAGCACTAAACGCCCACATAAATAAGCTGGAGAAATCTCACACTAGTGACTTAACAGCACACCTGAAAGTTCTAGAACAGGAAGAAGCAAAGTCTCCCAGGAAAAATAGATGCCAGGAAATTATCAAAGTGAGAGCTGAAATCAATAAAATAGAAACAAAGAGAACAATACAAAAAATTAATGAAACAAAGAGTTGGTTCTTTGAGAAAATCAACAAGATAGACAAGCCCTTATCCAAACTAACCAAAAGACAGAGAGAGAGCATCCAAATCAACAAAATCAGAAATGAAAAGGGGGACATAACAACAGACATTGAGGAAATCCAGAGAATCATCAGGTCATACTTCAAAAACCTCTATTCCACAAAACTGGAAAACCTAAAAGAAATGGATAATTTTCTGGATAGTTACCACATACCTAAATTAAATCAAGACCAGATAAACTATTTAAATAGTCCAATAACCCCTAACGAAATAGAAACAGTCATTAAAAGTCTCCCAACCAAAAAAAGCCAGATGGTTTCAGTGCAGAATTCTACCAGATCTTCAAAGAAGAGTTAATACCAATACTCTCTAAATTGTTCCAAACAATAGAAACAGAAGGAACATTACCAAACTCCTTCTATGAGGCTACAATTACCCTGATTCCCAAACCAAACAAGGATACAACAAAGAAAGAGAACTACAGACTGATCTCCCTCATGAACATTGATGCAAAAATACTCAATAAAATACTGGCAAACAGACTCCAAGACCACATCAAAACAATTATCCACCATGATCAAGTAGGATTCATTCCAGGGATGCAAGGATGGTTCAACATACGAAAGTCTGTCAATGTGATACACCATATAAACAAACTCAAAGAAAAAAACCACATGATCATCTCACTAGATGCTGAAAAGGCATTTGACAAAATCCAACACCCCTTCATGATAAAGGTCTTGGAGCGATCAGGAATACAGGGAACATACCTAAACATAATAAAGGCAATTTACAGCAAGCCAACAGCCAACATCAAATTAAATGGAGAGAAACTCAAAGCAATTCCACTAAAATCAGGAACGAGGCAAGGCTGTCCGCTCTCCCCATACTTATTCAATATAGTACTTGAAGTTCTAGCCAGAGCAATAAGACAACATAAGGAGATTAAGGGGATACAAATTGGAAAGGAAGAAGTCAAGCTTTCCCTATTTGCAGATGACATGATAGTATACTTGAGCAACCCCAAAGATTCCACCAAGGAACTGATACAGCTTATAAACACCTTCAGCAACATAGCAGGATACAAGATCAACTCCAAAAAATCAGTAGCCCTCCTATATACAATGGACAAAAAAGCAGAGAAGGAAATCAGAGATACATCACCCTTTACTATAGCCACAAATGACATAAAATACCTTGGGGTAACACTAACCAAGCAAGTGAAGGACCTATATGACAAGAACTTTAAGTCCCTGAAAAAAGAAATTGAAGAAGATGTCAGAAAATGGAAAGATCTCCCATGCTCATGGATAGGCAGAACTAACATAGTAAAAATGGCAATCTTACCAAAAGCAATCTACAGATTCAATGCAATCCCCATCAAAATACCAACACAATTCTTCACAGACCTGGAAAGAATAATACTCAACTTCATATGGAAAAACAAAAAACCCAGGATAGCCAAAAGAATCCTGTACAATAAAACAACCTCTGGAGGCATCACGATCCCTGACTTCAAGCTGTACTATAGAGCTACAGTAATAAAAACAGCTTGGTACTGGCATAAAAACCGACATGTGGGCCAATGGAATGGAATTGAAGACCCTGACATTAATCCGCACACCTATGAACAAATAATTTTTGACAAAGAAGCCAAAAGTGCACAATGGAAAAAAGAAAGCATCTTCAACAAATGGTACTGGCAAAAGTGGATATCAACATGTAGAAGGCTGCAAATAGATCCATATCTATCACCGTGCACAAAACTTAAGTCCAAGTGGATCAAGGACCTCAACATAAACCCTACTACTCTGAACCTGCTAGAAGAGAAAGTAGGAAGTAGTCTTGAACGCATTGGCATAGGAGACCACTTTCTAAATAGAACACCAGTAGCACAGACACTGAGAGAAACAATCAATCAATGGGACCTCTTGAAACTGAGAAGCTTTTGTAGGGCAAAGGATACGGTCAACAAAGCAAAGCGACAGCCTACAGAATGGGAAAAGATATTCACCAATCCCACATCTGACAGAGGACTGATATCCAGAATATATAAGGAACTCAAGAAATTAGATATCAAAATGCCCAACAGTCCAATTAAAAAATGGGCTATAGAACTAAACAGAGAATTCTCAACAGAGGAAACTCAAATGGCTGAAAGACATTTAAGGAATTGCTCAACATCCCTAATCATCAGGGAAATGCAAATCAAAACAACTCTGAGATACCACCTTACGCCTGTCAGAATGGCTAAGATCAAAAACACTGAAGACACCTTATGCTGGAGAGGATGTGGAGCTAGGGGAACTCTCCTCCACTGCTGGTGGGAATGCAAGCTTGTACAACCACTTTGGAAATCAATATGGCGCTTTCTTAGAAAATTGGGAATCCATCTCCCCCAAGATCCAGCTATACCACTCTTGGGCATATACCCAAGGAATGCTCAACCACACCACAAGAGCACCTGTTCAGCTATGTTCATATCAGCATTGTTTGTAATAGCCAGAACATGGAAACAACCTAGATGCCCTTCAACTGAAGAATGGATAAACAAAATGTGGTACATATACACAATGGAATACTACTCAGCAGAGAAAAACAATGACATCATGAGGTTTGCAGACAAATGAATGGACCTAGAAAAAATCATCCTGAGTGAGGTATCCCAGACTCAGAAAGACAAACATGGTATGTATTCACTCATAACAGGATACTAGATGTGGAACAAGGATGACTGGACTGCTACTCACATCACCAGGCAGGCTACCTGGAAAACAGGACCCCAAGAAAGACACAGGGATCGCCCAATGACAGAGAAATGGAATGAGATCTACATGAACAGCCTGGACATGAGTGGGGGTAGTGAAGGGCGAGGGTCGAGGGAAAGAGAGCTTGGGTGAGTGGGAGATCCCAGCTGGATCAACAACAGAGAGGGAGAACAAGGAATAGGAGACCATGGTAAATGAAGACCACATGAGAATAGGAAGAAACAAAGTGCTAGAGAGGCCCACAGAAATCCACAAAGATACCCCCACAACAGACTGCTGGCAATGGTCGAGAGACAGTCCAAATTGACCTACTCTGGTGATGGGATGGCCAAACACCCTAATTGTCGTGCTAGAAACCTCATCCAACTACTGAGGGATCTGGATGCAGAGATCCATGACTAGGCCCCAGGTGGATCTCTGGGAGTCCAATTAGCGAGAATGAGGAGGGTTTATATGAGAGAGAATTGTTGAGACCAAGGTCGGATAAAGCACAGAGACAAATAGCCAAACAAACAGAAACACATGAAATATGAACCAATGGCTGAGGGGTCACCAACTGGATCAGGCCCTCTGAGTGGGTGAGACAGTTGATAGGCCTGATCTGTTTGGGAGGCATCCAGGCACTGGCACTGGGTCCTATGCTCATTGCATGAGTCAGCTGTTTGAAACCTGGGGCCTATGCAGGGTCGCTTGGCTCGGCCTGGGAGGAGGGGACTGGACCTACCTGGACTGAGTCCACCAGGTTGATCTCAGTCTGTGGGGAAGGCTTTGCCCTGGAGGAGATTGGAATGGGGGGCAGGCTGGGGGGAAGGTGAGGGGGGCGGGAGGGGGGAGAACAAGGGAATCTGTGCCTGTATGTAGAACTTAATTGTATTGCAAAATAAATTAATTTAAAAAAAAAAAGTCTAGTACATGCCCATTCAGTGGATTTTCCTTTGATCTCTGTGCTGCTGGAGGCTGACCCCCCAGGCAGCGATAGTGTATAAACTTGTTTCTATAGGAGAAGAAATATACAATAATTGTAAGTAATATGTTCCCATTTTAGTAAATTAAGAGAAATGGGAAAATAGAATTAAGAGCCATGAAAATATTCCAGAAGCTTTCCAGTTTGGGTATGAGAAGCATTGGTCTTTGAACATCTGAATAGAAAACTTTGTCTCACCAAAGACTTATTTAATTAAATTGTCTTATCCTTGAAAAAAAAAAAAAAAAAAAAAAGCAGGTAGATGGGACTAGGGGCATCATTCCTCTCAAAACCTGCAACCAACTCTTGGATGTTGGTTGGCTCTAGGGGAATGGAGAAGGGGAGTTTTCCAAGGTAGACAAGTGTTGTGGAATACTGTCTGTCATTCATTTGCTCTGGAGACATGTATCCCTCTTGGCTGTGGCTGGGAACTTTTTGTTTGACAAGATGCTGGTGACACAGAAAAAAACTTAGAGAGATAAAAGAATCGTTATTATTTTATGTTGACATTTATCTGAGGTAGATCCGGCCTGTCCCTATGGATTTTGAAACATGTTAAGCTTTATCAGAGACAGATTATTTTAAAATACCTGTTTCCTTTACTAGTTCAGCATCTAGGAGACAGGTTATCAATTGTCAAAAGCATCTCATAGTTATAGATGTTTACATTAAAGTCTTTTTGTGGTGCCCAGACACTTTTAGATCTGGGGATGTAAATACCTTTTAGCTGTTAGAATTTCTTATTTGATGATCTCTGGACTCTGGTTTTGTGGTGGTCCTGTACCATTAGCTGAACAGTGAGTTAGAACAGGGAACTGGGAAGAGAAAAGCTTGTGGTGCATGAGAATTTACTTTTTGGAATTAGGGATAAGGCAAAGATCAGGGCCCTGTCTGTATGTACATGAGAAACACAGGCATGGATCTGGAGTGAAGCAATGAGCTCTTATTTTAGGTGGAAATCTTTTTTCATTAAGTAACTCTGAAAGTGCAATTAAATCTGGTGAGGTGGTAAAGCTGTCCTCTGTACTCAAAAACAAAGGAGAGGTGGCATCCCAAAACTCCCAGGACTGAGTCAGTGGCTCTGGTGTTCAGAAGGAAAGAAAGAGATCGCTTCCCTGCTGTGTTCTGGGTTCCCTGCCATGTCTGTAGCCAAGCCTAGGTCTGTTGGAGGTCTTAGCTTGATGTACCCATGCATCTTGGCACCTGGGGGCAGTCAGCTAACTCTTTGTCTTTCTAGGCAGCACTTTTAACAAGGCTGTTGATAGCCTGGCAGGGCATTCACTAGCCCGTGGCCTTTCCTCACTTAAAACAGGGACCCAACAGCTTTTGGGAGTAAGTGAGTGCCAGCACTTGGCAATTTTGTTTTCGGGCTTTTATCTCTTCCCTGGCACACCTTAAATGCCACAGACGACTCTTTTGCCTGTGGGGTCAGGAGCCTTGCTCTCCAGATGCTTAAGTTTTAGTCGGGGAGGTCTGGGGAACAAGAGCGGAAAGGAGAGAGGTGCACACAGGGCCCACCCACTTTTTATGCTGGAACGCTGTTGAAGGCTGATGACGTAATTAAGGACCGAATCCTTGCAGTGTCTACATTGTGCGTTGAATTACAAGAAGTCAAACAAGGCCAATGGACTAAACCCTCTAGAGAATCTGACCCAAGCAAGTATTTGTTCAGCTGTTGTAGATTGCCCAGGGTCTGGGCATAACTCTATATCTGGCATGGGATATCTGAGGGGAAAAAAAAAATCTATGTACACTATGCCCTTATGTCTGTTAACTTTATTCCTCTAAGACAAAATTCAGTTCCTTCAGGCATTCAGGGCAAGAACAAATCTAGATACATGAAGCTCTTTGTCCATCTACTTTATTTCTCTGGCATGAAATCCTGTCTACACAGCTTCAGTTCTGTCCTTACACTCAGTTCCTCTTAGTCCTGCTAACAATTAAGCTCTTATGCTTCCAGCCTCATGTTCATCCTCTGTTTCTTCACCCTCCATCTTCACTTGCTCTCTGCTCCTGGCTCTGATGAACTCCACAAATGTTCTGCCTTACCATCTAGAAATCTCTGTGTTCTTTTCTTCTCCCTGGCCATGCCATTCTGTCTCTACAGAAAACACCTGTTCCTTCTTTCCCTGGCCATGTTGTTCTCTGCTTCCTCAGGAATGTTGCTCCACCCTACCTTCCACCTTGATATGAGAACATCTTTTGTTCTCAGTCAATTGCTCTGGAGAGCCACTAGGCCTCAAGGCAAGGGGATGGTCTGAGCTTCATTAGCACAAGAAACAAAGCTATGCAACTCCAGCCAGCTTGTCTCCTAGGCTCAGCAGGGAAGTTAGTTACCTAGAAGTTCAACAGGTCTGAGGAGCTTAACTGTTTGTCCAATGGTGTGGAAATATTTGGGCATGCAAGAATTTCATAGCAGAAGACAGCTGAAATATTAAAAACTGAATAGCGCCAATAGTCATAATAAATGGCTTGCCTTTTGATAGACCCTTGGCTGGTCAAATTATAGCTTTAGTACACAGCTGAATCTCTATAATATATTCTTGTGGCTTACCATGAGCTGTGCCTTGCATTTAGGAATCATGAGACATGACAACTGACAAACCTAGACATTCACTCTAACTTCAAGCTCTGTTTGGGAAGCTCTGCACAATTTAGAGGGCACCAATGGAGGTGAGTGTTAAAGCCATTCTGTGTGACAATCCTTGGAGTTGTCTTGCTGCTTTTCCAAAGTATGTAATTGGTATCCTCCTTAGAGGTACACAGCTAAGGGAGATGCTTGTATTTAGTTGTTAAAACTAAGAGTAAAGTATTATCAAAGAAAATGAGTCATCTTACATCCATTCCCACATTTATGAACATTTACACAGACACACACACACATACACTTGTATACTCAGGGAAACAGATATATACAGAGAAACAAATAAACTTGGACATTTAATTGTATTTAAAGGACAAATATTCTGAAAAAAAATCAATGTCATGAAATGAGCTATGTTCTCCTGAAATTCATGTGTTAAAGTTCTACCTCCTCCCCCCCACCCCACCCCCACACTTCATATTTGAGTTCTAAAGATGTAGATGAAGTTAAATGAGTTCATATGATTAGACTAGCTATAATCCAACATGAGTTGTGTCTTTAAAAAAAGAGTGTACTTGGACAAAGACACACACACTTGGAAGATTATGTGAGACATAAGGAGAAGACAGCCATCTATAAACCAAGTCAAGAGAACTTAGAAGAAATCATATCTACCAACATTCACATCCTGTGCTTCCAGCCTTCAGAACTGTTTGTACTTGGTCTTATGGCAGCTTGATATACCATGCTTTTTTGATGCCCATGGGAGGCCTGCCTCTTTCTGAGCAAATATGGAGCTTGGGGGTGGGGAGAGGGTAGGTGGGGCAGTAGGAGGAAAGGAGGGAAGGGAGGCTGTGGTAGGAATATAAAATTAATTAAGTAATTAAAATTTTAATTAATTATTAAAAAATAAATTAAAAAAAAATATCCATCGTTTAAACCAGGCAGCCTGTGGTAGTTTCTTATAGCACTCTATGCCGTTTAATTTTTTTGTCAGCTTGACACAAGCCAGGGTCATCTGGGAAGAAGGAACCTCAATTGGGAAAATGCCTCCATCTGACTGGCCTTTAGGTAAGTTTGCGAAGGCATTTTCTTTGTTAATGATTGATCTGGGAGGGTCCAGCCCACTAGGGTCAGTGCCACTGATGGTCCTGGGTTACTGGAGAAGCAATTCAGTAAGCAGCCATCCTCCGTGGTCTCTGTTTCAGGTCTTGGCTGTAGGTTCCTGCCTTGAGTTCCTGCCCTGACTTCCTTCAGTGGTGAACTGAGACTTGGGGTGCACAATCCAAAGGAAACCTGTCTTTTCCACGTTGCTTTTGGTCAGGGTGTTTTACCAAGGCAACAAAAACCAAACAAGGGTCCACTCTGAAAAGACTATTGCATTTGTTAACTGGCCAGTCATGTTATTAGCGAATTTATAAAAAAGAATCCGAGATTCCCAGGCATCGGCCAGGAGATACAGAAGAAAGGAGATGGGGCGAGGGAAGCTCTGGCTCACAGAAATGTGGGTAAAGGCTGAGTTCAGAGGCATTCCTTTCTCACTCAGTAGAATGCCTCTGGCTTAACTACAGAGCTCCCAGTTGCACCTCTGGAATTCATGTTCATGGTTGGCATTTTGCTTCAGCCTACCCCCCTGTCTTTTACTCTCTGGCATCCTGATCCTTCTAAACTCCATGCTTTTCTCTGATTAGGCCAGTGTCATGCCCACATAGACTCTATACCCTGCTTTCACCACATCTCCATATGTGGGGACTGAAAAGTGTGAAAATAGAGCATTTTCTGTACACCCATTATATCTGTGATTCTGCAAGCCTCTTTGGTTTGTATTTCACTTCACGTTAATGTAAATAGTTGGCATTTTTTAAATTAAGGACTCAGCTGCTTGTAGGACAGGTGGAGTTTGAAATCAAACAACCACCATGCACTGGAAGCCTGTACAACAACCTTTATTATGCTGCTCAGTGGCATCTGAGAAAACCAACATGTCCTTTGGCACTAATACAACCACCTAGAACCCATGTGAGCTAGCCAATTTGCACTTCAAGAAAATGTCCCCAAGCTGTCTCACTTCGGCAAGTGTCTCATGGCTGTTTAAAAGATATAAGTCATGACTCAACTTGTTGCAGCTGCCTGAAGTGAACCTGGGACTTGCTCAAATTGGGGAACATCAATGGCCCTGCATGAAATGGACGACAATGGGCAACAAAAGGAAGTTATGCTGATTTATAACACAGATTAAAACCATCTCATTTTCCCCCTTATCACAATTAAAACTGAAAGCTTTTTCAATCACACGACCTACAGCACATGCATTTTCTCATTTATTCTCCATTAAGTCAGCTATAATTCATTCATACCATTTTCATATCTCTCCTATTCTAGCTAACCCGTTTCCCTATTTGCAAGATGAGTCTTAAGTCTGTGAACGCACTCTAATTGCAAGACTAAAAGTGGCCAAGTGGCCAATTTGGCCAACTCCTTATATTTATGGCTTCCATGGTTCACCATTTTGGGGTTGGTTTTTTTTTTTTTAGATTTTTTATTTTTATTATTAATATGTATGTGTGTCTGTATGGAGGTATGTGCACGTGAGTGCAGATGTCATCAGAGGCCAGAATATGTCAGATATCCCTGGAACTGGAATTACAGGCTGTTTTGAGCCACCCAACGTGGGAACCAACTCAGGTCCTCTGCAAGAGCAGTACAAGCTCTTAACCACATCTCTTCAGCCTTATCTTACTTTTACAAACACTTTAGTCCCACCTGACTGAATTGATCAGCATTAGCTATCGGGTCTGTGTGCCTTCATTTTTACCTTTTCCTGTGATTGGATAAAGACTACACACACACACACACACACACACACACACACACACACAGGTTTAATAGAAATATAATGATGTTATCTACATAACTTTGCAATATGATTTTTTTTCACTTGGTGATGTTGACTTGAAGATCTGTCCCACACACATAGACAACATTGATTCTTTTAATTGTAGCATATATTTTAAATTTATTTGCTTTGAGACAAATCCAACAATGTAGGTCAGGATAGCCTGAAACTATTGATCATTCTGCTTCAGCCCATCCTGCAAGTACTAGGATCACAAACATGTGTTACTATACCTGGCTCAGTAGTAGCATGAAATTTGATAATAAAAATCAATCAACCACCTTTTGGTTATATTTAGCTTGGTTTTTCTTTATGGTTTGATTATTTTTAATATTATAGATTATATTCCTGTGATAAACATAGTTGTGTACATATTTTTATTGTAAACATCCTGAAAGTAAAAATGAATATTTTTAGTTGCCTTTAATACACTGACAGTATTTCCCTAAAAAGGTACAGCCACATATTCCTCACACCTGAACTCAGTCACATACATGTTGAGATGTAGCAACCCATCATTTATTTAGAAAAATGACCATTGATGCCATTTGAAATTTGGATTTCCACCTGCTTACAAAGGCCTCACATTTTTCTTCTGGATTAAGCCAGTTAACTTTAGACCGACAGCTGTGGAACCTGCATGGGACCAGACTAGACCCTCTGCATATGGGAGACAGTTGTATACCTGAGTCTGTTTGAGGGGTCCCTGGCAGTGTGATCAGGATCTATCCCTGGTGCATGAGCTGGCTTTCTGAATCCCATTACCTATGGTCAGACATTTTACTAACCTTTCATGCAGGGGGGAGGGGTTGGTTCTGCCTCACTGAATGTACCAGGATTAGCTGTCTTCCCATGGGAGAACTTACCCTTTTGGAGGAGCAGATGAGAAGTAGCAGAGGTGAGGGTGGGGGGAGCAGGAAGAGGCATGAGAGAGGGATCTGTGGTTGGTATGTAAAATGGATAAAAAAAATTAAAACAAAAAAAGAAGTGAAAGAGGGTTACTAACATATCATACATTTTGCTATACATATATATGAGTTTTTACTATAAAGTTTATTTTTCTTCCCTAAAATGTGCTTCCATTCAAAAGTTCTACAATTATACTCTTAAATTTTCACTGGATTTTCATCTATAGACAGTTTTACTATTGGTATATAGCTTTAGATAAAAATGTCCTAGTAGTTTAAGATTTTCTGCATCATTCTCCATACTTGACACTCTGTGTTTCATATAGGAGACAGGCAGTGGTGTTGCATGCCTTTAATCCCAGCACTCAGGAGACAGGGCCAGGCAGATCTCTGTGAGTTCGAGGCCAGCCTGGTCTACAGAGCAAGGACAGGTACCAAAACTACACAGAAAAACCCTGTCTCAAAAAACAAAACAAAAAAAAGAGGGGCTCAGGAAAGCCTGGTGAATAAGTAAAAATGGAGAGAAGCTGGGAGGAAGAAAGGAGAGAGTGATGAAGGATGAATGGACAAGAGGGTGACAAGAAGGAAGGAAAGAAGGACAGAGGGAAATAAGGAAGCAGAAATAGGAGAGGAAAAAAGTCAACTAGAAGAGAAAAAGGAAAGATGTAAAGGTCTTTCTACATTTATGGGGTAGGAAGGCCAATTGGAAGAGTAGTAGGGATAACACAGAATAGGTTCTACTGCAAAGAGAGGAAGACAGAAAGAGTCTTGCACATTCCAGAGAAGGTGGTAGAGCAGCTGAAAAGCATATAGAAACAGAAAGTTGATGTAGCAAAAAGAAATGTGTAGCACACACCTTTAGTCATAGTTCCCAGCCAGGTGGGAGAAGGAAAAACAGAAGCCTCTCCCAAAGGTAAGATCCAGGTAGCTCTTGTGAAAAGGTATCGGTAACTGTATTTATAGGATAAGAGTACAACACTCACAAGCCTTGCATCTGGAGTTGAGGGCAAGACGGTGACTCCTCTTGCTTAATGGCTCAACATTTAAGAAGAGATACATTTTATAATTCTCTATGTCTCTACAGGCTATGGTTGGATGCCATCTTTGGAGAAGCCTATTGTTTAAGAATGTGGTACTTGACGGGGGGTAGGCTTTAAAATGAAGCAATCACAAGTCAGAGACTGTGGGAGCAACTAGCCACAGCTTCTGGGTGGAAGACAGACATAAAGGGCAGTCATACACAGGAACAGTCGGACATGGACATGCTGTGTTCAGACAGCAGTGTACTCAGGCATTAAAAGACAGAGCTGTCAGTATCCTGGCCCTCCATGGATAAGGGCAGATCCCACCAACTGAGGATACTGGGGGAGCTCATATCACCAAACCTGAGGTTGTTAGGTTGCTCAACCCCAAAACTATCTTGTACAATATATTGTCTACTGTAATCTACAACTTCGAACTATCCCACCTTAATCAGAAAGGCTATCATAGAAAATCCAAACATGAAGTGCTTGCTAGGATGTGGGGGGAAGGGGAAGTGTTATTCACCATTGTTAAGAATTTAAATTCGTGTAGCCATTATGGAAATTCCTCAGAAAACTAAAATAGAGATGTCACATGGCTCAGCAATCTCATTCCTGAGGAGATATCCAAAGTAGTCAGTCTTTCACAAAATCTACATATTCATGGTTATTGTGATACCCGCCTAGATGCCTATCAGCTGATGAATGGAAAAAGAAAATGAGCCATGCACACAGAGGGACATTTTATTCAGTCATAACAACAATTGAAATTGTGCTATTTGTTGGGAAATTGATATAACTGGAGATTATCATGTTAACTGAAGTAAGCCAGGCTCAGAAACTCAGAAATACAAGCATCAAAGTCTTCTATTATGTTAGATTTTTTTACAATATATATGAAAGTTATACATATAGAATATGTATATTATGATATTATTAAATACCAGGAGCCATCTCCAGCAGTAGACAGGTCCCAACAGAGGATGTAAGGAGTTGGTAGGGGAAGGAGGTGAGCCAGGCTCTGGTTGTGATGAGAATCTTGCAGCCTGACTGGCTAGCAGCCAGAGTGCTTCTTTATTTATACAGAATTTAGTAAGCAGAGATAGATTCATGATATTCCAATACATAGATCATATCATTTTTGGTTTTGGACAAGTGTTTCACTTCCTTTTGCTCATCTTTTAGTCATCATTAATAAACTATGACAGAACAGAGTTATCTTTTTCAATCATTTTCCCTCAAGTTTTGACATTGTTAATAAACAGTTATTGTTCTTATTCATTAACCCCATAACTGAATTTTAAAAATCTAGAGGCATATGATAGCCTTTTCTCAGGCTAGTAGTTTTGTGGCTACAAGGACATTAGACCAAAACAAAAATCTTCAAGTCAGCCCAGGCATATTGCCATGTCCCAAGAAGTGTATTATTAACTCTTAATGGTCAGAGTACCCAAAAAAAATCACCAGGCCAAAGCTGCTGCAGTTATTATTCAAATTCTGGCATAACAAAATATTTAATTTTATATCTTTATAGAATTTGTCTATATGTCTAATCTTGGAATTCTTTTGTTCCTTCGTCATATGACACCAATGTAGATCTGCATGTACTAACTTTTCTAAAGAAGAGAAGTCCTGATATCTCATTCTTACATCATCTATTTACATCATTCTTCATTCATCAATATAAATCTCTGTGTAGGGCAGTGCTGGCTGAAGTTTCTCTTCCACCTACCTGTTCCCAAATATCCAGCAGCTGCTTCCCCAATAACTGATTCAGAGGCTTAATATTATTTATAAATACTTGGGTGGTAGCTCAGGCTTATTACTAACTAGCTCTTATACTTAAATTAACCCATAATTCTTATCTATGTTTAGACACATAGCTTGGTACCTTTTCTCAGTGTGGCATTCTCATTTTGCTTCCTCTGTGTATGGCTGGTGACTCCTGACTTCATCCTTCCTCTTCCCAGAATTCTCCTAGCCTGGTTACCCTACCTGGCTACTGGCCAATCAGCACTTTATTAAACCAATTCGAGTGATAAATCTTTACAGTGTACAAGAGCATTATCCCACAGCAAGGCAGAGGTTACTTCAGCTAATCTAACTTTATTGTTCTATATGTCACATAATTACCTGAGTGTATAGTGGGAAGAGGCTTGTAGTCTGAACTGTGACCAATTCCTCTAGCCCCCCAAATCTTGTTGACCTTTTAAAGTTTACTTTGTTTTGAATATCTTGTTCCTGAGTAAATACGTGGAGAGATGTTTCAAAAATGTCTCATAACCTCATAAAGAGACCTCTGGCTTCTTTATGTGTGTCACAACCTCCAAAGCATAAGGAAGACCTTCAAGTAGATAAGAATGTCTCCCTAAAAGCAGGAAAGCTAGTATGTTCAGGGCTTTCCTGGGGAAAGAAAGCTTAGAAGCAGCACTCCTGGGAGAAGACATAAATGATTCATAAGAAATTTTCCATCAATCCAATATCCCCAAATTGTACAAATATTAAAAGTCTCCCAAGTATGGACCAGGTGGAGATGAAAACCAAAGGTGGCACAGTAGCCATAATGTAGCTCAGCTTTCCTGGATCTTTGTTAGGCAGCTGTGCTGGCTTTGTGACTTTTGCCATTCCCATTAGATATGGCTGTTCTAATGAAAGCCAAAAGAAGACCCTTTGGAAAGAGGGAAGTGCGTAATTAAAGAGAATAGGGATAAGAATAGAGGGTAATGAGGGACTGATTATAATCAAAGTATAATGATATGTGGATATGAAAATATAATAAGAAAACATACTATTCTGCATGCCAACTAAAAAAGTTTAGTAAAAAAGGAAAATGTGTTTCTATACCTTTAGGAGAAAATACTATTTCCTATATCACTTAAGATAACAACATTATTCCCCATGTCTATGTTAAGTTTCATATTTGTTGACATTGCAATATTGGTAAGAGGCATAAACTCTCCTGATAGCTGATTAATCTCATATATCTTTTCTAGCTTAGGAGATAGATCCTTCTGGGCTTACAGCTTTGATCTTTTATTTATTAGATTATTTACTCTGGAAAATTTGCATTGGTTAGTATTAATTGTCAACTTGACATTTAGGAGGTAGACCTCTAAAAATACATGTGAGGAATTGTCTTGGTTGAATTAACTGATGTGGGAAGATACACCCTAATTGTATGTAGGATCATTCCCTGATCAGAGGATCATAGACGATAAGAAACAGAGAAGGCAAGCTGAGCACTTTTATACATGCATCCACAGATCCATCCTGATTATGGATGTTGTGTGACAAGTTTTCTGAAGCTATTGCTGTTATGATTTACCTCACAGTGATAAACTGTGACCTACAAATGATGGAATCTAATCTGGAACTTTAAACAAACATAAACCTTTTGTCCCTTAAGTTGATTTTGTCAGAGTACTTTATCACAACATTAGGAAACAAAAACTAAGTCAGAAATTTTATTGAGAAGTGGAACCATGGCTGTCATGAACATAACCATACAATTTTTATGCATTTGAAACTGTGCTTTTTTTCATTTTGTTTTGTTTTTTAGGAGTGTAAAAGAATATGAAGTGTTGGCTAAAAATCCTCTGAAGGCTAGAATAAGAGCTTAATGGGTCATTCTCTTGGGAGCTTAGAAGATAAGAACATTGAAAGGAGTTGAAGAGTGGAAATGTGGCTCATCAGGTTTCATGGTGGGGAGGGAATAAGGACTCTCTCAAGAATAGAACTAGGGACTATTTATGTGGTATTTATCTAAGAATATGGTTTCATTCTACCCATGTCCTGAGAACTTGAATGAAGTTGAATTTCAAGATAATGGACTAATTTTTTTGAGGATGGAACAAACATGCATGGATGAGCTTAAAGTGTCAGACAAGAAAACTGCAGATAATGAAATAGCAGTAACTGTTAAGAAGATCAGTATCATTAAAGAAAAACTGATGCTCTGTATAGGGACAATAAGAAAGTATTTTTTTCAGGTCAGCACACAGAATTGGATACAGCTATGGTCCAAGGGAGGCTAGACTACATCTCCAATCAATGGCATAATTTGGTGGTGGCTTCCACCCTGTACTTACTTTGAAGACATGAAATGTGAAAATTCAGAGGACTGCAGTATTATGTGTGAGGATTGGAGTACCTGCAGAAAGGCCTTTGAGAGGCCACTGTGTGACTCCACGGTAAAGCCTAGGTTGCAGAAGCCTGTCACAGAAGCTGCATGTGTTACAGTAACAGAACTGGAGAAGTGGAGCTGCCTGAGTTGGAACTCAGTTGGTTGCATTGTAAGTCCTGGATGCTGGGCATAGAGTGACAAGATGTGATGTTTAACCTGATGGACTCTGGATTCACATTGTTGGAATTGATTGTTCTTTGCTATGCCCCAGTTATTCTATTTTTAACCACAGTTTCCCCTCTATCCTCTCCTCCCATTCACTTCCTCCAACTCCCCTCTGTGTCTCACAACCCCATCCACTTCTCCTCTGTTTCTATTTGGAAAGGGAAGACCTCCCATGGACATCAATGAAACATGGCATATCAAGTTGTAGTAAGACTAAGCACTTTGCCTTCTATTAAGGCTGAAAAAGGCAACCCAGTATGAGAAATAGGGTCCCAAAAGCCTGTGAAAGAGTGAGAAATAGGCTCTGATCCCACTGTTAGGAGTCCCACAAGAAGACCACTCTACATAATTGTCACACATATGTACAGGGTGTAAGTCAGTCTCATGCAGGCTCCCCAGTTGTCAGTTTAGTCTCTGTGAGCTCCTATGAGCCCAGGTTAATTGATTTTGTGGGTTTTCTTGTGATGTCCTTAACCCCTGTGGCTCCTATTATCATTCTTCCCTCTCTTCAGCAGGATTCCTTTGACCTAATGTTTGGCTGTGGGTCTCTGCATCTGTTTCCACCAATTGCTGGATGAAGCCTCTCTGATGACTATTGGGCTAGGCATTAATCTATGAATACAGCAGAATATCATTAGGCAACATTACATTAACATTTTTTTCCTCCAGTCGTGTTTGGTTCCATCCTCAGGTTCTAGACCATCTGGCTTCTGGGTCCTGGCACTCCAGGTAATTTCAGGGGTGGGCTCACTTTTGTGGCATGGGACTCAGGGTAGAGCAGTCATTGATTGGCCACTCCCAAATCTCTGTGCCACCATTACCTCTTACCAGCCTTTCCAGCATATCCCACAGACAGGACAGACTTTAGATCAAATGGCTGGGTTGCTGTCCCAATCCCTCTACTGGAAGTCTTTCCTAGTCACAGGAGATGACCAGTTCAGGTTACATATCTATAGTTGCTAGGAGCCTTAACGGGGGTAATCCTTGTAGATTCTTGAGGGTCTCCCTTGTACCATGTTACTACCTGACTCTAAAATGACCCCCTTTCCAGTAGGCTCTTTAAGTACTCTCTCCCTCACCACACCTCCACCTGATCCTTCATGTTCCCATCCTCACCCACCTCCAGTCCACACATGAAATCTCTTCTATTTCTCCTTCTCAGGGAGATCTGAGTGTCCCTCCCCCCTTGGACCCTCTTTATTAACTAGCATCTCTGGGTCTGTGGATTGTAGCATGGTTTACCATGGCTATCCTTTACTTTATAGCTAATATCCTTTATAAGTGAGTACATACCGTGTTTGTTTTTCTGGATCTTAATTACCTCATTCAGAATGATTTTTTCTGGTTCCATTTGCCTGCAAATTTCATGATGTCATTGTTTCCAACCACTGAGTAATACTCCATTGTGCAAATGTACCATGTTTTCTTCATATATTCTTCAGTTGCTATGAACATAGTTGAGCAAGTGGCCTTGTGGCATGCTTGAGCATCTTTGGGTATTTGCCCAAAAATGGTATAGTTGGGTCTTGGGGTAGATCAATTCCCCATTTTCTGAGAACTGCCGTGTTGATTTACAAAGTGGCTGTACAAGTTTGCACTCCCATTAGCAATAGAAGCATGTTCCCCTTGTTCCATATCCTCTCCAGCATGAGCTGTCACTTGTGTTTTTGATCTTAGCCATTCTGACAGGTGTAAGATGGAATCTCAGAGTCATTTTAATTTGCATTTCCCGGATGGCTAAGAATGTTGAACATCTTTGTATATTTTGGAAATCAGACCTCTGTCAGGAGTAGAGTTGGTGAAGATATTTTCCCATTCTGTTAGCTGCTGTTTTGTCCTATTGACAGTATCTTTTGCTTTTTAGTTTTATGAGGTCCCATTTATTAATTGTTGATTTTAGTGTCTGTGCTAGTAGTATTCTATTCAGGAAGTTGTGTCCTGTGCCAGTGGGTTCAAGGACATTTCCCACTTTCTCTTCTATCAGGTTCAGTGTATCTGTATTCATATGGAGGTCTTTGATCCACATAGACTTGAATTTTGTACAGGGTGATAGATATGAATCTATTTGCAGTCTTCTACATGTTGACATCCAACTATATCAGCACTATTTGTTGAAGATGCTTTTTTTTCCATTGTATAATTTAGACTTCTTTGTCAAAAATCAGGTGTCCATATGTGTGTGGATTTATTTCTGGGTCTTCAATTCAATTCAGTTAACCCACCTGTCTATTTTTGTGCCAACACCATGCAGTTTTTATTATTACAGCCCTGTAGTAGAGCTTGAAATCTGGGATGGTAATACCATCCGAAGTTCTTCTATTGTACAGGGTTGTTTTAATTCTTTGCTTTTTGTTTTGTTTTGTTTTTCCATATGATGTTGAGTGTTGTTCTTTTAAGGTCTGCAAAGAATTGTGTTGGAGTGTTAATGGGAATTGCATTGAATCTGTAGGTTGTTTTTGATAAGATGGCCATTTTTACTGTCAATCTTACAAATCCATGAGCATGGGTGATCTTTCCATCTTCCAATATCTTCTCCAATTTCTCTCACAAAAGTGGTTTGGCAATGTTACTTCTGTTTCTGTTTTGTGGAATAATTTGAAAATAATTGGTATTAGCTCATCTTTGAAGGTCTGGTAGAATTCTGTGATGAAGCCATCTAGCCTTGGGCTTTTTATGGTTGGGAAGATTATGGTTTAATGTGAAATATCTGGGTATCAAGTTGATAAGGCATGGAGTTGTGATAAGTAATATTGTGGGCCTAATTTTTGGTAATTACCTTTCAAATTTCTGCAGCAGGAATCTCAAACTGGCATCCTAGACAATATCATGAGATAAACGTTCTTCTAAATTACTTCCCAACTTTTATTGGGTTTCCTTAGGCCTTTAGCTCTGTCTCTCCAATGCTACAAACAACATAACCTCACATTTTTTTTTATCATTCCTGGTTACTAGCATGGCTCCTCCTAGACTCAAGTTTGAGCTTCCTCACTACCATGACTCTGGAGGACACATGTTCTAGCCTGACCTGAGTCACTTTCATGTTCTCAGACACATATATTAAGATAATTTTCCATCCTTTACTGCACGGCCATTTCCCTGATTCTTTGTGCATTTGTGTTTATGTCTCTCAGGTTAAAATCAATACCTGGGGAAACTTTAATATGTTCTTTCTCAGTCCCTGGTCTCAGCAACTCCCACTTCAATGCTTGTGGGAACTACATTCCAGCTAGCCAATTCTTACTCAAGCCTGATCCTTCTAATCTTGTCTCTATCCCTCATCTAAACTGGAAGCCACACAATATAGCAGATAGAGCTTAAGTGCTGACTTCAGAGATATATCTAAGCCCTAGCTATTTAACTTCTCTGACCCTCTCTTATCTGAGATCCCTAGGCCTACATTACTATTCCAAATACACAGTGCAATGAAGTACCTTTCCTACTATGAGTAAGTACTCCATTTGCCTCATCTATTAGGATCATCATATTCTTCATTATTACTGGTGCAGATTCTCTATGACCAGAACCAGCCCAGCTCTCCTGGTAACTTTCTGGAGAACATCATGAAGCCCGGTATTTGTATGCACATTCACTTAAGACGGAGAGTCACTCTTGTTTCAGGCTATCAACCCTCAAGAGTATGACCAGCATGCTTAGCTCCATCACAGTCACACAGCAACAAGTGACCAATAGTTCCCACAACATGACACAGAAATCCATGTCTGAGAACTCAGAAATTCTATGTCCATGAGTGAAGATGAGTTTGGGAAGGAAGGAAACAGATACCAATGATAAGATGTGGAAACTCAGACATGGCCAAAATAATTGCAACACATCTCTGTAGGCAGTATACTGTGTCATCCAATTTTGTGGCACCACATGTTATCTCAGAAATACAATTGACCTCTGTCCCTTGGTCTGCAGAGCTTCCTGAATCCCTCTTTTGAGGAAGGATAAATTTCCAGACAAACAATACCCAGGGGGAGGTTTTGAAATTACACAATATATTGCTGCATTTGCCATAAACATTTGATTTAACAGAACTAATTTTGTGAGCTTCAACTTATCCTGGGGATAGAATGTGAACAAGAAAGATGGGGGCACAGCCTCTTAGTCTCTCCCTTTAGCAAGTGGATAGATCATAAACAGATAGAGACATAAATAAGAAATAGAGTTTCAGAAAATGGTAAGATCTAATAAAAAAGACATCATGGGGCAATGAGGTAGGAGAGAGAGAGATGGGGTAGGGGCGAGAGAGAGAAAGGATATGTAGCCATTAAGAAAATGAAAATTTCTGTAACATGAATCTGTGTAAATGAGGAATGAGGCAACAATACATAAAACAGAGTGGTGTGGAGTAAGAACAAAGGTGATATGTACTGGTATCTAGTAGGAAGTCATCAACAGATGGGTCATTGTGTGTTATTATCTACTGGGTGTCCTGGCTGTAGAGTCCCTGAACTCAGGGGGACACAGAGCCAGATGATCAGCAACAAATTGAAGCACTTATGTCCAAAAGAAGGCCCTTTGAGCAAGCCACCTTCTATAGTCCCCAACATTCAATGATGCCTCCCAGCCTGGGCTGCCAGGATTCACCTGCATGAAGCTGGCTGAAAACCAAGAGATTTTTCTCAGGTAGAACATGGCAATCTATTCTGTTCTCTTGTCAGATCATAAACAAAGGAGCATTGATCTAGGAAGATGGGCATCTCTGGCTTTGGTGTGAGCTATGTGCCTGAGGACAGATGATTGTAGCTGCACAGGATAGCTGAGCAGAGAGAAGCAAGGACACCTCAGTGGACCAGGGAGTGCTCTGGAGTGGAACATCTGGCAGCATCAGTGTGCTGCAGGAAGCTACATAAAAACACCCAAGCCAGAGCATCTGGTGAGGTCACAGTAGAGTCCAGGTAGCTCACTGCTTTTGTTCTTTCTGCCTAATTGTGCTCCTGCTGGTGTCAGAGATCCCTGAGGAACAGCCAGCCAGGGAGGGTGGGAAGCACAGGTTAACTAGGGCACATTGTAGTGCAAGCACAAGAACACCAATTAGGAAAAGCAGGAGGCAGCCCATGTGGCTTTGACCTCTTCTCTCTGTGCCTTCCCAGGAACAGAACAGATTTTCCTCTGGACTTTGTCACAGACAGCTCTCAGAGCAGGAAGACCCCAGGGATGCAGGATGAGTGAGATTCAAGACAGAAGACTCCTAAAAGTGTACCCCAACATTGATAGCCCAGTGTGATTCTTTTTCTAGGCAAAAAGCTAACACTTTCATTGTAGTCTCTAAAGGGCCTGTGACCTCAAATCACTGTAAGTGACAATGCTCTCCCAGCATCACTACACTGAATGCGATCTGGAGTCTGAAGCATCTCTGCAGGTAAAAAGATAAACGCAATGAGGAAAAAGTCTCTGGGCCTGACACTGTGTCAGGGCTTCACATCTGATACTTCATGTATTTGCCCCCATTAAGTTTCAGTACTGCCTCAGTTTTCCAAATTTCACAAGCGCACCAAAGCCCCAAGAAGTAGAGCATGTTGTCCAGGATGTGCACATACTATGTCTTGGATGCAGCACAGTCCAATGCCAAACCAAGCTTTTCCCATCTGTGCACACAGATGCTTTCAAACATCAACCACTGTAGAGTGGGGTCCCATGGTAAGACCACTTCAATACTTCAGAGTCATACAAGCTATCTACTCCAAGAAGCCCACACAAACTCTGAAACAATTTTTAAAACACAACATTGTGAATTCAGCTCAATAGTCTCTTTTAAATATTTTAATTAAAATAGATTTATACCACTTCCCTCCTTCCCTTTCCTCTCTCCGATCCCTTCCATATCCTCCCCACTCTCAGATTGATAGCCTCCTTTACTTTGATTATTGTTAGACACATACATACACATTTATACATACACATGTATATGTATGCACAACCTCCTGAGTCCATTTTTGTTGTTTGTGTGTATATGGTTTCAGGGCTGACCACTTCATACTGCACAAACAGTAAAGGGGGTTACTAACACTTTATTCCTATCAAAAAAGAACAGAAATTCCCAAATGACTTTGGGGAAAGGCTGGTGGGACACAAATAATTGCAAAGCAGATTCTTTTTGTTATACATCTGTGGTTGGACTCTCACAGTCAGGTGGGGATGGTGGCTGACTGCTCTTTAAAAAATCCCTCTAATTATAAGGGTATAGTCTGGGTTCCTTTTGTAACCTATATGTACCTGAGTGGATCACTGGATAATGCTCTGACTGACATACAATTTTAGCAAAGGAAACACAAAGAACATAACTTTCGTTGCATTGAAATGCCCATTTCACAGATGAGACAACTGGGGCATAACTGTCCAATATTATAAACTTTCTTGTTGGTGCCTGTATTGGCCCAGCGTGTGAGATCTGGCTTTAATTTTCCCAATGGGAAAGGGCCTCTTTTTACATGCTTTAAATTCTCTTGCACTTTCTTGCCTCTGGGCCATGCTTTGAGTATCCTGTCTCTCAGTTCAGGCGTGATCACTATACCCATAACAACATGTTATAGAAAGACCTTGGCTTTGAAATTAGAGCAGTCTTCAACTGCTAAGTATTTGACCATGGGCCAAATAACTCGACTTTCGTGATTCTCAGAAAGAGATACCTATAGAAAATGAGGAAAATGATACCAGTGTACAGGTTAGTCATGAGGGGTTAATGGGATTGAGCAACTAGAGTACCCAGTAGGTGCTCAATACATGGCCTGTTGCCCTTGTTATATTCCCACATTAACTGTGATTGCTGCTAGGCCTGTAGGGATGGCCTGGAGTCAGGAAACCTGCATGGCTGGCCCCGGGTGGCACCCTCTGCCCTTGGGCCAGTCACATGCTCTTCCCTTGCCAGTTGCTCTTTAAGAGGAACCAATTTCACACTTCCAGATAGATCCACACTCCAAATTATGTTTGTTTTAAAATAATGAATAGTGGCATTATCATCTCCACTGCTCTCCAGGGCGCTCTGTGCGGAATGTATTCTCCTTGCATTAGCAGAGCACCGCTGCAGATAAATGGACCAGAGTGATTGGAAATGCCACCAAAGGAGTGAAAGCTAGCCCTATTGTTGCCTACCTCCGTGGAACCTTCTCAGGAAACTGCCAGCAAGCCTTCTGATACCCAGAGAAGTGGGGAAACGTTGCAACATGCTCCAGGAACACTGGACAAATACAGGAGGAGAGCGTAGCCAGGTGTCTGTCATTGCTCTGTTTCTCACCAAAAGCAACAGAGCAGTGGTTGAGAAAATTGAAAAACTCAAAGTACCTTTAGATTTTTCTCAACTTTGTCAGGTTGCCACCAGTAGGTGTAAGGGCTGTTGAGAAAGCCAGGAAGGAACCCACAGCAAATGGTGTCTTGTGCAAAACATTCCAGCCAAAAGCTGTCTGTATCTTGGATACATGGTGGGATTTAGAAGCTGAACTGAGAGAAGTGGTCATTTCCAGGAGTCTCAGTGAAGCAGGTCTGCACAGAACAGTCACCACTCTGCTGTGGTGCTGCTTTTCTTTTTGTGACCTCACACAAGATGCTGTTAATTCCCTGATACTGAGGGTGAGGCTTCTGCTAATTTCAGGAGAGGAAACTGATGCTCCTCTTCCTATTCCCCAGACCTTTTTTGGGTGAGTAGACCTTTTTTAGGTGAGTAGAGCTAAGGATCATCCTGTTCTAGAAGGACAGACTTGACTGATGTGCATAGTCTCATGCTGGTTAAGAGCTAGCAATGGTATCTTATCCAACATTCTCCTGTCTTTTATGCCTCCCTTCAAGAAAGACTACAGTCAGAACTGCTCTGAACCACCACGTGGTTGGCAATATGGGATGGACATCCAGTGAATGCTCCAGATGATATAAAGCCTGCTAAAATATACTTCACATGTCATGTTAATATATAATTACTTGCTTCATCATAGAGCTAATTGACCAGTTGAAAGTTGGAGACAGTACTCTTCATTTAACTTTAAGTAAATACATGTTCTGCTCATGTACCATCATCCTTGACGGAGCATGTGTGTTGTTTTAAGTCTAGGATTATATTGCATGGTTAGCTTTCTGAATTATTTATGTTAAAAGAACTAACTGTTTAAGCATTAATATTTCTATTTTATGATTCCTTTTTCACTTAGCGATTTTAGCATATCAAAATTCTAAAATAAAAAATCAAAATGAAACAATGTGTCTTTAGATTTTTTTCAAATTCTCGTAGATTCTATGAGAATGAGCCCTATCCTTCCCTCTGTTACCCAGCATGTGTCTCATGTAACTAATGCTTCTCTCTGACATCCTTTTCTATATCTTCCTGTGTATGTGACTTTCCAAAACTGTGAATGAGGTTCTGAGACAGAGTTAGGTCTTCAGGTGACTATGACCAGAGCACATATCTATATAAAGTCAATGTTGTAGGTCCAGACAAGCATTCTGCATTTGTCCACTCTGGTCAGGACTGTGTATGGAAAGGGGGCATTGCTTTGCTTTGCTCTCCTTTTCTATGTCCATGTACCCAATGAGGTCCCTACCACACGAGATTTGGGGCAACATTTCACCTCCAAATTATAGGGAGAAATAAACAACTGGTACTACCTGATGGTATTATTCTTCAATCTCTTTTCAAAATATTAGCTGGACATCTTTGAGTAAATGTGATGCAGGGCATAGTAAAGTCTATAAGATGATTAACATCTTGCAGCCATATATAATATATATAAAATGAGGGCCTGTGAGATGTCTCAGCAGTCAAAGTGTGTGCCATATAAGCCTGAGAAACTGATTTCAGTGCCTGGAACCTGTAATGAAAGTAAAGAACTGATTCCTGAAAAGCTGCTCTCTGATTTCCTCACACTTTCCATGATAAGTACATACCTGTATACACACACACACACACACACACACACACACAATAATAATAATAATAATAATAATAATAATAATAATAATAATAAATTCCCAATGAAAGAGTCAACCACGAACCGAGTTTTGCTGGTATATGTCTAGACTGTTCTATCCCATGCCATCAACCAGCCAACAGAAACACAGCTACATTCACCTAATGAAATCCATGCATTATAAAAGTTCAAGGGTCTCTCATCTGTGATTTTATTTCCTTTGGATATGGTCCCTACATTATGAGGTGTTTCTCAATACTCATGAATAGAGACAGCTGGTAAGCTTCCCCAAGCAGCCCTGTGTGGGTGGGAGATCAAAGATCTACCAGGTTCCACAGTAAGGCTTTTAACAGCAGGGTTTCTGATAAGTAGGGAGCAATGATGTGTCTCAGCAGGCTTAGAATTAGTAGCAAGCCATGACCTGGAGTCGCTATGTAAGCTTGAGTTAAGGAGCTCACAGAGCACTGGGGGTGAAGGCATTCATGAAATGCAACGAGAGTGTGTTATTCAGGTTTTTATTATTGAAACAATACTTCATATACTTAACTTTCTAAGTAGAAAGGCTTATTTTGGCTCACCTTCTTGGAGGCGTCAGTCTACAGCCTACTGGGCCAATGCTTTAAACATCACAGTGAGACAGCGAGCCTTGGGGGAGTATAGGCCAGACAAATCGGTTCTGCAAGGAGATAGACAAGCAGCTGATAGAGTCTACTTCCAAATCACATCACGATAGCCAAAAGATCTGCTAGTAGGCTCTACCTCTCACATTTTTACAACCTTTCAATGACACAGGGCTGATGTACTAAGCTCTTAACAGGTGGCCCTGTGGGGACATCCCAAATACAAGTTATCTAAAGGGATGTCATCTGCTTCCCCTCACCCTGCCACATCCTTAGTGAGAATCCAGGCATCCAGCTGCTGCCTCATTTTAAAACAAAAAGTTCTCTGATGAAATATGAGAAGACTTAGCTCTGTCCCCATTATAAAAATGTTCTCTTTCCCTACACTAAACCTCCAGGCCTCTACCTTTGATGGTTGTACATGCTTTCTGAAGAGATGGTAAAGGGGACACATTATTTCCACACTGGCCATAACATGTCCTAGCCCATGCTGAGGCCAGTGGCAGATGTAACAACAGAGTTGGATCTAAGTTGGTCTCAGCATCCAGCACAGACTCACAGGAAACTGCTGGGCTCCTCAGAACTTCTGATTCCATTCATCTAGGCATAGTCTGAGAGTCTTCATACTTATATCCTTCTAGATGACCTCAAGTCTTAGCAAACAACTGTTGGAGCACAGAACCATGCTGTACATTAGAGGCCATGAGAGGACTAGTCTCTTTTCTACCTTAGCGTTGTTCTGTCTCACTTCTAACTTCGGCTTTCCATTACACCAGCTCCCTCAGAAACGTCCTCTATTTAGCATAGCACTATGTCCTTGGGTCTGTCCCAGATACTCCTTTCTTTCTTTTAAATAGTAAGAGCATCACCTTGGGAGCTGAAGGAGAGCCAAGACCTTACCTTCCTGGGATGCTGATTTTCTTTTGTCTCAGTTCAGAGCTAAGATTCCACTTTCCCAGAATCTGTTGCATGCTTGCTGCCACCTCTAACCCTGTTTTTCAGGGAAGTTGCCTTTTCCAGTCTGCCTACCAGGTCCCTCCATGTTAGCATTTGGGAAATTTCAACACCTACAGGAAAGCAGTGAGGTTTGAGTGAAAACGACATTCTGTGACCCAAGCACATCATTGTGCCACTAGCAGAGGGCATGTCAGAGCTCCAACTGCTGTAGAAAAACCAAGCACTCAGTAATGGTTCTGATTTAGCTGGAGTCCATTATCTTTTACCAAGCAGCTTCATGCACTGAGCATTGGGGTTACCCTGAGATGCCTGGTGACTGTCCTGGAAGTCCATAAACATGATGGTAATGATATATGATGTTTTTATTACTGCAGGGTGGCATGTGCTTGCGTATGGTCTACCTTTTCCATCATAAATGCTTTTTAGAATCTGCATGAAGTTCTGATCCAGCATGGAAAGATCTCCAGAAGGAGCTAGGAACTTAAAGAATAATGGGGAAATGTAGAATCTGTCGGAGACCTGGCAGAGAGGAAGTGGCATGCTCAAATTGGACAATTTTAGGAGCTCTTGAAAGCAGGACTATTTGCAAAAATGTAAATTGGGCTTAGGGACAGTAAAACAAGGGATGGCACAGTTTCTCCTTTGGTTGATAACAGCAGGATAAGCCTTCAGCTCACAAAGATGTATCTTACTACAGAAATAGCAGCTTAGACATGCTGAGCGCCTGATATGAGCTTTGGCCTTTGATACATGATATCACAGTGATGTCATTGGACCTGAAATGGGCCACTGGCTTCTCTTCTTCTGGGGTTCCCCACTGGACAATCCCAAACCTAAATTATTCATCAAAGGAAGCTATTGGTACAGTCCATAGAGTTCAGCTTTGGGGGAGCCACAGCACAGTGAGGGCACAGGAACAATCAGAGATGTCATCAGGAGAGATCCGGCACAATTCCCAAAGGCCCAACATTTCTGAAAATGAGGATCTAATCCCAGATAAAATCTGGGAGATAAAAAGAAAACAACAACAACAGAAGTCATAGCTATTCAACTAGGTGTCCCTGGTATTTTTTTTTTTTCAAATGAAAGATACGGTATGAATTTTAAGTGTTATAAGAAACAAAATAATATCAAATGACTCAGCCCTCATTGCAACAGGAGGATCATTAGCATATTCAGTCTCAGAAGATGGGGAAGGGGAGGCTGGGAAGGTTGTTCAATGAGTAAAGTGCTTGTAGTTCAAGCTTACAGACCTGTGTTACACACCCACTTGCACCTGTAAACCCAGCACTGGGGAAGTAGAAACTCATGGATTCCAGGGTCTTCCTGGGCAGCTAGTCTACCTCAAGCAGTGAACTCTAGGTCCCACAGAGCTCCTGTCTGAGAGAGAAAGCTGATGACCCTTGACATCAACCTCTACCTTCCACATGAGCCAACATGGATGAGCACACTCATACGCACATGTGTACACAAGCATGTAGAACACGCTGACACAGAACATAAAGAATATATAAGTAAATTAATAACTAAATATGAAAACAAGAAAGGAACACATTTATTAGTAAGTATATGGAAATCTCAGATGGTTTGGAAGGATATTAGTATTTCCTTTCAGTCTGGAAGGAAGGTGGGGCAGTGCAACAGGAAGAGGGTCAGAGCAGCAGAACAGTCTGAAGGAAGGTGTGAAATTAGAAGAATAGTGGTGTATTCAAGGGTTGGTACATTGCCAGGAACAGTGCAGAGGGAGCACTTACACTTGGGAGGAAAATGGAGCAAGATTAATATGAAAAAGTAGACTGGTGCCAGAGTGAGACAGATGATTTGGAAAAGGAGACACAAGGAGACACAGTCAATGTTTAATTGCTTATGTGTGAATGACAATGGCTTGCTCAGTCCAGAATGTGCTATGATTCCAACACTGCCAGGGAACTCAGGTCTGATGGGACAGACTGAAGGACAGTAAGCATGGAAGCAGAAGTTTAATCAAAAGGTAAACAACAAGGAGAAAATTAACTATGTACAATGGAGTTAGGGAACTCCCTTGTTTACTTGCAAAAAAAACAACATGAGGTTAACACCCAAGCATGTAGTCACTTCAACAAGATGTGGGGTGGGGCAGGAAAAGGAATTTTGTCTCTGAAATTTCTTGACTAGCTTTCTAAAAGGATGTTTATGCCTGTGGTGATGAAGGCTTGGGTATGAGACACAGACAATCCACTCATGGAATTAAGTTATTGTTATGAGTCTAAACAGAGATGATGTATCAGGTAGCTGGGAAGATCTGATATAGGAAACTACAGTGGGGTGATGGGTGTTGTAAAGGAGTGGAAACAGAGACAGGAAAATTAGGGTTAAAGACAAGTTAACAATAGGCTACATCTGACTTAAAACACTCTGTCATTGGGAATAGTTCAGCTGATTAACACAATGGCAGACACTCAGGGGATGTGGGATGGAGGGAGCCAGAATTTATAACTTGATAACCAGTCTAAATAGTTGCTAGACATTGAGAAGCTATGAGATGAAGGTGGGTGAATTCATGGATGATAAAGTATAAGAAGGACCAGATCTTTTCTGATTTGGAGCTCACTTACTTCTTTGGTCTAGTTCACAATTTCTCCAATTAGCTGGGTGTGGTGATGGATGTCTTTAGTACCAATACTAGGCAGGTGGATCTGAGATCTCAAGGCCAACCTGGGCTACACAGTGAGTTTCAGGCCATCCAGGATATGTCATGACAAGCAAAGAAAAACAATTTGGAGATGCATTAGTTTCTTGCTGTTGTTATGATAAATTACACTGATTTTGTGAGTTAAAGCAACATTAATTTGTCTTCCTTCAAGTCCTAAATGGGTAGCAAAGGGCTCAATCCAAGGCTGTGGTTCCTTTGGGTCTACAGTTGTTCTGAGCTTCTAGAGAGCTGTCCTTTCCTTGCCTTCTCCATCTTGTACAGACTGCTGTCATTCCTTGTCCAGTGGCCCCTTCCCTTCCCTTCAAAGACAAATTAATGGCTTCTTTACTCTCTTATTCTGGATACAGTTTAAGTAGGATAGAAAGACCTGGGAAGGAAGAGAAGCCCTTCACCCTGAAATCTGATTTATGTTGTCATTAGATAAAAGTCAAGATTTTCAACACAACGGAGACAAAGCAAAAACCACTGTGAAGAAGTGCCTAGGGAGACAATACTCCCTTTTCTGAAGGCTACTCCAAACCAAAAGAGTAAAACAATAAATGAACTGTACTTAGGCCCCAAGTGTATGCAACCAGTGAATGTAATCTTATCAGCAACCCTCTTCTTTTAAATCTAAACAAGACACTGAATAAGCCATCCTACAATTTCATTTACCCAAGGAAATTACTGATGATAAGAGAAATAAATACACTAGATCATATACTTTCAACTTAAGTTAGAAACTATGTAACTACAAAAGTCATAAGTCTCTCTCTCTCTCTCTCTCTCTCTCTCTCTCTCTCTCTCTCTCTCTTTCACACACACACACACACACACACACACACAACAATCATTATCAAAACACTTGGCTCTCTGTTGATTATCTATTTTTCTCCCTTTTTCTCTGTTCTCCCCTTTCCCTCCCTATATTTAAATCTGAAGTATATATTCTATTTTTTCTTAATAAAAGTCAAAGCTGCTCCATACTGGACCACTCTGAAATTCCTTTATGCTGTAGTTCAAGACCCTAGCTATACATGAGTAGAAAGTCTACCCAGAACTCTTTGGTCTACTGTCTACAGCTAGCAGCATCTCACACTACTTCTGACATCCTGGCTTGTAGATGTAACCAACCGTCTTATTAAATAAGAAACACAGAGCCGATTCAGAGAAGAAAGCCAAGAGGTCAGAACTAAGAGCCTTACCCTTCCTGCTTCAGCCAAGAGAGTTCTCCGAAAAAGGGGGGCCTACTTCCTGTGTGTATGTCTTTAAATAGTCTTTCTGTTCTGCTTTCTCATTGGTTGTAAACCCAAACACGTGACTGCCTCATCACTGCCTCGTCACTGCCTGTATGTACAGCCCTCCAGGTCCTCTATGGTATTGAGATTAAAGGCGTGTGTCTCCAATGTTGGCTGTATCCTTGAACACACAGAGATCTACCTAGCTTTGTCTACCAAGTGCTGGGATTAAAGGCGTGCGCCACCACCACCATGCTCTTGTTACGGCTCTAATAGCTCTGACCCCTGGGCAACTTTATTTATTAACATACAATTAAAATCACATTTCAGTACAAGTAATATACCACCATACTGGTTCTTTCTTTTATTTGTAAGGATGTTTGTAATTACACCAGAGCTACCTGGATGATACAAGCAACATTCTCATCTCAGGGTCCTTAGCTTAATCACCTATGTAACATCCTGTTTACCATTTGAGGAACATTTTTAAGAGTCCTGATGGTTAAGACGTGAATGTTTATGAAAGCCATTATTTTGACCATTAGATTAAATACACTTGATGCTACTTGGAATCTCCTAGATCAGTGATTCTCAACCTGTGTATCATGGCCCCTTTGGGAGTTGAATGACCCTTTCACAGGAGTTGCCTAAGACCATAGGAAAACACAATTGTTTACATCACAACTTGTCACAGTAACAAAATTACAGTTACAAAGTAGCAACGAAAATAATTTTATGGTTGGGAGTCACCACAATATGAGGAAGTGTATTAAAGGGTCTCAGCATAAGGGAGGTTGGGAACTACTGTATTAGATAATAAATCCTTTAAAAGGCAGCTTGTGTTGTTCCTAGTAGTCACGCCTTCACTGTTACTCTCAGGCAGAGAACTCCCAATCTTTCTCCTGCTCCTCTGGAATAAGGACGCCATCCTCCGGAAGTCACCAGGCTAGCTCTTCTGTAATCACAATCTTCTCTGATCAGAAGAAACTTGGTCAAGTCATTTCCACGTGGCAAAAGAACAGCCCAGATTCTAGGTTTTAGAGGATAGACATTTTAAGAACAGAAGGACACAAGAACGAGGGACAGGGAGAGGAAGAACAGGGGAATGATAGAGCAGAGGATAGCTGAGTCCATTCAAATGAATTCTGCTCTACATGCTTTTTGTTCAAGCCTTATCCAGTCTAGAACAGCAGGCATCGGAATCTGTATTCTATGTCAGAATGGAATTCGGAAAAGAGAAATGATGTAGATTGAGCTGCCAAGCAGCAGAGCTACGGAGGAGCCCTCCACAGCCTGTGGAGCTTTCACCAGCACGTTGCCAACTATTAACTGATTTTTTCTCATGGTAGGCATGCCAGACAGCACACTGCTCTGTAGACAGTTCCACTCCCTCCTATAACAGCACCCTCCCATGTGTGCCCTGGAATATTCTTCCCTCTGCACTGTGTCTCTTGTTCTGCAGCTCACCTGGTTGAGTCTGACCTCTCCACCAAGAACTTTTGTGGCCATTCCTTCTGCAGTAAGTCTCCAACCAAATACTCCTGAACCCCTCGGGGTAGTACATTTTTCATTATAACACTTTCACAAGACAAAAGCAAACCATATATATTTTTTTTCCAAATAAAAAAGTCCACAAACATCTATATATCTCGTGCAATTTTGTGTCCCTAGAACAAAAAAGGGAAAAAAATGACTGGCGTGGAATAGGAACATCCTAATAAATTGAATGAATGGATGAAGGCATAAATGTGTGATGGAGGAGTGTTGAAAGGGCAAGAGCACAGGAAGCATGCACTGGGAATAGAAATTCTTAGGAAGAAATTAGCATTTTCTGGTTCTTAAGTAATATTGAAGATGACTATCCCATGAACCAGGTGAAAGTATGGAGCTCGGTCAACATGTGGCTCTTTGTAGAAAACCAAAGACATGTTTGATATGTATAGACATTTTGCTCTGTGATGGCCTACTTTGTTTTGCTACAAATGAGCCCTGACATTAGAGAAAACAGGGTCCTATGGTGCAAAACATGGTTCTGGAGCCTGGCCAGCTTGGACACTATAGCCTTTGCTACTTACCAAATTTCAGGAAATCAATTACCCTCTGTGACCCTGGTTTAATTCCACATATAATTAAGATGATAAGTTCTAGGTCCCAGCGTTGCCCCGAATGTGAAAATTAGTGAAGGTATTTAAAATTACAGGGTAGAGAAAATGCTCAGCAAATATGCTTTGTTGTTGTTGTTGTTCTTTATCCCAGCTTTCCTAACTGGCTTGGACCAGCCCTAGCATTTTGTTTTGTGTTTTATGGGCTGTTTTTGCAAAGTGTGCTGACATGTTTTCATTCTCAGTAATTTCTTTAAACTTCGGGGTTAGATCTAAAGATTATCATTGTCTCCCTCAGATGCCTCAGAGGGATGGCTGAAGTTTAATAGAATCTCATTCCTCCACGGACACTGCCCTTCAGGGATGTATCTGGGGACAGCCATCAGCCCGAGCTGTTCCACACTCACCTTGGGGAGGAAGGAGGACAGGCAGTTCCCTTGAGCCAGCCACACACGCGGGGAATCAGATGATGGGAGGCCAGCTTGGCCTTGGCTTCCTGTCAGTGCATCTGCCTCCAGCATCTACCCTCTCCCCACAGACCAAATGTGCCACAGTGGGAAATTGTTCCAAAAGAAACTTACAGGCCCTTGAGCAAAAAGTTGGTCTCATTACCCATCAGTCTTCATTATAATAAGAAATTAGAGCTTAGAAGTCCCCACAGAGAATTCAGAACTGCCTCCCCCCCTCTCCTGCAGAGGGTCACTTCACAATTACCCTGCACAAAACTTAGAGAATTACAAATTATACATAAGACAGTCCATTTTAAGAAGCCCAGTTCCAGACTCCATCCCTGGTTTCATCTATCACTTTCTGATATTTGAAGCACAGGAAAGAGCCTGGGACAGCTACTGTAATCACTTCTGGTTTGTAAGAGCAAATAGCCAACCTCAGACTGCAGAACCAACCCAGTAAAGCACACACCCAAGTCACTAGTGAACTCTAGAACGGGAAGGGTTTCTGCTTTCTCCAAACTTCCAAGATCTGTAGAAAATCAAATGTGCTTATCAAAGTTCCCAGACTAATATCAGACTTGCTGGAGAACTGATAGAAAGGCCAGCATTGGACCACTGATAGGCCGTTGGCTCTAAAGCTGTAGGGGAGAAGACAATGCTTCTATGTTTTAACCAGTCACGCAGGTGATGCTCATGCACAATCCAGTTTGAGAACTATCAGACTAGATCACTGACTTCCATTTCCCACAGTGACTCAAACAGTCAATGCTGTCTCTATCTTTTGACTTGGCTGGTAGGAGAGGAAAAACAACTGCCAAAAGGTTGTGTTGGAACAGTTGGGGACCACCCAAGAGGCATAAAAATGATCAGATGCTGGAAAGGGGCCAAACAGGAGCCATGTCTTTTGTGCTTTCATGGACGGCTGATGCAGGTACCCAGGCCTCACATGAAACAGCAGAGTTGTACCATAGAAGCTGCAGACACATTTTGCTTGCAGATGCACCCACCCAGGTGTGCCCTTCTGAGCATCCCCCTCATCCTGGTGCTCAGAAAGGGCTACTAGGTTGCAGCAGCTGAGCCCAGGTACTGGTAGTCAGGATCAAATACTCCCCAAACATCTTTAATAATGATGACTGGACACTGTCCACAAATTACAAACTGCTTATTTTCAGGAGACAACCTGTAAGGAAACTGTTGACAAGAACTTTTTCTATCTAAGATGTCTCTTTTCCTTGGTTGGGGTAACTACTGGACTTCTTGCTAATGTCCAGATCTGAGTCTCCCATAGAGCTCAAGCAGATGCCCCAACAATGAAGGCTTGCCTGTATTTCCTTGGGTCTAGACTCACTTCTATCATCTTTTAGACAGAAGAACTTCTCTCTAGTGATGATGTGGCACCTTTGACTGTCTGGGCCAGAAAGGGAGGCACATTGCTTCACAACAGGTGTTCCCCAGTGGCAAACAGCCTGGGGTATTTTGAACTCTGTGTATTCTGAAAGAGGAGACATTTTGATGAAACAGATTATACTGTCCAGCAAACTTAGATAAGGAAAAATAATAACATGAACATACACAGGCCTTCTGCTCAGCTTTAAGAGAGCTATGTAATATCCCAGATGCCCCTTTGTGGCTTACCCATCTTATTACCCTTTCAGAGAACTTTTATGCTAACTACTCCTTTCCATTTTCATAGATTCTGACATTTATCTACATTGCCTTAAAAACAGATTTATATTTGCTCTTTTTGGGTTTTACATAAACAGAATCATAATGTTGCCTGTTTTCTAGGCTACTTCTTCAGCACAATATAATATTTTTGAGATTTATTCACAGTACAATTTGTAACTATAATTCACTTGTTTCTACTGACGCCCAATATTACATTGTGTGGATATACCGGTATCTCTTTATTTCTCCTACTGTTTCATATGCATAAATTGCTCCCCTTTGCTGATGGTGCTTCAAACATTAATGTGTGTATTTTCCCATGAACTTTCTCCAGAGTATTTCAGGATGTGTACTGATGAAATGAACTGCTAAACTATACCATATTCTCATTTCTCAGGTTCACTGGAAAATGAGCAACTGTTCATGTGTAAATGGAATTTGACAATAACCAATAATGATGAGGATGTGTAGCAGAGGAGATTCTTATCTACTTCCAGCAGGGGCATATTTTTTAATAAAACTACTCTGGAAAGCAATGTATAAATGTATTCCATAGTCAGAAACAATGCTTAGATAAAAGGATAGTGAATAAGGCATTCTATAAATCCTTGGATGGTGCTTCTGGAAGCCACATTAGGATACTAAAACAAATTTGCATCTGAGTTAGAGATCCTCTACTGAACATAAGCACATCCACAGTGGAAAACCCTGTTTGTAATGGAAGAAGCCATTGTAATTATTCTTCTAGCTAACTTGCTGTTTCCCCATAGAACAAGGCTACATTGAGGCCAACTTGGTTCTCTGCTAAAGGCAGACAGAACATTAAAGAAAGATGGCTAGGGTATTAGTGGTCATAGGAGACTTCTGTTGCCCATACCTTATATAGCCTTTATCTCTACTGCTCTAGGCACTTCTATTCTTGAGTTTTATAGAGAATACTAGTGATTGAAAGATAAAGTATCACAAACATTCACAACATTGTAATTCTTTCAACCTGGTTATCGAATGATTCTCTACAAGGGTTCTCATTCACATGAACAAAACAACTGTCATCTAATTAGTGCACACTTTGAAAGATCCATCCAGTTGATACATAGCATCACCTAAAGCCTAAAGGAAAGTCTGGGAAGATAATTCATGGAGGAAGTTTGAGAAGGAAAAAGCACCCTATGTGTTTCCAGAACAGAATGCATGCTCAGAACAGACCTAAGAGATGGCATAACTCTGCTGACTAAATTCTGCTGACTAAGCTCTCTACTCAGGAAGGCAGCTCATCACAGTGAAGGAATGTCCTTGCACAAAGCCAGCCTGAAAAGTCAGGAAGGGGTGATTTGTTATATTCTTGTCATTTCAGTGTTAACAATATGCAAGGAAACCTGTGTCAAAATACTGTTTGCACACAAACTGAATGATTAAATGCTACATTGACAACACCAAAAAGAAATCGCTTAGTTTATACAAAACAGTCATTTGGAAAAGCTTAAACAAGGGGGCTGGAGAGATGTTCCAAGGTTAAGAGCACTGGTTGCTCTTGCAAAAGATCCTGGTCCCATTCCAAGAACCCACATGGTGGCTCATAGTCATCCATAAGTACAGTCACAGGGGATTTAAAGCCCTCTTCTGTCGTCTGTGGGCACAGGCATGTACGTAGTACACATACATGCATGCAGGCAAGATATTCATACACATAAAAAATAATTAAAAACAAGTAATTTTGAAAGCTTAAACAGGTGAATAATTTTACGCTTAAGTAACTAAAAGTAGCAATCTGGAAATAAAGCATATCTGACTTTCAGGGTTCCTGTGACATACAGTTAACCATTCAGATTCCAGCAGCAGCTCCAACAGATTATAGGTATACAACGAAACAGTAAACAATAATTTTTCTTTTTAATTTCAAGAGAATTGTAATAAGAAATTGGAAGAAAATTTGAAAGAAAAAAATGACCAAAAAAAATATTTAAAGAAGCTTACATACTGGCCCTTTTTTTTTTTCCCCATGACAGGATTTCTCTCTGTATCCCTGACTGTCCTGGAACTCGTTCTGTAAACCAGACTGGTCTCAAACTCACAGAGATCCATCTGCTTCTGCCTCCCAAGTGCTGGGATTAGAAGTGTGCACTCCCACAGTTTGGCTGACAAAACTTTAAGAGAACTCTGAAACATATTCAAAGAGCTACAGGAAGCCATGTGCAAAGAAGCTAAAGAAATCAGGCATAGGCAGTCATGAGTGATGTGAGAACGTTGATAAAGAGGGAAATACAAAATCAAAGCATGAAAAATATTGGAAATGAAAATTATAAAAACTGGAGGGGAAATTTTATTGGAAAGATTCAGCAGCCAATCTAAGTGGGCAAAATAAATGATGAATGTACCTGAATCCAGGACAGAACAGTTGATACTAACTTGTCTGAGGAACACAACAGAAACAATGAAGGAAGTTCCTAAGTTCTAAGGGGCTCAAGCATGAAGAGAATCATAGTTAAAAAAAAGAGGGAGAAATGAATAAAGACAAATAGCATTTTTAAAATCATGACAAAAATGCCTAATATTTTATGAAATACATCAATCTACAAACCCAAGAAGTTCAATGACATCTAAGTAGAGTTAATAGATTCATGTGAGTCATATATTGATCAAACTGTCAAAGCCTTTTTCAAAAGAGAAACTGTTAGAAGTAACAAGAGAGGGGCCTAGAGAGACGGCTCAATGGTTAAGAGCACTAACTGCTCTTCCAGAGGACCTGGGTTCAAATCTCAGCACCCACCTGGTGCTATACAATAGTCTGTAACTCCAGTCCCAGGGGATCCAACACTCTCTGCTGGCCTCCATGCGCACTGCATGCATGTGGTACACAGACATAGCATGAAAGCATAAAATAAATAAATAAATAAATAAATAAATAAATAAATAAATTAAAAAAAAATAATAAAAGCAGATCACTACATAAAAGGAACTTTCACTAAAACGAGGAACTAATTTAAATAGAGAGAGAGAAAAGCAAGAAGATGGCAAGATGTCATGTTTAAATGACATGAGGAGAAATGTCAACTAAGAATTCAAAGGCAGTAAGGCACCCTTCCAAATGAAGGCATTCCCCAATAAACAGAAGTTGAGTCTGTTCCAAGTCCTTCGTTAGGAATTCAAAGACATTGGGTAACAACTCAAAGCTGCACAAGGAAATGTATCTTGGACAAAGGTTACTTTTTATTTCTATGTGATTTAGATAATGAATGAATGAAATAATTATAAATCTGTGTTACTGAACACAATGTAAAGATGTGATTTGTGACAACATAGTGAAGATTAAGCTATATGGAGGAGATATTCTGCTTATTATTAAAGTAGATATTAATTAATACCAGATTGTCATAAATTTAAGATGTTATTTGTAACCTACTATAATAGCCCATAATTATAATCCATGGTAACCACTAAAAATACGTCCAAAATATAAACACAAGAAGAAATTAAAAGAGAGTCAAAATAGTATATTACAAAAATTAGGCAAACACAAATGCAGATAGAACAAAAATATTAAGACAAAAAAGACAAACGACATAAAAAAATCAAATAGGAAAGTATAAATATTCTTTATTTAATGATTATTCACTATGTTCCAATGGATTAAATTCTCCATAGAGCTCAATAAAATAGAACTTTATAAACAACTGGGTTAATGATTTCTACAGGAGAACAATGCTATTGTTTAAATGGACCCTTCCCTTCTTAAAAAAAAAAAAAAAAGCATGTGTCAGAAATGTAAATCTTAATGCAAATATATTAAGAAGTGGGATCGGTGAAAGGTAATAAAGCCAAGAGGTCTCTGCCCTGTGAATGGATTAACACCAATTATAAGAGGGCTTGAAACTAAAATTTTGATTTCTTAACCTTTCGTTTGTCCTTCTGTTTTCTGTCATGGAATGACAGCAAAGACATATATAGTCTTGCTAGACGTCAACTGCTTCATCTTGGACTTCTACTCCCCATTGCTGTAAGAACTAAATCTGCATCCACTGTAAATTACACAGTCTGTGGTACAGAAGCTGGTATTACTGCTGCAACAGTAGCACAAAATGGACCACGACAGAAATCTGAACCTGAGGAGATGGGCTACAGCAGATAATAGAAAATGTAGAAAGCAGTTTTGAAAAAAACGATTACAGGCAGGAAGAACTTAAAGGATCAGGCTAGAAAAAGCCTCAGTAGCTGTGAATGGAGCATCAAGAGCAATTCAGTTAAGGTCTTGGAAAAAGAAATATAACAGAAGCTCAGAACATCTCATAAATTGCTCAAGTGGTAACAATCAGAAACACACATGGTAAAAGCCATTGTGATGAAGACTCAGATGAAATGGAATAGAAAGTTATTGGGAAATTGAGTAAAGGCTATCCTTGTTATGTGGAACTTGGAATAATTGTGTCTGGGTCCTAAGACTTCATGGGAAGCAGAGCTCCAAAAGTGACAGTCTAGAATATCCAGCAGAAGAATCTAAACAGAAAACTATTCGAGGAATTTTATGGCTGCATATGGCTGTGTACAGTAAAAAGGAAGGAGACAAATTATTTAAAAATGGAATATACAGCATTGAAGTGTTCTGATTCTGTTCCCCTTTTAATAAACTAGCTGAAGATGTTACTTGTGGTATTAAATAGATTTTATAACTAATACAGGATGTGGCTAAGTTTGTATTATTGTGATAATTGTAATTCAATATTTTTATACCTCTATGTTTAAATGTCAACACTTCACACATAAGCGTGAGAAAGAAGGATGGGTTAGATGCTTTTGAAAGGTTATCCTGACCATGTAAAGAGTACAAAAGCATGCTCAGGCTAGAATACTAAAAGTGTGACCAGCTGACCACTTACCAAGCATGCTGGTGCAGATAAAAATTATATTCCTTAAACCAGTGGGACAGTGACCCTGAAAGCGTTTTGGAAATCTTATTATTTTTCTGCTTATTTGTGTGTGGACTGGATTGTATGGTGTATGTGTACAGATGCATCTCATCGCTTCCTCTATTGCTTTCAGTCTTTATTTATTTATTCATGTATTCATTTATTTATTTCGATATAGTGTCTCTTACTGAACTTAAAGCTCATGGTTGACTTGATTGGATAGCCAGGAAGCACCTGGGGTCCTCCTGTCTCTGCCTTCTGTAATTGAGATTATAGGTACATACCTTCATACCTGGCTTTACTGGGTGCTGGGGAATCTGAATTCAAGTCCTTATTTATGAACAATGTTGAGCCATTATTCAATTCTTGTTTTAGAAACAGCTAAAGCAAATTATAACTTTGGAGTTAAGGTTTCTATAAATGTTCCCTTGCGACCTTAGCATTCACCTGTAGGGCTATCTTATAAGGGTTCCTATTGCTGTGATGAAACACCATGACCAAAAAGCAAATTGAGGAGGAAATGGTTTATTGGCTTATACTTCCATGTCATAGTTCATCACTGAAGGAAGTCAGGACAGGAACTCAAATAGGGCAGGATCCTGGAGGCAGGAGTTGATGCAGAGGCTATGAAGGGGTGCTCTTTACTGGCTTACTTCACACGGCTTTCTCAGCCTGCTTTCTTATAGAATTCAGGACCACCAGCCCAGAGATGGCACCACCCACCATGGGCTGGACCCTCCCACACTGATCACTAATTGAGAAAATCCCTTACAGCTGGATCTCATGGAGGCATTTCCTCAACTGAGATTCCTTCCTCTCTGATGACTCTAGTTTGTGTTAGTTTTATACAAACCAGCCAGTACAAGGCTGTCTCTGAACTCTTCTCCCCAGTTTCTAGTGTGCACCTCTTCTCTCCTACCCATAGCTCATGATGGCCCAGGTGTGGCTTTTGCTTCAGCTGTGGAGGGCATAAGTGGTCAGTGTTGGTGTCATAAATGGGTTATTAGCTATGTAGATATTTAAGTAAAGGAGCTATGGAGCCAGAGAGCCAACAAGTACATGTCAAAGGATGTATTGGATATTCTGATGGACTTGGCAATATATACTGGAAGGATGAAATTGCCATAGATAGACCCCACTAGGGAAATGTGCCTGAACTGTAAAGTCATCGATGTGCAATGGCAGCCTAGGAGAGTTATAATAAAGCCTGTGAGTTACAGCAATAACTAGACCTCCAAGTTATTTACAACAGTGCAGTAGTGACATTTCTGTCTTGGCAGTAACCAACAGCTGTCTAATTGGGCTTGCAGGCCAATCAATAGGAGGGAATTCATGACTGATATTGTAAACTTCATCAACTCCTTTTGTCAGGAGGGGTTGCAAACTTGTGTGTGGAACCCACTACTGCCAGTTTCCTAAGCCAATGTAATTCTTAGCTGTATTTTAAATAATTACCCTTTTACCCACAGACAAGTATAGCTCTCACCTCTCATCCAAAGGCTTCTTTTTGCAATAGATAGAGACTATTACAGAGATCCATAATTGGTCAAAATGTAGAGACCAAATGACTGGAGTTCTCAGATGCAACTGAAACATCTGTGATGCAAGCCCTATACCTAAAGTGTAGGGAAATCTGGAAAGACAGGGTGTAGTGGTTCAAGTGAAAATGACCCCCATAGGCTCATAGGGAGTGGCATTATTAGGAGATATGGCCTTTTTGGAGTAGGTAGGGCCTTGTTGGAAGAAGTATGTAACTAGGCATGGGTTTTGAGGCCTCAGCTGCTCAAGCCATGCCAGTGTGTGTCACTGCCTCTTCCTGCTGCCTGTGCATCTAGATGTAGAACTCTCAGCTCCTCCCCAGCACCATGTCTGCCTGCATGCCACCATGCTCCCTGCCATATAATAATGGACTAAGCCTCTGAACTCTAAGCCAGCCCCAATTAAATGTTTTCCTTTGTAAGAGCTGCCATGGTCATGCTGTCTCTTCATAGCAATAAGACCCTAACTAAAATGGGTGTGGGAGGCAGAAAGATGGTTAGAGCCAGACTCAGAACATCTGCTGCTATACAGCATACATTAGACTTGAGAGAGATAACAGTGGTTACCTAACAACTGAAATGATGATTTCACCAGTTGACATACCAATATAAGCTGGTGAAATTTTACAGTGCCCTACCTCTAGATAAAGAGCTATATGTAGTCAATGGCTGAGAGGGGGATAAATCAGTATCCTTCAGAGATGAGCTACTGCACAGATTATCCAATCCCAAGTGGTCAGCCGAGGACACATGTACATAATAGTTGCAAATAATGATAGACGGAATCAACTGGTTGTATATTCAGGTGTTTATATACATATATATGCAAATATATACATATATACATGCAACAAAAAAGAAAAAGATACCATAAATTTTGGGTAGGCAAGAGAAAGCACAGGATGACTTTGAGGGCATAGAAAAAGGCAAGAAAGATGTACAAACAATGTTTATGTATGAACTTCTCAGAAAAAGAAAAAGAAAAGAAAAAACTAACCCCAGTGAAGGTAGATGGAAAAATTCTCAATAAAGTAAGATCAAAATTAATTCAAGATCACAACAAAATATCACATAATGACCAAGTTGGCTTCATTCCAGAGATGTAAGTTTGTGCAACATACAGAAGTCTATAATACTATCCATCATACCCGGTGGTAGTAGTGTATGCTTTTAATCCCAGCATTTGAGTGACAGGTGCAGGCAGACCTCTGTGAGTTCAAGGCTAGTCTAGCCAAAGCTAGAGCTAGTTCCAGAACAGCTAAGACTGTTACACAGTGAAACCATTTCTCAAAAGACAAAAACAAATATTATCCATTACATAGATACAAAAGCAGAAATCACATGATCATCTCAATAAATGGAGAAAAATGTCTTTGATAAAAAAAAATATAACTTCATAATAAAAATCATGGAAAAGCTAGAGGTGGAGGAAAAGTACCTAAATATAATAAAGGCTGTATGCAACAAACCTATAGCCAACATATTGTCAAATGGAGAAAAATACGGAAGTGTTCCCACTAAGATCAGTAACAAGACAAGGTTGCCCACTCTATTCATATTAAATATAGTACCTGAAAGCTTAGCTAGAAAAGTAAAACAAGAAAAGGAAATAAAAGGGGTACAAACAGGAAATGAAGAAGCAAAATTTTCCTAATTTCCCGATGATATGATTCTATATGTAAGAGACCCTAAGACTCTATCATCAACTTTTATATCGAATAAATGCTTCCAGTAAAATAAAATTTTGCAAAATCAACTTACAAAAGTTCTAAACTTACTATTTACCAATGAGAAATATACTAAAAAAGAAATAAAAGAAACTATTTAATTCACACACATACACACACACACACACACACACACACACACACACACACACGAATCAACCTTACTAAGGAAATGAGAGCCCTCTATAACAAAAATTTTAATACACTTAAGAAATAAATTGAGGAAGACAATAGAAGGTAGAAATTCCTTCCATGTTGATAGAGTGGAAGAATTAATCTCATGAAAATGGAATCCTGCCAAAAGCAATTAGCAGATTCAATTCAATCTCAATCAAATTCCAAGACCATTCTTCAGAGACATAGAAAAACAAACTTGAAATTTAAATGGTGGCACAGTAAAACAAGGCTAGCCAAAGCAATCTAGAACAATGACAACAACAACAATGACAACAAAAATACTGCAGGAGGTATTACTATACCTGACTTCAAATTATACTACAGAAACACAGTATGAAAACTGTCATGGTACCAGCACAAAAATAGACACATAAATCAATGCAATAGAAGTCCATGCATATATACAGCTGTCTGATTTTTGACAAAGGATATAAAAAATACATTAGAGAAAACACAGTGTCTTCAACAAATCGTTCTTAAAAACTTGAATTTCAACCTGCAGAAAAATGAAACTGGCCCCTTATTTCTTACCGTTCATGGATCTCAACAATCAAGGACCTTGGCATAAAACCTGACACTCTGAAACTGCTAGGAAAAAAGCAGGTGCATATGACAACCTACAGTTCCAGTAAGTGCATTCTAACAGGGTTCCTGTAGTGCAGAGTACAGCTGAGAAATGACAAGAGGGATTTCACACTGAAAAGCCTCCGTACAGCAAAGGATCAGTGTCTTGATTATACAAAGAACTCAAATCTCTGAGCATGAAGAAAAAAATCCAAACAAAAAATGGGTTATGGAACTGAACACAAAGTTCTCAAAAATTACAAATACCTAGCAAACAATATTGTAAGTGTCCAATATCTTTGAATAGCAGGAAAATATGGGTTAAAACTGTACTGATATTCCATTGCAATACAGTCAGAATGGCTATGATCAGAAATACAAATGCCAAAAATCCTGGTGGAGATAGTGGAAATGTAAAGTAGTACAACCACTTTGAAAATCAGTCTTGAGTTTTATCCTCAAAGCCCAGAGATGGTACTACCGTATGAACCAAGTACACAACTCCTTGTCACATATCCAAAGGATTGTCTATTCCACAGCACAAAAAGCTGTAGATTTATGCCCAATGCTGCTTTAGTCACAACTCTAGGAAATAGAATCAACTAATGGATGAATAGGAAAGTGTCAGACAAATACACAATGCAATATTACTTAGCTTTGAAGAAAAACAAAATTTAAAAAAAATATGGGTAAATGGGACTAAAAAAACATATACTGAGCCATCCAGTCTCAGAAAGACAAATGGACATGTTCTCTCTCATATGTGAATTTAGCTTTGAATCTACTGTATGTTTAACTTGAAGTACTTGCAGAAGTCATGTAATTAAAAAAAAAATACAGCCACTGGGGAGGGGTGGTGGAAAAGCATGGATAAAACAAACATTGGTGTGGGGGGGGAGATACTAGGCAGAATTCCTCACTAAAATGAAGAGTTATGAAAACTCTATATGGGAACCTATGATCTTGCAACTCAAGGAAGAATTATAATTAGAAAGACATTGGAATACAAGTGACGTGAAAACTGGGGATCACTCTGTGTCAAAAGTTTAAGTGGAGATGAGACTAGGTGGTAGAGGACAGTAGCGTGTAGTGGGTGGGTTAACCAAAACCAAGGTACATGAGGAATCTAGTAGTGTGTATGCCAATACAAATAAAACGTGAAAAGGAGCATTTGATCTGAAGTATCCTACATGGGTGGAAAACACTGATACCAAAACACATGACTATTTAATGAAAGTCTAAGTGAGAGGTGCAGGATACCTCCCTATGAGTCCTGGATCAGGGAGGCCCTGGAGACACACAAAGCAAGACAATCTTTTGCCATTGCTTCTGGTTTTCCTTCATAACTAAATTGTAAAGCCATAGCTGAGTTGATAAGATAAGACTGTACTTGGCCCTTCTGAATTGGTGCTGGGATATTGAAGTATTGGGATAGAATTAAAGAAATCTGTAACAAGGACACAAATGAGGGGAGGGGCTGTAATGGCACACTGTGAATCTGTAGCTAAAATGCATAAAAACTTAGTCACCACCACATTGGTAAGAGGCAGCACCTTTACAGAGTGATTAGGACATTAGGACCCTATCCCCATGAACAGAATAATACCAACTATAAAAGGGCTCACTTCTCTGTTTATGATCTATTGCTCTCTAGTGTTTGTTTTATCATTCTTTTCATCTATTTCCATGGGGTGACACAATAAGGTCCCAACCAGATGACATCTCCTTAATCTTGGACACTCCATTTTCCTGAACTGTATAAAACAAATTTATGTTCATTATAAAATGCTCATCTCATTTTATTCTGACGTAGAAATAGAAAATAGACAAAGGTGGGCATAAATATGTCGAAAGTAAAAAGATGGAAAATATATTACATGCAAATGATAGGCAAATGAGTCTTAGAGTAGCTGTGTTAATTCCAAATACAACAGACTTTAAGTAAAATACTACTGCACGACACAAAGAAGTACATTGTATGTCTTTTAAAGGGCCAATTTATCAAGAAGCCATAATGATTACAAAATGCAAGCACCAAAGCACAGAAGATCAACCAAGATGAAGCAAACAAGAGCAAAAGAGATGAGGGAAGAGCTCAGGTCTGCAGGAATATTTGCAGACGTCAATACACCACCTTTAATGATGGGTATGACATACAGTCTGAAGGTAAATAAAGATACGGAGGACATTAACCATCCTACAGATCAATTAAATGTGACAGGCACATATAAAAGACTCAGCCTAAAAGCAGCAGAAGGCACAGTTTCAAGTGTTCATTAGACATTCTCCAGAACAGATATACTGTGTTTGTTCACAAACAAGATCAACTGAATTAAAAAGTATTGTTATCACAACAGAATAGATTAAAAACTAGTAAGTATTGGACAGCTCGGATTTTAAAAAGTCACAAAGGGATGAAAATTACGACACACCCTTAAATAAGCAGTGAGCAAAAGAAGAAATCCCAGCAGAAAGTTGGAAAATACAAATGAACGAATATGAACAAAATCAACATAATAAAAGGAAAGGAATTCAACAGAAGCCATGTGCAGAGGAGTCTCATGACTGCAAAGCACTTCAGGACAAAGTAGGATACACCTGTCATTTCCTCACTCCAGGAGGCAGAGGTAGGAGTTTCAGGCTAGCCTGGACTACAAAGGGGCCCCTGTCATAAAATAAAAACAAACAAGCAAAAACAGTTCATGATGAGCTCGCAGTAGAAAACATGCCTGCCATAGATTTAAAATGCTCCATAAAGTACAACAGCCTAAATGTAAGTCTAAGAACATTAAAACGATTATACACTGTGAGCCAAGTGGGATTTGTTCTAGAAACGCAAGAGTAGTTTAACATAAGAAAACCAATCAATACAATACATTATTCAAATGAATGAAGGGGAAATAGTAATTTCAATTAATGGAGAAAAGTATTTTGAAAAATCCAATACTTTACTTTTCCATTATTTTCTTAATGATTTAAATTGGTTTTGGTTTTGTGTGTGTGTGTGTGTGTGTGTGTGTGTGTGTGTATGTGTGTGTGTGTGTGTTTACATGTGTGTGTGTGCTGCCTCTGGAGGCCAGAAACAGTGTTAGATCCTCCAGAGTTGGACTTGCATTTGGCCTGACATGGCTACTAGGACCTGAACTTTAGTCCTCTGCAAGAACATCAAAAATTCTTAACTACTGAGCCATCTCTCCAGCTCCATCTTCTGTGATCTTAAAAAGCACTCAGAAAAAACAGAGGTGTAAGGAAGTTTAATACGTGTAATAGATTTCTGAAAACCCATGTTTACACCACAGGCAATGACAGCATTTCTAAGATCAGGGAAAAGTTAAAGACACTTGCTTTCAATTTTGTTAATATTTCAAGTTGTTCTGGAAGTTCAAACCAGACCCATTGGGCAAGAAAAAAAATCAACAAAAGGTATATAAGGTGGGAAAAAAAATCAAGTACCTTTAATTTCAGGTAGAGGTGGTGTGACCTTACATGTATAAATGGCAAAGAACCTACAGAAAGCTACTAATTATTAACTCCAAAAAATCCAGAACATCTCAGAGTAAACATTATCAACCTATGAAAAATTGTTTAATATACCAGTATTGAAGAATCCAAAAAGAAATTCACAAGGCAATACCACCTGTGGTAGCAATCATAAAAATAAGTTACCTGGGAACAGAAGTTGAGCAAGGAGGAAGACTTGTGTTACACATTAACAGCTTCAGAACTTTTACGAAATAAATTAATACAAAGTATAAAATATAAATACATTAGATTCATAGACTAGGAATGTTTATATTGCTATCATCAAAACATTAGCTAAAATGACACACAAATTCAATGTAATTCCTGTTAACATTTCAACAGCCATTTTTAACTTAAAAATTGTTTTGACTAAGAGGTAATGGGTGGCAAACTTGGGTCCCCTGTAAGAACATCAAACACTCTTAACTACTGAGTCATCTCAATATGGATAACCATTGTAACACAAGATGATGCTACACTCATAGTAATCTTCCTGCTTCATCCTCTTCAGATCTAGCTTTGTAAGCATGAGCAAGCATGCCTGCAAACAGGTGTTTTTAAATATGTGTACAATGTAATGTGGTTCATTGTGCCACGTACTGTCCATGTGTACTTTGTTATTCACATTGCTCTCTGTCCTGCTTCCTCTCTACTCCCCACAGTAGTCCCCCTCTATTTTCATGTTTTATATATGAAGTTTTTTAAATCTACATTTTATATAAGACAGAAAACATGTCCAGGAATCTTGCTTCTTTTGCTTAACATGGTTATCTTCAATTTCATTCATTTTCCTGTACATGATATAATTTATTCTTATTTATGACTAAATAAAAGTCTATTGTGAATATTTTTACCTTGTCTTTTCATCTGTTTACCGGACTCATCTAGGCTGATTTCATATCTTGGACATTGTGAATACTGCCACAATAAACAGAATTGTCAGTAATCTCCAAATAGCTACTCTTAAAGAAATGGACCATACAGCCTTCAAAGGTATTTTTCAAGACATCCTAAATAGGTTAAAAAAAAAATTAAGGCAGAAAGATTAAAATCTTGTGGACCCTTATTTCCTTAGTTCAAAATTTATATCTAAGCTATAGAAACTACTGTGGAACTGGCATAAGAATACATACAAAATATTAAAGGAACTCAAGACATCAACCTAGACATCAACGGACATCAATATTTCATCTGGAATCAAGACCCTGTGTGGAAGAAGATGTCTCTATAACAAATAACACTGAAACAATTGAATAGCAACATTAAAATCAACTCATTTTTCCTCTATGTTACATCATATGCAAAAATTAATTAACTATGAATTAATAACAGAAATAATATACTTTTAAGTTCATTTTTCATGGCTTTGAATTTAGTGATGAATTCTTAGATGTGACAAGAAGTACATGAAAAAGCAATGAAACAAAAACAGGGCATTATCAAGAAAACTTTCTGTATACAAAACAGAAACAAAATGTATCCAACTAGGCCTGATGCTCAGGGGTGTTGAAAGGCACAGTCTGCAAATGTAAGAACAATCCCTGGGCAACTGAATAGAACCACGAACACCTTGTCTCAAAATAATAGTTTTTAAAAGGGTATACTGGGAATACAGCTTTTGGTAGAGTGCAATCGTGTGTGTGTGTGTGTGTGTGTGTGTGTGTGTGTGTGTGTGTGTATGCATCAATTAAAAGACAGCCTAGTACATTCAGTAGAGGCAGATCCAAGCCCCTTCCCCTGCCTCAAGGCTGTGTAAGATGTCCCACAATAGGTAGTAGGCTCCAAAGAGCCAGCTCATGCACCAGGGATGAATCTTGATCCTACTGCTGGGGGGCCCTTAGGCAAATGAAGCTACACAACTGTCCTGACTATGCAGAGGTCCTAGTCCAGTCCATTGGAGGCTCTATAGCTGTGGGTCTAAAGTTCACAAGTTCCCACATGTTTGGCTTGGTTGTCTCTGTGTGTTTCCCCATCATGATCTTGATGCCCCTTGCTCATAGAATCCCTCTTCTCTCTCTTCGACTCCTTCCAGGGTAGACTCCTGGAGCTCGGCCTGGAGTTTGGCTGTGGATCTCTGAATCTGTCTCTATTGGTTACTGGGGTAATCAGATCGGTGAATATCCTAAATACTGAATGTATCAGGCTCTGCTGATTCCCTCAGGAGGTCTTATCTTTTTGTAGGAGGGAATGGGGGGTAGGTTCTGGGGTTGTGGGTTGGGGTGGAGTGAGGTGGGGAAGGCTGGAGGGGCAGGAGAAGGGAAGAGGGAGATCTGTGATTGGTATATAAAATGAATTTTAAAAGTTCTTAATTAAAAACAAATTTAAAAAGACAGCCTAATAATGAGAAAAAAATCTGCAAATTATGCATATGCTATATGATATTATTTAAAGATTATTTAAAGAGCTCTTATGACCCAAAATAAAACTATAAGTGTAAGAATTTAAAAGGATTAAATGTATGCTTAATTTAGGTGAAAGACTTAAATAGCCATTTCTCTAAAAAGGACATACACACAAAAAATAAAGAACATTAAATGATATTCATCAGTAAACTACAAAGCAAACCTGAAAAGTAGTACCACTTCAGATGCATTGAATTGACTAAATTGTTACAAACAGAAAATCACAAGTGTTGGTGAGAATGTGGTATCCTAGATTCATGGCACATTCCTAGTTCATGTGAAAAATGGCTTAGCTATTGTGCCAACACAGGCTTCAGCAGAGGCAAGTTTTGAAGTTGCTGTGCTAAGTCAAGAAGCCAAACACACCAAGTCTAGAATTAGGCACACATTTCCTTAATGAATGCGTCCAGGAAAAAAGAGAGAAGATAGGTAATTTCCAGTGGCTTTGGGGAGAAGAAGCTGCTTAATGAATAAGAATGTGCTCTTTAAACCAAGACAAAGTTAAATAATATTTTATAGGTGTATACATACTTTGATTTTATTCATCTCATTGTCTCCCTTCAATCATTCCAAGACTTGCCAACTAGCCTCTCCTAGATATTATTATTATTATTATTATTATTATTATTATTATTATCCTTCTTCCTTCTTCCTCTTCCTCCTCCTCCTCCTCCTCTTCCTCCTTCTTCTTCCTCTTTAGTTGTTACTATTATTAATCCCTTGGGTCCAATTAATATGGACTATGTAGGAATAGGTATGTGACTGGTGCATAGGTATGGGCAATCTACCACTGACCATATCCTCAAAGCAAAATGACTCTTGCTTCCCAGAAGTCACCAGCCATAATTAATATTTAAGCTAGGAGTGGGAGCATCAGAACCCCTCTTCCATCTATGCTGGAATTTTATTTTTCCCCTTTTATCAAAAATAATTTTTCTCACATAATCTATCCTGATTATGGTTCCCCTCCCTCTACTCCCCCCAGTTCCTTCCGACCACCCCTCCCATCTGGATCCACCCACTTTCTGTTCCTTATTAGAAGCCATAACATATACACAAAGGACATGTAGGGTAAAAAGAGAGAAAAACATTAAATATATAAGTAAAAATAAAATATAAAGAAAGAAAACAAGTTTTTAAAATGAAAGAAAAAGCCCTTATGAGAAAAAGAATGTCCAAAGATGTCACTGAGTTCATTTTGTGTTTGCTGAGCACATGCCTGAGTATGTGGCTGATCATGTGGCCTGCCCTTAAGAGTAGTTTGTTTCCCCAGAGACTCTCTTGGAGTAACTAAATTTTCATATGCAAGTTGTTATCAATTAGAGATATTTCTGGGTTAAGTATGGGTGCATGTGTCCACTTTGCCTTTCAGATCTAGGACCCCAGCTGGCACAGGCCTGTGCAGGTCCTGTGCATGCTGCTTCAGTCTCTGTAAGAACACATGTGTGTTGATCATGTTGATTTTGCCTTATTTCTTGGTGTCCTCCATCCCCTCTGACTCTTACATTTTTTCTGCCTCCTCTTCCATAGGATTCTCTGAGCCAAAGGGGAAGTATTTGATAAAGACTCCCCATTTAGGGCTGAGTGTTCTAAGGTCTCTTACTCACTGCATAATGTCTGGCTGTGGAACTTTGTATTTCTTTAGAACTGCTGCAGGAGGAAGTTTCTCTAGTGTTGGCTGACTAAGGCCCTGATCTATAAGTATAGCTGAATGTCATTATGAGTCATTTTATTGCTATGTTTCTTTTGTAGAATAGTAGTATTTGGTTTTACTCTAGTCCCCTGGGATATCTAGTCTCATGTTCTTGGTCATCTAATCAGTGTCAAGTATGGGTTCCATCTCGGAGAGTGGGTGTTAAGTAAAATCAGATGTTGGATGGTTATTTCCACAATATTTGTGTCACCATTGCCCCAGCACATGTTGCAGTTAGGACATCATTGTAGATTGAAGGTTTTGCAGCTGGGTTAATGCTTATGCTTTTTCTTTGGATACGTGCAGAGTACCTTCCAGTACCAAAGGAGCTAAGATAAATACGGATAAAGGCTCTATGTAGGCACCAGCTTAATTTCACTATGATCAATGATTTGTAGAGGTGCCATCATCAACAATGGGGACTTGCTGTCAGTTTATGGAGAGGAAGGTGTAGTTTAGGCAATATCCTGCATTGTTTAGGGGTGCCTATCAGACAGACAGCTTTGGCCAACAACTCGGTTAGATATAATCCATTTCTGGTGCTGGAAGCTTCATTTGGTAACAAGAGTTGTCTCCCCCATTATTTGGCAATTTCATTTGGATTGTCTCGATATATGTATATACTTTAGGAAGCTTCTGTTGTAATAGGGGTCCATGCTACCCCACAAATCGCTCTTAATATTATCTGTCTCTCCCTGTATTCCCTCCCTTGTACACCTTTTCTCTCCTGACTTGATCCTCCCACTCCATTCTCCCTGCTCCAGTCTGTCCATAAATATCCATTCTATTTCCTTTTCATAGGAAGAGCTATCTGCCCCTCTTCCCACAGTCTCTTACTTTATACCAAACCTCTGGTTCTATGGATTGTAGCTTGGTTATCATTGACTTAACAGCCAATATCCACATATAAGTGAGCACACACTATATTTGTCTTTCTGGGGCTGAGTTACCTCACTCAGATCATTTGTTCTAGTTCTATCAATTTATCTATGAATTTCATGACTTCATTTTTTTGTTGCTGTTTTATGAGACACGGTTTCTCAGTGTAGTTTTGGTGCCTATATTGGAGCTAGCTCTGTACACCAGGCTGGCCTCAAACTTTCAGAGATCCACCCGGCTCTGCCTCCCAAGTTCTGAGGTTAAAGGCATGTACCACCACTGCCAGGCCTTCATGATTTCATTTTTAATGGCTTAGTGATATTCAATTGTATAAATATGTAATATTTTCTTTAACCATTTACTCGTTGAGGAACATCTAGGTAGTTTCCAATTTTGGGTTATGAATAGTGCATCAATGAACATGTTTGATCAAATGTCTCTGTGAGAGGATGAAGCATCCTTTGGTTATATGCCCAAGAATGGTACAGATAGATCTTGAGGCAGATTGATACCCATCTTCCTGAGGAATTGACACACTGATTTCCATCATGTCTGTGCAAATTTTCACTCCAAGCGGCAATGGATGAGTGTTCCCCTTATTCCATATCCTCACCACTAGGATAGAATTTTCAGTGACTTGACTTTGTATAAGTATTGTGCAAGCAACCATAGCTGTGGTAAGTTGATGTGTCCAAGAGTCATGTCATGTCCAGAAGACATTTGACACTTCTCCTTCCTTTCCTCCAGCTCATACAATCTTGCCAACTTTTCTCTGATGTTCTCTGAGCCCTGGGTGAGGAAAGGTTGATATAGATGCCCCATCTGTGTCTGAGTATTCACAGTCAGTTATTCTAAGAACTTTGACCAGTTATGAGTCAACTTCTCATTAACAACTATCTACTGTAAAAAGAAGGTATTAAGCAAGTAGTTTGACAGGATGAGCATTCAGTGAAGCAACACCAATATGTAGATGAATTGCTAAACAGTTTTATTAATAAAAAACATGGAGCCAAATATAGGGGTGAAAACCTGAGAGATCAGTGAAATAGAGAAAGCCACAGCTAACCTGACTTTACCAACTCCTCAGCTTCCAATGATGCCTACTTCCTGTCTACCCATGCCTATATGCCTTGTTGTTCTGTCATCTGATTTACTCTCTCTGTTCAGCTACATCACTTCTCTTCCTGCCCAGCTCTGTCACTTCCTGTCTGTCTGTACAGACCTCCAGACCTCCATAGTTAATTAGTGTTGGAATTTAAGGCATATGTCACCACACCAATACATTCCCCAATAAGGTCTATGATTTCTCCATGAAATCTTTCCTGTATATCAGGTTCCAAATTCAATTAATATGCAGTAAGTCACTCCCACAACTATCATGACACTATTGTGGTGTTGGGTGAATTTAGTCTGGCAGCCCAGTATTATAGCATACATTTTCCTATGTTGGATAAGACCATCAATGTCTTTTTCCCTCAGCAATCCCCATAGCAATTTGCAGAACAATAAATCTAGCCATTAGGGAAAAAAATCATGGTCAGTTTGAGGATGACTTCTCAATGTCCTGCAACCAAAGTGGGTGGTAACTTCAGCAAAAGATTATTGCCACTTAGTTATAGTAAAAAAATAAAGTGCAACAGCAATAGTGTGTGTTCCTTTGGGGAACTTTATTGCCTCCCTGACCAGTAATCCATGGAGAGGTATCTTGTATCTGGTACTGTTCATTATGAAACCCATGTCTTCTGTTATACAACATTAAAAAGAGAGCTGGCATCACAAGTACCCAGAATGGCTGGTAAAGAAATGAGCTAAATAAAGATGCTAATTTCAGTCTAAGGCTATCCCAGCCTGAATGCTCCCTATCTCACCTAGTCTCAGAAGCTAAACTTGTTAGTACTTGGGTGTGAGATGGAGTTTTTATAACATTGTAAATGTGTCAAATATGGCTGAAGTGTTTGTTTTAAAATAGGAGGTTTTATCTTAGATACCTTTCATCTAATTAAAGTACAAAAGAAAGTGACAATAATTTTCTAAGAAAAATGCTTTTTTGTTTTTGCTCCAAATTCCTGGTGATTGTGTTACAGTCTTCCAGTTGTAATCTGCCAAGAATTTCATGGAGAGTCTCTATGGGTCAGAGACGCTTGGAATTTGATTGAATCTGCTATGCTATACTGGTAAATGGGAAAGCAGGAATCATCCCTGCTACAAAAACAATCTCTGCTCTCCCTTAAAACCAATGATTTTATGGACTATTTTATAAATTGTTCAAAGCAGGCACTCAAGTGGGCCATACACAACCTCCAGAATCCACAATGCCCTTGTGGAATTACTTTCTGTCTCCTTCTATTAACAGTGGCACATATTCTTCATCTGGAGGGGATAACACAGTATAGCGTAGATCACTGGGTCTCTGCTAGATAGATAAATAGTGAGGTTTTTTTTTTTAAGAATTATCCAAAGTTTCAAACAAAATAATTATTCATATTAATTTCAGTAATTGGTCAAAATTATTCCCATTAAAATAATTAAACTGCTACAAAGTTCATTCTGTCCCAACAGTTGGGAGGTAGAGGCAATAAGGTCAGAAATTCAAGGTCATTCCCAACCTTACAGCAAGTTTAAGATCAGCCTTAAGATACTTGAGACCTTGTCTCAAAAACAATGAATTTACTCTACTAAAGGTGAAACATTATATATTGTTGTGGATATGTTTCTAGGTTTATGTTTTAAAGAGTTCAGACTGGATAATGACTGTTGAACAAATAGACAAAACTTGCAGTGAAGCATGGCCTCCTGCCCTTTGTTAAGGAGTATTTTCACTAAGTTAAGGGACCTGTGGAACAAACAACAATGCACATGGAATTGTTTGCAGCTTCTACACTAAATTCCTGATTGTTTTAAATAAGCCTCAATAGTCTAAGGCTGGAGATAAAAGAAATAGTCAAAACATATTACTGTTTACATGTACACAGAGTGGCTGAATGACAGAATTTGTGTGACAAAGACATTAACTATGAAATTCAGCTTGGCAGCACATGCTTTCAACTCTCTATCTTGACACCAGTCAAATTTCAAAAAATTTTGGAGCCTTTAAGGAAGTGCTTTGTAAATCAGCTTAGATGCCCCACAGTAGCATTGAACATTGCTTAAATGAGTCTTCTAAATTTGGCAGGCATTTTATTAAAAATCAACTACAAATCTTTAGTAAGTACATGCAACCAATGGTTCTCCCAAAATCAGCTTTTGAGCTTTTAGCAAATTGAAAACTTTGAAAGCCAAGCTTGTAAACAAGAAGACATTTAAATTTAATCTTGCAAAGTAAGAGTGAGACTGAGCACAGTAAGGCTAGAATTCAAATGGCGTGCAGAATTCAATGTCCAATTCCATGGCAGCTCTCTCTTACCATAGCTTGTAAGAAGGGTATTTTAATAGGTCTTGTTTTCATTTCAGCAAATTGATTTTTAACAACAGAACAGAATGAGCTTTAGATGACCTCTGATTTTCTGATTTTGGAGCATCTGCATTTGGTGAAACAGTCAAAATAATTATAAATATACATAATTTATTTGATGAGATTTGTGTTGTGAAAATATTTCTCGAGGAAAAGCATACTTGATTGAAGTGTCTGAAAATATATGGTCCAAAATAGATATCAATTTTAATTTAAAAAATAGAATCATGAATCAGCTTCATTTAGCAGTATTTTCTCTGAAATTATCAAATATATTAGCACATGTAAAGAGGACTTTTTCATTTACAAAAATCATGGACTACAGAGACAAGAGATTAATTGAACCTGCCAAAAATCTGAAATGTATTACCTATAATATACGTTTGATCTTTTCATTCAATTCTATTTGACAAATAATTAATAAGCTCATATTAAAATATAATGTTCAGAAAAATGCCGATGCCGTGGGTGCCTTACAAAACTGATCCAGATATGCATGTGTGGTGGGTCAAGAAAAGAATTGTTCTGCTTAATTTTTTTAAATTTCACATAGTCAATGTAAAGCTTATTTGATTTTGCTTTATTGAACACAGAAAGATATCATTTTGTCTTAGAAATCATTATAAAAATATTTTTGAAAAGCATTATTTAATTTATCAACTACGGTGGCAATAAAACTGGCTAATCATTATATCAAATAAATTTATCTAAATTATATAATTTTAGCTCATTGTTTATTTAACCAACTCATGTATCAACCTCCACTCCTGATTTTGAGGGAACTGTCACAGGGTAAAAAATGCATCATTATGCTATCCCAAAGAGCCATCAAGCAAAGGCGAACAAATATACAGTATAAGGAAAAGTATGATTTGGAGTCAGATGGACATATCCCTAGGGCCATATCAGGTTTGTGGTCCCAGAACTATATTAACATACTCCAATTTCCTCATCTGTTACTGAAAATAATAGTACTATCTTTGTCATGCCAATCAAAGAGTCAGCACACACAAAGTGTTCACAGTAGTACTTAGGGCATGAGGCAAGCATAATAAGCGTTGTTAGTTTTACCCCTGCTATGTGAAACTGTCATCATGTATTTTCTGGAAGCAATATGTTCCAGGACTTCCACAAACACCAAAATATACAGCTACTCAAGTCTCTTCTGTCAAATGCATGCAGTGTTGATTTCATCTATTACATGCAGGCCTATAGACATTATCCTCTCTACGTAAGTCTAATGTCTAGCACAGTGTAAATGGTTGTTATATGGTCTAAGCAGAAACAAGAAAACATGTCTGTTCATGGTCAGCCAGGGGCACAAACATTCTCAAAAATTTTCTGGGTTCAATAGTTGAATTCCGGGGTGCAGAACCTATGGGTTCATGGGTCCCCCTGCAGCATGACCACAACTTCACCAGACTTCTCTGCTAAACGTATTTTCCTTCCATCCTCACTGAAGGTCCTCAGTGCCTCGTTCTAAACAATTTGAGTGTGGCTACTTTGTAGCACTTTGGCTATTTGTTTTTATTCTTTGAATGTTTCACATGTGAATATAATGTGTAGATCAAACCCAATGCCATTCTTTCCCCTCTGATGCTTCCCCTACTCTGCTCCCAACCACTCTTCCCTCTCAACTTCATGTGCATTTTCTTTTTCTTTTTTTTTTTTTTTAACATACTGAGTCTATGGATGTGCACAGATGTGGGACTGTCTGCTGGAGCACAGGTTTAGAGTCCACAAGCCTGAACAACACTGACTCTTCCTCCCCCAAAAGCCTTCAATGACCAATGGGATGGGATTACATGAGCCGCCATTACCACCACATTCATGCTGGGATTTGTGCTGGGTTTATGTTGTTCTTTCTCTTCCCCAACCTGTAAAAATTTCAAATCAAGTTATATCCATTTGTGTTTTTGCTATTTTAAGACAGTGTCTCATTCTATAACCCAAGCTTGCTTCAAACTCATTATGCACTCAACGCTGCCTTAATACTTGCTGTAATCTTCCTGCCTCAGCCTCCAAGGCACTGGAATTATAGGCATGAACAGTTTTTAAATGTGTTGTTGTTACTCTGATTGCTTCCATATTCTAGCCTCTCTTGTGACAAACCAACCTTCAATCATTAACTTTCTCTGTTCCATTTGCCAAAACTGTGGTAAAATATGGCATACCATTGGTGAGGACACTCCTAAACAGAATCTGTCAATAGCTTAGCAGGTGATGCAGAAAACTCAAAATGCCCAGACGGGATTTTCAAATGCTCAGAGGGAAGTTGCTGAGTTTCTCCCACCTGTAAGCCCCAGGAGACAACAGCAGATTGAGAGATGATGTTGCCTCCAACAAGGACCCCAGGTTATGGCGCCTGTTTGGCTTCCACTAGCTGGACAAATTACTGTGGTGGCTTCGTGTGTGATTCTGCCAAACAGCATCTTCATTTGTGTGGGTTTAGGACTCCAAAGAAAGGGAGGAAAGAATGGCTTCTAGCCCAGGCATGCATTTGTAAAAGGACAAAGCAAACAAAAGAAGCAGGAAAATAGCTGGCCCGAAGTTTTAATAACAGTTACTGGTAAAACAAACAGAACAGGAAAACTATGCTTGGCTCTCAAAGCAAGATGAGCTAAGTAGTTTTTGCCAAAATTGTAAATTAGAGAGATAGTTTTTCCCAAGTGCCAAGATGAGAAATTTCATTCACAATACAATTCTTTAAGCCTGTGGTTGAAGGTAATTGAATCACAAATGGCACCCAGATTTTAAGGTAAATTTCTAACAACAAAGGCAAAACCTTTTTCCTCCTGTTTGCAGGATCATAGGGATCTGGTAACAAATGTTTCTCTCCACATAGGCTCCTGCTATGAATGCTTTATTTGTATTTAAATCTATTCACATTATGCCTAAAGACTGTTATCTTTTCTCCCCTGCAATTGTGATGAGGCCCCAACTGCTCCTCCTACTGCTTGGCTTTGACATTCACACTTTGTGGTCTTCTCCCAACCCTACAGCCCTGCCCATGTTACACCCCTGTTTCCCTTACTCTCAATGTTAGAGAAATCTATTCTCTGCCGACTTTTGGTCATTCTTCAGCAGAGGCTCTGCCGCAGCAATGCAGCTGTGTAGTCCTTCTAACCTAGTCTTTGGGGCCACTGCAGTGCATTCAGCAAACTAAACTAAAAATCTCTATTTCCCTCTATTATCAACTCCCGTCCGAGGACCAAGCTCCTGAGTAGTTCTCCATCTTGCTTTCATCATTCATTCAACAGTCATTACCTGATAGCTCATCTTGTGCCTTGTTCTAGTCTAGAAATTAAATCATAAATTGGAAATCATTATGGCTGTTTATGTTTGTTTTCTAGATCATTGTAAAAAACAAAAGTCACAAACGGGGTAGCTCAGAACATGGAAACTTGTGTTGAATAGTTCTAGAGACCAGAGGTTCAAAAACAATGTCAGTGATGTTTTTTGCTTTAGAAAGCTCTGAGGAAAATCTGACCCATGCCTCTTTATAGCTGTTGGCAGTGTCTAGATACCCTTGACATCCCTAATTCTTAGTATTTTACACCAAATTTTGTCTTTCTTATCCTATGGCCTTCTTCCCTATATGTGTCAGTGGTAACCTATGGCCTTAATCTATAAACCAATTGCAGATGAATTTCTAAACAGTCTTATTAAATAAGAAACACAGAGCCAAATACAGGGGTGAAAGCCATAGAGATCAGAGAAGTAGGAATAGCCACCAGCTAACCTTAGCTCACCATGCCGCCGTAGCTTCCCAAGAGAACTAGCTTCTTCCTGTCTAACCTGTGCCTTTATTGCCTTGCTGTTCTGCCTTTTCATTGGCTCTTAGCCCAGCCACCTCACTTCCTCATCACTGCCTGTCTGTACAGACCTCTAGGTCTCTATGGTTGGTACTGGAATTAAAGGCATGTGTCACCATGCTTGGCTGTGTGCTTGAACACCCAGAGACTCTGCTTGTCATGTGATTGGATTAAGGATGTGTGCTACCACTGCCTGACTTTTGTTTACGGCTGGCTATCTATGTCCTCTGATCTCCAGGCAAACTTTATTTATTAACATACAAATAAAATATCACCACATTTCAGGACAAATAAAATATCACCACAACCAATCATTGAATTTAGTGTCTTTTCTAATCTAGCATCTTAAATCAATTAGTTATATCAGCAAAGATCCTATTTCCAAATAAGATGCTGGTAGATTGATTCAACCCACTACATTTTCCTTTAAAGTTTACATTGACTGTTGGGTAAGTGATTAAGGAAACCATCACTACTCAGTTTGACGTAAGTTTTCATTTGTAAGTTGGACATTATTAAAGCATAGAGAACAGACACTCACCAAATGCAGAATTAAAGAAAAGTTCCCTTGAGTTTTTGTGTTCTTATATGAAATTGAAGGAGGAAAAAAATTGAGATGAGGCAGATGCATACAGAAATATATTGGTGGCCACGAATCTGAATCAGCGCCAATTTTTATGTTTACTTAATGTAAGCATAAAAGGTATCTTGAGGCAAGGAAAAGTGAAAGTGGGTGCTTTTTTCATTTGAGCTTATCATATGTCAGTGTAGAGGAAGAAAGCGAATGAGGGCATTAAAATGAATGCATTATAGAGAAGGGGGTTACTTTGAAAGGATAGTGATAAAAGAGATGTTGGAGAAAAGATGGTATGCTTTCTAAATAAGTGGAAGAATTAAATGAAGCATTTGGCATAGAAGTGGCCAAAGGCAGTGAACTTGAATTTAATAGAGTGGTAAGGTCCAAAAGTTGGAAGAGCTTAGGTGACAGGGTGTTTGATTGATTTGTCTGTCTGTGACCAGCTGTGATATTAGGTCTTACAAAAAAGCAGAAGACTAGGTCAAAAGCCACATCCCTGAAATTGTGACGGTGACCTAGTTGGTAGTAGAAAGGGTTTGATGTCAGGATGTCATGAGCTTCAATAACCACCATGACTGCCAACTCTTGATAAATGCTTTTTGAATCTAAGTATGGAAACAAAGATTAATGTAATAAGCAAAATGTGCCTGGGGAAACCTCCTGCTATTTTCCTGTTTACAGATGAGCAGTGCAGATACAGCACAAAGAACTTCCTAGTTTATGTGATTCCAGGTTGTGCCCCCTTACCCACTACCTCAATCACTAGACCTGGTTAGTTTGAAGGGTTGTCTTAAAAGACGAACTGAGGTTTAAAAAGACAGTGAAGTTGCTTTCCTGCCTTGAGATAAGCATCTTTGAAAAACTGGTAGATTGGCACCAACAGGACATATGGAATCTGCTTTTTAAGAGAGGAGGGAAGACTCCATAGGGACTTTGAGCTGGTGGCAGTTTAACACATAGTGATACTTCAATAGCTCCAGGAACTGTGGAAGCTTAATAGCATGAAGATGCATTTTGAAAACAGAGGAAGTCTTAAACAATACAGGGTTAAGAAGTATCTGTTTATGATAGAAGAGTTGCAAGGGCATGAGGTGGGGAGTTTAGGCTACTTTGAAGATGTCACAAAAGATGCTGCATAGAACTGTCTATCACCAGCATGGACAATAGCCAGGGAGGCACCGTGTTGAGCATTTGCCTATGAGGGGCAGTCATTATCCTTGAAGCTTCACTAGGACACATTTCTATTCATATTAAAGCTCAAATTAGATTTTCTTGTGACTATAGGCAAACAGAAAGGAAAGATTAAACTATTACATTTCAGGGTTACTCATCTGTTGGTCTTTTTACTCCTTGACAGATAACCATGGCTGTTGAAGTACGTATAAGGCTTGAAGGTAACATGAAGCCCGGTAGGGACCAACATCATCTTTCTGCCATCCAGAGCCATGTCAAACCAGTCATCATCCACTGGCAGGTGTAAGACAAGGGGTCTGACATGAATTTATTGATATGTTTTCAAGCTTTGAGCCATCTTTGCACCCTGCAATAAATCCTACTCAGTTCCAATGTCTAATGCATTTAATATGCTGGTGGAATTTGTTTGTTCTTTGGTACTAAAGTTTTGTTTTGTTTTCCTTTTGAAGCAAGCCTTGTATAGTCCTGTCTGGCCTAGAACTCAATTTGTAGACAATACTAGCCTTTACTTTGCAGAGATTTTCCTGCCTCTACCTCCTGAGTGCTTTGATTGCAGACTTGTGTTAGCACATCTGACTACAGAGGGTTTTGCATCTGTTTCTGTTGGGTTTATTTTTATTTTTAATTTTGATTTTAGTTCTGAAGCTCAAATACAGTGCTTTGTACGCGCTAGTGTATAACTGTTACATTCCCAGCCTCACAATGTTTTGGAGACAAAGAGTCACCTAGGCTACTCTTAAAACCACAGCTACTGCCACAGCTTCTTGTACAGCCTGCTGAGAAGCTGGGGTTCAGGTGTTATGCACCTTCCCCAGCTTTCAACTTGTGATGTCTTAATCTGGTTTGATATCTGAATAATTTCACCATCAGTAAATGAGCTCAGAAGTGTGTTGTAGGATATTTGTACATGGTGTGAAGGTGTATTGCTGTGATTAGTGTAATAAAAAGCTGAATGGTCAATAGCTTGGCAGGAGGTATAGGTGGGACTTCCAGGAAGAGAAAAGGAGGAGGAGGAACAAAGGCCCACAATAGAGATGCAAGGAGATAGGGAGGAAGCAGGATGGGTATTATGTGGCAGAATGTAATAGAAATGGGTTAAATTAAGTTATAAGAGCTAGTTAAAAACAAGCCTGAGCTAAGGCCAAGCTTTCATAGTAATAAGAAGTCTGTGTGTCATTATTTGAGAGCAAGCTGGCGGCCCAAAGGAAAATCAGTTACAGAAGTGTTCTGTCCTCTTTTATTTTTTTGTAAGTTTGAGAAAGATTGTCATTAAGTCATTTTTAAATGTTAAATGCAATTCAACAGTGAAGCCATCTGGTCTTAGCTTTCTGTAAGAAACTTAAAATTAATAACTCACAATATTTACTAGCTATTTGTCTATTCAGAATTTTCTACTTTGTTTTGAGTTTATGTTAGCAATTTGTATATTATATCTGATTCAGTTTTATGAAATGTTCATAGTTTTACTTTACAATATTATTTCTATAATGTCAGTGTTGTGCTCCATATTAACTGTCCCTTCCTTATGGTATATATTTAAAAGGTCATACAAGTCAGTGTGAAGGGACTCTCTAAGATTAGTAAAGGAAAATGCATATGCTCTGGCATAATGGATACAAAACAGTGAATAAAGGAATATGTGGTTAGACCATGCTAACATAAACAATTAAATGAATGAGTTAATGAAGTCCCTGAAGGTGTCATACAGGGAATCAAACCCTGGGAATAGATAAGATTGAAAACTTGGTACAGAATGACTTTGTTAACTTGGATCAGACTTTAGAGATTCTTAAATACTTTCCAATATATTTAAGTCCAGCATAATTTGGGAAAAAGTTTCTTGGTGTGATACAACCCCCATTGTATAAGAAAGCATAATTATATTCAAAATAAATTCAGGACACATTACACTTCTTCCAAGATGTGCTCTAGAGATATGCTATCTGTACTAGCTTAAAGGCCTATGGTTCTAGCCTGGTCAGATTCATACAGATAGCAAACAGGTCATTTGGGTTACTAGTCACCTCTGGTCCTGGTCGTAAGAGCTTGTTATGGCCTGGCCCAATAGATAATGCAGATCATCTGGCTGTTAATCACTTCTAATTCTCAGCTTTCTGGATGGAAGAATAGATTTTTCATCTTTCCCACTAAAAAGACAATCCTGTGTGCTTAATATTCCTGGTTTCTTGGGAGATCTGTTAGCACAAGGACCTTCATGCTATGCTCCCAAGAGTGCAAAGTGAAATTTCTCTACAAGAGTGTAGCAACCTCCAAATTTTCTGGTGTCCTTGTTTTTAACGGCTGAGTAATACTCTGCTGTGTAAAATGTACCATATTTTCTTTATCTATTCCTCAGTTGAGGGACGTCTAGGATGTTTCCAGGTTCTGGATACTACAAATAAAGTTGTTATCCATAGTTGAGCAAGTGTCCTTGTGGTATGATCGAGTATCCTTTGGGATATGCCCAACAGTTGTATACCTGGGTCTTATGGTAGATTCCCAGTTTTCTGAGAAACTGCCACACTGACTTCCAAAGTGGCTGCACAGGTTTGCACTCCCACCAGCAATAGAGGAGTGTTCCTTATGTTCAGTATCCTCTCCAGCATGAGCTGTGGAAACAGAGGCTATCTCAGACTCTTTTTTTTTTTTTTTTTTTGGCTTTTGGGACCATACTCCTCATACTGGGTTGCCTTGCACAGCCTTAATATGTGGGAAAATGCTATCTTACTACAACTTGATATGCCATGGTTTGCTGATTGATACTCATGGGAGACCTGTCTGTTCCCAAACAGAAACAGAGAGAAAGTGGATTTGGAGATGGGAACAGAAGGAGGGGAAATGGGAGAAAAGGAGGGAGGGAAAACTGTGGCTGGGATATAAAGTAAATAATTAAATTTATTAAAAATAAAAGTGTGGCAATCAATTAGTGTCATGTGCCACATAATGGCATTTTGGTCATTGATGAACTTTACATAGAAGGGTGTTTCCGTATCCTGTAAGATGATAACGGAGCTGAAAAATCCCTATTGTCTGGTGTCATGATGGCTATCATGATATCATAGCACAGTATGTTACTCATGTGTTAGTGTGGTGCTAGTGTACATAAGCCTACTGCACTGCCACATGTAAAATTAAGTACATTCCATTACAGACAGTATATACTGCTTGACACTGAAATAAATGAACATGCTACTGGTTTATAGGCTTTCTAAATTAGACTTAGCACTACTTCAGCATATACTACTCCTATTTATAAAAAAAAATTAGTTTAAAGTAATTCACTATGGTAAGGTATATCAGTAGCAACTCCAGTCTCCTCTTGAATGTCATGTTGCTTGGCTAAATCAATAGGTCACATCAGGCAACTAGCACATACTACTGAAGTTTGTGCAATACTATGATGTTCAAATAATGATAGAATCCCCTAAGGTGTTTCTCAGAACACATTTACATCATTAAGTGACTTATTGACATAAACACATTAATAAAATGTAAAGGCTCTATCAATACTAAAAACTAATAAATAAATGTTATGTGAAGAACATAATGTAAAATGATATATAATATACAGTTATGAACTATTTCCACACAAATTTAGTTTTGCAAAAAGAAATGTTAGTTTTAAAACTGAGAAACCATGGAGATCACATGAACTAAGTTATCAATGATAATACTGTTGCCTTGTTCATCTTTTGTTGTTGTTTTCATGGAACACTTGAGACTGAACATTGATTAAAAAAGAGAGAGAGGCTTATGTTTTGGCTTATGGTCTGGAGGCTGGAAAATCTTGTGGCTGTACTGTGTGATGGCTATATGTTGCTTTAAGTGTGATGAAAAAGCCAGAAAGCTGAGTGAGCATGTTGAAAGAGATGAACACAGGCTGAACTCCCCTGAGAAAGGAACTAATCTGATAAAGGTTCCACCTCCATGCTCCAAACATCTGCCTCTAGGCTCTAGCTCCTTCCTTTGGCTTATTAAGGAACTGAGGCTCCAGTACCTGGACTTGGAGGAAACACTAAAACCGTGGAAATCACCAGTGCTGTGAAATCAGTAATCAAATGATTTCCACGTACAGAGCACCCTCATTACTGTTCAGTTACTGGCAAAGCATGGTAATCATAACAGCGTTAATATAATCATGGCTACACTCCTGACAAACACAACCTGTCTGGCCGTGTGTGATGTGCTTGTATTCTTCACCAGATCAAGATGAAGAGTAAAGAAAATTGAACCGTCATGATAATTACATGCAGTTCACAACCTCATATTGGACATTGAGCCCAGAAAATTACTCTAAAAAGGATATAATGTGGCAATTGGATAAGTAACTTGACCATTTTGTATCTAATTTTTACAAACTGTCAAATGGGGGTAAATTTACTCATCTCCAAAAGTTACTAGGGCATGGAATCTTTGTGTGTATAAAGTATGTATCATACATCTGAGCATAGTAAATGTCTGGTGTGTGATAGTTTCCTTATTTGCTATAGTCCTGTTCTTCCACCCCATGATTTATTCTTACTTTGTTGGTCTTAGATTTACATTTTCTACTCAGTTTAGATTTTGTTATCACACCCACTTCTCCCCTCTGCTTCCCTCTGCTTCCTACAGTGTCTGTAGGAATAATTACTTTTTGTAATTAATTTATATTTCTTTTGATTACATAAAGTTTTGTTGGAGATAGAACTCAGTCAGTAAATTTCTTGCCATTCAAGCAAAAGGACATGAGTTTAATCCCCAGGAAACACATAAAAAGCGGGGTAGGGCAGTTCACATCTTTAATCCAGCACTTGGGAAGCAGAGGTAATAAGACTTACAGATGTTGCTGGCTAGGCAATCTAGCCGAATCAGTGAGCTCCAGTGAGAGTATCAGTGAGAACCCCTGTCTCGTAACATAAGGTGGTAAGTGCCTAAGAAACAACACCCAAGATTGACCTCCAGTATTTAGATGTACACACATACATGTACACACCTGTACCTTTACACACACATCTACAAACACACACACACACACACACACACACACACACACAATCAAACAAACAAACAAATAAATAAATAATTGCAGGCTGTGCCAGCTGGAGTCTCAAACAGGTCATGTTACTGCCTCTGCTGATTGGATCAGAGGACAGAGAGGCTGGGTGGCGAACTATACTCATTGTTAAGCAATGCACAGCTGCATGTGCTATCAATCTCGAAACCCCTCAATACACTAAACAGGCATTAGCAGAAACAAAGGAGGAAACAGGAAACAATGTAACAATCTGAGACTTCAAAGCCTCATTTTCAGTATGGACATGATCCATAAGCATCAATAAGGAAATAGGACTTGAGCTACTATAGATCTCACAGGTATTTAGAGTCATCCACCCAACAACAGTATTATATATGTCTGTCTCAAAAGTGTACATGGATTTTTCTTTAGGGTAGATCACATGTTAAGTAACAGGGCCCCAAACCTTAGTCTCTGAATGTACTGACCTTGCTTTTGGCTTTCTGTAGTTCTCCTTCTGGCTAACTACTCTTGTTAGCTGAAGTATGTCAATCAAGAAAATGGTTTTTGTGCTTAAAACCTCACCCTAAGAAAGGCTCAGTGCTACACTGAGATCCTGAACAGTGGTTAATACTTTCTATTGTCTTAAACCCATGTTGAGTGGCCTTCTCTGGTGAATACCTCACAATATTTCTGAAGGTTCCACCAAGACCTCAGAGACCAGACCACAAGACAGCAGGAGTCTCAGAGCTGCTTAGAGTGAGGAAGAGTGTGGTCAGGGGATTCCTAGGGGTGCCCAACCTGAGATGTTCCAGGTCCTGAGGACTCCTTCTGATCAATCACTGCCTAACCCTTCAGAGAGGTGTGACACCTCTACCCCCCCAAAAAAAAACCAAACTAGAAAGTCACCTGGTCTGTCACTTCCAGAGGTAAGTATGGTTAAGGTGCCTTCTTTTTGGACACAGAAGAGAGGTTGGATGCAGCTGTTGATCCAGTATCTGGGACCCATGTGAGATGTCACTGGATCTCTCTGTCTGTTCAGGTGTGTGAATGTGTAGTGGCCATCCCTGGTTCTGTGTGTGTGTGTGTGTGTGTGTGTATGTGTGTGTGTGTGTGTATCTTTCTATGTGTTTCAGTCAGTTTTGTTTTCCTGTATTGACCAGTGGCTTTCTCTGGCATGAGACCCTCACCTCACTCAGCTTAAGACCTTTGCTCCCTCTGTTGGGGACCCAAAACTTTTGGCTTTGCCAGGTCACACAGAGAAACCAAAAAACCTCCACCTGTTCCACTCTAGGAGCAGGAGTGCTTGCTTTTTTTGTTCCCAGGTTTCTTATCAAGTAAATTCAAAAGAGAGAGCACTTACCCAGGAAAGGGTCAAAATGAGAGACAAACACTCTGGAGAATTCTGGGAAAACTGACTTCATCAAGATCTGGCCTTCCAGGGGAGGATAAAAGTAAAAGTACTTTCTAGTTTTTATAGATACCTTTTCGGTGTAAGTAGAAGCTTTCCCCACCCGAAGTGAAATTGCTCAAATAGTAGTTGAAACACTTTGCCAGGAACTAGTTTCCTGATTTGGTCTCCTAACAATGGGGGTCTGACTATAGCCTGGCTCTCATAGCCAAAACCTCTCAATTAATAGCTAAAGCTTTAGAAAATCTCTTGTTTCTATCCTACTTGATCAGGAGTAATTAAGAACGTCTAGCAGAACCAGTGAATGACCTGCCTGCCAGCAGAACTGCACCCCTCTCTGGATTCTGTTCCCTGGGTCCCTCTCCAAGGCCCCAGCTTGTCCATGGCCCTGCTGCTAGGCCCTGCCCTGAACCCCAGTGGATTTCTACCACTCAGGAGCAGGCCACATTACCCAGAAGCAGCACAAGCCATACCAGCTAGAATAGACTTCAGCTGCTCAGGTTCAGGCCACACCAGTCAGAAGAACAGGTCAGATAAAAGTCTTAGAGAGATTAGGGTGCAAGGGACATATCTAGACCTAAAGGTAATAAATAGCAAGCCCATAGACAGCATCAAATTAAATGGAGAAAAGCAAAGCAAATCCACTAAAATCAAGGATAAGACCAAGCTGTCCACTCTCTCCAAATCTATTCAATATAGTACTTGAAGTTCTAGCTAGAGGAATAAGACAACCTAAGGAGATCAAGGGAATACAAATTGGAAAGGAAGAATCCAAAGTATTGCTATTTGCAGCTATGATAGTACACATAAGCGACTCCAAAAATTCTACTAAGGAAATTCTACAACTGATAAACACTACCAAAAAAAAAATAGACAGATTAAAAAAAAAAACTAAAAAAAGAAAGAAAGAAAGAAAACCAGTAGCCCTCCTAGATGCTAACAACAAATAGGCTGAGAAAGAAATCAGGGAAATAACACCCTTCACAATAGCCACAAACAATATAAAATATCTTAGAGTATCTCTAACCAAGCAACTGAAAGACCTGTATGACAAGAACCTCAAGTCTTTGAAGAAAGAAATTGAAGAAGATATCAGAAGATGATAAGATTTCTCTTTCAGAATTAACATAGTAAAATGTCCATCTTACCAAAAGCAATCTACAGACTCAATGCAAGTCCCATCAAAATTTCACTACAATTCCTTACAGAACTTGAAAGAATAACACTCAACTTCATATGGAAAAACAAAAAATCCAGGATAGCCAAAACAATCCTGTACAATGAAAGAACTTCTAGAGGTATCACTATCCCTGATTTCAAACTGTATTACAGAGTAATAGTAATAAAAACCTGCATGTTTTAGGCATAAAAACAGACAGGTGGATTAATGAAACTGAATCAAAGACCCAGATGTAAATCCACAAATCTATGGACACCTGATTTTTGACAAAGAAGCAAAAATTATACAATGGCAAAAAGAAAGCCTCTTCAACAAATGATGCTGGTCTAACTGGATGTTGACATGCAGAAGAATGCAAATAGATACATATCTATCACCCTGCACAAAATTCAAGTCCAAGTAGATCAAAGACCTCAATATAAAACCAGATACACTGAACCTGATAGATAAGAAAGTGGGGAATAGCTTTGAACACATTGGCACAGGAGATAATTTTCTGAACAGAACACCAATCACGCAGACAGTAAGACCAATAATTAACAAATGGGACCTCACGAAACTGAAAAGGTTCTGTAAGGCAAAGGACACTGTCAATGGGACAAAATGGCAGCCCACAGAATGGGAAATGATTTTTACCAATTCCTAATCTGACAGAGGGCTAATATCCAAAACATATGAAGAACTCAAGAAACTATACATCAGTAAACTAAATAATCCAATTAAAAATGGGGTACAAATCTACACAGAGAATTTTCAACAGAGGACTCTCAAATGGCTGAGAAATACTTAAGGAGATGTTTAACATCCTTGGCCACCAGAGAAATGCAAATGAAAACGACTGTGATTCCATCATATTATACCTGTCAGAATGGCTAAGATCAAAAACACAAGTGACAGCTCATGCTGGAGAGGATGTGGAACAGGGGAACACTCCTCCACTGCTGGTGGGAGTGCAAACTTGTACAGCCACTTTGGAAATCAATATGGTGGTTTCTCAGAAAATTAGAAATCCACCTACTTCAAAACCCAGCTATACCATTCCTGGGCATATACCCAAAAGACACTCTACCATATCACAAAGACACTTACACAACTATGGTCATAGCAGCTTTATTCTTAATAGCCAGAAACTGGAAACAACTTAGATGTCCCTCAACTGAGGAATGGATAAAGAAAATGTTGTACATTTACACAATGAAGTATCACTCAGCTGTTAATAACAAAGAAATCAGGAAATTTGTTGGCAAATGGATGGAACTAACTAGAAAATATCATCCTGAGTGAAGTAGCCCAGACCCAGAAAGTCAAACATGGTATGTACCTACTTATAAGTGAATATTAGCTGTAAAGTAAAGAATAACCAGTCTAAAATCCACAGACCCAGAGAAGCTAAGTAACAAGGAGGGCTCAAGTGGGGGACACATGAATCTCACCTTGAAAGGGAAATAGAATATATGTTGTGAGTAGATGGAGGAGGGATCTGGAAGGGGGAATGGAATTAGGAACAAGAGGGATCAGGTTGGAGGAGGATGGAGGGAGAGAGTACTGGGAAAAGCAACTGGAGTTGAGGAGCATCTCTGGGATGAGCTAGAAACCTAGAGCAATGGTAACTCCCAGAAATATTTGAGGTGACCCTAGCTAAGACTCATAGCAAGAGGGAATATGGAGCCTGAATTGGTCATCTCTTGCAACCAAGCAAGACTTCCAGTGGAGAAACTGGGACTCCAACCCAGCCACAAACCCTTCTACCTATAATTTGTCTTGCCTACAAGATGTGTTTACGTAAAGATGGTATGTGGGAGTGACCAACTGATGACTGTCACAGCTGGAGAACTGTGTCCTGAGAAGGAGCTCCCCATTGAGGGCCAGGACCCAGGAGTGGGATACCCCAGAGACCTAGGATAGAACTGAACATGAGTGAGAAGAAAAAAGTCAATGAAATGATTCTTAATGATATTCTGTTATACTCATAGATTGATACCAAGCTCATCTGTCATCAGAGAGGCTTCACTCAGCAACTGATGGAACCAAATGCAGAGATCCACAGCCAAGCATTAGGAGAAGCTCAGGGAATCCTGTGGAAGAGGAGGAGGAAGGATTGTAGGAATCAATTATGTCAAGAGTACCACAAGAAAACCCACACAACCAACTAACCTGGGCTCATAGGTGCTCACAGAGACTGAACTGATAACCAGGGAGCCTGCACAGGACCATCCCAGGCACTCTGTATCTATGGTACAGTTGTGTAACTTGGTCTTCATTTGGGGCTCCTAGCAGTGAAAGCAGGGGATGTCTCTGACTGTTGCCTGATTTTGGGACCCATTCCTCCTGCTAGATGGCTTCATACAACCTTGGTAGAGGAGGGGGTGCTGTGGAATGGTCTGTATGGCAAATGTGTTGCTGATTAGTCAATAAATAAAACACTGATTGGCCATTGGCTAGGCAGGAAGTGTAGGTGGGACAAGGAGGAGAATAAAGCTAGGAAGTGGAAGGCTGAGTCAGAGAGACACTGCCAGCTGCCACGATGAGAAACAGCATGTGAAGATGCCGGTAAGCCACAAGCCATGTGGCAAGGTATAGATTTATAGAAATGGATTAATTTAAGCTGTAAGAACAGTTAGCAAGAAGCCTGCCATGGCCGTACAGTTTGTAACCAATGTAAGTCTCTGTGTTTACTTGGTTGGGTCTGAGGCTGTGGGACTGGCAGGTGACAGATTTATCCTGACTGTGGGCCAGGCAGGAAAACTCTAGCTACAAGGGGTTGCCTGCTCTCACTGTAGCTTGATATACCATGGCTGGCTGATATCCATAGGATGCCCACCTGTATCTGAATAGAAAAATAGAAAAGAAGTGGAGGGGGAAGAAGGGAGGGAGGGGAAGCTTTGCTTAGGATGTAAAAACAACAAACAAACAAACAAAAAAATCTTGCCATAGTTGGAAAAAAAACTCAAAAAGCGATACAGACAAAGACATTAATCAGAAAATTTGTATTAGTCTCTGTTCTTTTGGTCCCCCTGGCTAACTACTCTGCCATCAGCACTGGCTGGACCTTGAATTCTCATTCTTAATGAATTACTGGTGGAGCTCTAATTCTTAAACTATATGGCCAATTATGTATCAGTTCAGTAAAGTTTGTGGTCCTTAGGATCTCTTTAGGACCAGATGAGTCCACAATTTGACTTATTCACTTAGACCAGTGGTGAATATACCAGGACTCCAGACCTTAGTAGGCCCTAAAATCTTAGCACAACTGACTCCATGATGGAAATAACACGCAGGTTATAAAACTCAGCATGTAGACAGCTCTACCTGCCCAAAATTAAACAAAGATCAAATCCATCCAAGTCCATAGTTCTGGAAAAGTCTCTAGATGTACCTACCTTGCTTTTGGGCTTCTGTAGTTCTGCTTCTGGCTAACTGTTCTTGTTAACTAAAGTTTGTCAACCCAGGACATGGTTTTTGTGCTTAAAGGCTTACCCTGAGAAAGGCTCAGGGCTGTACTGGGATTCTGAACAATAGCGAATACTTAACAATACTGAACAATAAGCCAATACTATTGGCTTAAATCCATGTCTGAGCAGTCTTCTCTGGTGAATACCCCAATAGTTAGGCCACAAACAAGTTTTAACAAACTTAAGAAGACTAAACTTTACTTACCCAGTATCTTTTCTAAGCCCAGTGGAATAAAACTAGAAATCCACAAGCGATGGAAACTAGAAGCTTTCCACAAAATTTTAGAAATTAGAAAACACACTCCGGTGCCCATTGGGTCAAATTAGAGTTGAAAAGAAAAGTGAGAAAATACTTTGAAATACATGAAAATTAAATAGAACATACCAAAATTTTGGAATGCAGCAAAGGCACAAATAACAGAGGATAAAGCAGTAAACATATCATGTGCATAGAAGTATCTCCAATAGCAAGCTAACGTCACCAGAAGAAGGTAGAATAAAAAAACAAACTGAGGCACAGTTACACTTTTAAAGTCTCTTTGATTCCAAGGCACATAGATTGTACTTAACAAGCAGTTGGAATAGACTCAATAGATGGATTGGTGTCCCATGCTGCTAACACCAAGAATATCTGATTATTTTTAAAATGTTCTTCTCTATTTATAAACCTCCAGGCAGGATTAAGCTTCTACTATGATCTCTGGTTGACAACAGCAATATGAGTCTAGATTATTCACTGTACTACATTCAGAAACAAATTCTTATTATAAAAATGAAGGTTTCTAAGATATATGCTTACTATGCTGACATTGTGGTTTTATTATTTCTTTTGTTTGTGTGTTTGTTTCCTGAACCTATGGATCTTCATAATCATGAGAAAACAGGAAGTTGGAGGTTTAATGATAGATAGCTCACTGTTAAGTTGTTGGTACCATACCACACCACCTTTCATGACATTCTCTACTAGGAATGTGAGAGAATGACATGGGATGGAAACAGAATCATTTACTGAAAGCCATTTACTGAGGGCAAAAGATGATCCTAATGTTCAATGTAATTAATGGTCCATTCTAACTCATTTCAGTATTTCTTGGTGATGAGGGATTTATACCCAAGTTTCCTATATCTAGGAGAAGTGACATCATGAAAACAAAGATAAGGTTGAGCTTTAAACCACAGCTCTTCGGCCTCCAAAATGAACATCTGTCATGCTAGCTGACCTGAAGCTCTACATTCAATCTACAAATGCATAAATATTTTGAAGAAGGTCTGAGAAGAAACATTATTTCCCTGTGTTCATTGGTCCACAGATTGTGAACATTTATTTCACTCCACAGAGGGAAAATACTAAAGTGAAGATTATAATTCCTTCCCAGAATTCTTACTGGGTTTAAATCCCAATGGGTTTGCTTCAAAACTGAATTGAGATCCTGATATCACTTCCTATCATCCCTCTATGGTATCTGGGGCTACAGTAGGGATAGAGGACTCTATTTTCTCACAACATGCACTTAAACTAGGTTATAACCATGCCCTTAACCTCTTTATCCACAGTGCCCAGAAATGACGAGCCCATTTTGGTGTAGGTTCACTGGAAACCCTTTACTTAAGGATTATAGGATTGCTTACATTTGTTTTTCTGCTAGGACTCCACAGACAAGGAAGGAATCACTTTAGAACTCTCTCCAAGTTTCAACAAAAAAAAAAATTCCCATGATTAAAACCCAATTTGGTTTTTAAATATGGAAACACATCCCTGTTTATCAATTTTGCTGTCTATAAAGACAGAGAGAGAAAGAGACAGACAGACAGTCAGAGATACAGGAATGAGGAAGAGGTGTATTGGAGGAGGAAAGGGAAGAGAGAAAACCTAAGAAGTTGCTGCTGGAAGGGAAGAGAATGAGTCTGGAAATCTCATTTTCAGACCTAGCTGTTAGCACTGCCTGGTCCTGACTGGGCCAGCCCTGGAGGGAGGTATGTGGGCTGGCTGTAGAATTAATTGAATTTCACAACTTGCCTCACATTCCTGCTGGCACAAAGTGCCTTGGAAGGACAGCGGCATCACAGGAGGCCAACACAATGGCAGGACCAAGGCTGCGCACTGCTGTGAGCTTTTCTTTATACAACTTCTGCCTCAAAATAGCTTGCCTGTTAGCACCCCAGCAGAGAACCCCCACAAGGAAGGGAGGAGGAAGTGTGCCGTCTCTAAGATACACACTGGTCCTTAGCTCCAGGATGAAGCCCAGAATCTGAAACAAGTTTCCTTCACAGAGTCCTAGAACCTTTACCTATAAAAGAGATATTTGGGCTATATGAATTTGAAATCCTTTCCAGCTGTAACATTGTATTATTGCCCTAATAACCTGAGCTCCAACCAAAGGCTTTTTAAAATATCAGTGCCCCAGCCTCAGCAATGCACACAATTCAGAATACTTGAAGTCCTAGTATCCTGTCTCATTTCTTTGTGTCATTTTAATTAATCCATCTCTCTCTCTCTCTCTCTCTCTCTCTCTCTCTCTCTCTCTCTCTCTCTCTCTCTCCGTCTCCGTCTCTGTCTCTCTCTGTCTCTCTGTCTCTGTCTCTCTGTCTCTGTCTCTCTCTCTCTCTCTCTCTCTCTCTGTCTCTCTGTGTGTGTGTGTGTGGTGAGATGCACGGAGTGCATGCTTGCCACAGCACATATGTAGATATCAGAGGACAGCACATATGTAGATATCAGAGGACAACTCTCAAAGGGAGCCAGGAGGTTTCTGCCACTTGTGGAATGTAGGCACATCTGGGTTGTCAGGCCTGTCTGTGCACAAGCACCTCTACATGCTAAATGATCTCTCCCATCCCTGACTGATCTCTTGCTCAGATATTAATCAACAGCAGAACACACTGCACTGGTCACCTAATATGCCTTAAATAGGTTGTCATATGCAATCTTCCCAAAATACTGCAAAGTACGAATCAGTTTCATCACACTAATAGGAAAAGAGCAGCCAAAAGATGAAGGAAACTTGACTAATGCCACAAAATTTGTAAAACGAAAGAAGAGAATTTAAATTTAAACTATACAACCACAAATCTAGGTTTGTTTGCATAGAACTCTTCTCACACAAAGACTAAATTGCTTCTGTGATCATTCCCCTCTCCCATGGTGCTACATACCTGGCATTGCATTGCTAGTAACTGTATGTTTATTAATGAATGGCTGTCCAAATGAATATAAGATCTATTGGTTTAAATGCATTAGTGCATTTGATCAGTGAGCAGAAGCATTACCGCTAATAACATTTCTTGATGACAAATCTGACTTCTTCAAATAATATTTCTAAGAATGCTTCTACGTAACCTACATTTATTCATGTATTCATGCATTCAAAAATGATACCTATAAGATGCTAGGCACTATGCCAGGGGTTGAGCAAAAGAAAAAATACATACTGAGTACACAGCACATACTGTCTCATGGGAGGACAGCCCAAATAAATGGGTATGCAATCCCAGCAGGATATGTGCTGGGAGAAAAAGCTTCCCTGGAAGATGAGGATATGTTCCAAGGAATCAAGACATTCTCTCCCTCTCCCTCTTCCTCTCCTTTTTCTCCCCACTCCCTTTCTCCCCTCCCCTCCCCCTTGCCTCCCTCTACCTCTTCTAGTCCCCTTCCTCCACCCCTCCCCTCTCCCTCCTCCTCTCCCTCTTGTGTGTGTGTATGTGTGTGTGTGTGTGTGTGTGTGTGTGTGTGTGTGTGTGTGTGTGTGTGTGTGAGAGAGAGAGAGAGAGAGAGAGAATTCCTGCGTGCATATACACGGGCTGTTGTTGTTTTCAGTGGGATTTTCAAGACATGAATATATTAGTCAAGTGAGGGGAAGCTGAAAGTTAATCACATTGTGCACTAGATAATATGCCATGTTTTTGTAGTTTTCTCTGGGTTCAACATTATTGTTGTCCCTTTCTCTTTTGTTGAATTACTCTACTACAAAAACACATTCTGTATCTCCTATCTAAAAGAGAAATAAATTCTCGGATGCCCACATTCCCTTACCAGCTGCTTCCCTCCTTCCCTGTACAGGAAAGAATCTTCAGAAGGTGATCCCTAAACAGTTTCTTACTTTTCATTCTTTCTCTCCTTCACCACCCATCCTTCCACTTCCCCATGAGGCTTTTTATACATCTCTTTCCCTGCCCCCACCCACATTTGCAAACTGGAATTATGACACACATTTAGAAGAAGTCAACACTCAAGTAATTACTACTCAAGACAAAAAAAAAATTAATAAAATAGTGAAACAGCCACTGTCAGCAGTCCAGAAGTTCTCTCAGGCTCCCTACTTTCTCGGTGCCACAGTTCGCCACTCTTCCTTTTCCATCTTGATAATATCATTTATGTCAGCGTCTCCGGCAAACATCTCATTAGTTTTCACATAAAACAAAATGTTTACATTTCTCTACTTCAAAAGCACTGATCTCTTTGGAACAAAGACCGGATGTTGTATGGACAAAGTACGCTTGTAAAATCAATGCAAAGCAATTACCTAATACAAAGTCCAGAGCTAAGAGAAAAAAATGTTCAGGATTTATTAAATTTTTTCAATGACATCATTTATAGTCATTTCCCCAACCAGGGAATTAAAACATGATGACACTTTGTGTTACTTCTCCTATGCCTTTGGACTCCTTCTGTCTGACATTAATCCTATAGTATTTGTTTTCTATTTTGAAACTGGCATTTTTGGACAATATATCAAAATGACTTAGAAGTAGTTATTTTAAAGAGTATTCCTCAATTCATGTTTCTCCCTAATGAGTGTCTGTTTTTTAACCTAATTTCTGACAAGAATAATAAATGAAAAAAAAGTCAATCTAGCATCATCAAGAAACACATGTCAGATTACTGCACCTTCGGGCCCTATAGATTTCTCCTGGAAAGGGGATTTTTTTTTCACTTTTATTATTCCTACTTTTTAAATTTAAAACATTTTTGAGAATTTCTTACATGAGCACTATATTTATATCATTTCCACCTCTTCTTCTCCCCCTCCAACTTCTTCCAATGAAATCCTACCAACTTTCTTTAATTCATGACCTCTTCTTCTTTATTAGCATTATGTATGTGCATTATTTGTATATATTATACTATAAATCATATGTCCATATAGAGCATACTGAATTCATTTAGGGTTATTTGTATGTATATGTGTTTAGGGCTGACCTCTTGGATAGCCTATCAGGGGCTCATTCACGGAGAAGATTGATTCTCTCTCTCTCTCTCTCTCTCTCTCTCTCTCTCTCTCTCTCTCTCTCTCTCTCAATAGCCATTGATTGCTTGCAGCTCTTTTTCTAGGGCCAAGGTCCTGTGAATGGTTCTGCATTTGTGATGGCATGTCAACTGGTGATATCATTACTTGTTTAGGCAACTATTTTGTTGAGATTTTATTAATGTAGTTTCCTGTCCTGTCTAGAAAATACCATCTAGCACAGGCATCTTTGTCTTCTGGCTCTTAACATCTCCCACTATCTCTTCCTCAGAGTTTCCTGGGCCTTAGGTATAGGAGTTTCATTGTAGACATTATCAATTGGAACTGGGCACCCTGCGATCAATTGTACTGTGTATTCTGAACAGTTGTGAATTTCTGAGGTACTCCCTAATTGCCACCAAAAGAGGCTTCCCCAATAAAGGGTTATTTGTGGATATACTGATAAGTATTTAGAATATATCTAGAAATGACACTAATTTAGAAAAGTACTAGTTGGTTCTCCTCTACAGCCATATTCAGCCATGGTTATTTGGCAAAGTTTACAGTACTAGGCACTAATTCCCTCCTTTTTAGTGGACCTTAAGTCCAATTAGACAGCCATTAGTTACTCTCGAGATGTAAGTGTCACTATTGTACCTTTTGGGGATATTGTACCATGTTGGTCATTGTCTCAGTTTGCAAGCTTTACAGCTTGGTAAATTGATTTCCTCCCCCCTCCCCGCCCCCCGGCAGCTTGCACAGCACTTTCTGTTATTATGAGTGCTAGTTCTCATAGAGTACTTCTAGCTTGATTCCTTCAAGTCTTGTGTTTTCAGTAACAGGATCTTACTTGCAGGTTCTGGGGAACAACCAAAGGAAACAGCAATAGCCTATGTTGTTTTGGGGGTTTCTTGGGGTCCTCTGACTAACAACTTGAGGAGAGTTTCCCCATGCATGGCACTGGGGTTTTTGTTTGACACTCTATGGACTCGTGGGGGAAGCAATATCAACCCTTGAAGACACTATTCCTAACTTCAACTGTGCACTGCATTCACTTGTTTATAATTTTATTATATATACTGGTTACTATTGAATCATTAATAAAATGTCTAACAGAAACAAGGGGAGAAAGGTTGATTCTGACTCAGAATTTCAAAGGTATTATATTATCAATAATGGTGGTGAGGCAGGACAGCTTAAACAGTTTGGTCCATGGTGGCAAAAGTTTGCCATGCAGCTCATTGACGTCTTGACAGATGAGGAAGCAGAGATCTCTAGCCAGAAGCAAAAGCAGACATAACCTTTGAGACCTGTCCTCTGCTAGCAAAATCACAGATCTTTAAGTTTTCTCAACCTCTCAAAACAATGCAACCAGCTGGTGATCAAATACTCAAACAAGCTAGCTAGTGGGGTCCATTTGGCATTCAGACTATAACAACACCATCCTCAGTATCCTTAAAAACTGTATCCAAATTCTCTTAGTATTGCTGGATGTCCTATTGTGTAATTGGAATTAGAATGGCCCCCATAGGTTCATACTTTTGAATGCTCAGTCCCCTGCTAGTGTAACTGCTTGGAAAGGATTAGAAGGATTTTTGGAGGAGGTGTGCCAATAGGAGTGGGCTTGAGTTTTCAAAAGTCTGTATCACACCCCCTTTCCAGTTTGCAGATCAGGACTTACGTTCTAAGCTACTGCTCCAGCACCATTCTTGCCTGCCTGATGCCATGCTCCCTACCATGATGGTCATAGACTCACCCTCTGAAACTGTAAGCAAGCTCCCAATTAAATGCATTATTTTGCAAGTTGCCTTGGTTATGGTGTCTCTTCAGAGCAATTTAAAAGTATTTAAGACAGGTATGAAATTGCATGTGTGTAGCTTCTTTCTGTCCATATTAGTACCGTGAAATTCACCCTTGTTTTCACACAAAGCTGTAATTTATAGACTACTGCTGGTAAAAAGTCCTAAGTATAGGAGCATATATCATTTTAATTATTCTATTTTTGATAGGCATTGGGTTGTTTCTACTTTAGAATCCTTATAAATAATGGCTTTGAATAATGACACTTATTTGGATTTTGCCAGATATAAAAATTGGAAGCATAGACCTTACTTCATAATGACAAATGTTATCTAAAATATTGACAGCAACTTAATCTCCTATTGGTAGAAGCTTGTTCCATATCATATTTACTACTACTTAGAAATATTAGATGTTTTGTTTGTTTGAGTTTGGTGTTGTTTTAACTATTTTATTCATTGACAATTTTATACATGTATATAGTAAATTCTGATAACATGCAGCACCTCACCCTCTCTTATTTCCTTTTCTTCTCACCAAACTTATATTTATGTAATTATTCTTGCTATCATGTCTTTTTTGGCTTTGTTTTGTGACTTACCAAGTTTAACCAAAGTTGCCTACAAGAACATGGGAGTGGAGCTATTCACTGCAGTTTGAGCAATTTACCATTTGCTACACCGTTGATGACAATGACTTCCCATCCTCAAGCAAGTATCAGCTGCTGGTAGCTCTCCTGGGAGAGGCCAGACTCCATGAGCTGTTGCACATTCAAAACGCAGTATTTAAGGAGCCTGTTTTATGCATTCCCTATGCAAGTAACAAACGGCTGCTGTGGGTTCCTAAGGGCAATGGCCATGCTATGCCCAGAAAACAGCATTTTATGGATCTCCTCCCTATCATTTGGCTTTTACAGTCATTCTGCCACCTTTTCCCCAAAGTCCTGAGCTTTGAAATGGACAATACAGATGTTCCTTGAGAGATAGGTATTCAGCAATCATTTATCTCACACCTTGATCAGCCATGATTTTCTGTATTATGTCCATTCACTGCAGAAGAAGAAGGAGGAGAGGAGGAAGAGGAAGGTGAGGAGGGGGAAGGAGGGGAAAGGGGGAAGGAAGAGGGAAGGAGAGGGGGAGCCAAGGGCAGTGCTAGTCTATGGGTATAGGCATAAATATTTGGGGAACTGTTTGGCAATATACCCATTTAGCAAAGTAGAATCAGTAGATTCACCCTTAGGGTCTATGTCATTTCCAATAGTGGGCTTTTGACCATTTTTATACTACTAAAGCCCTCAGATCCAACCAAAACCTGGTTGCCTACCCACATTACACCATATTCCCACCAACATTGCACCAGTAGGAATATCTTGCTTGGGAGGTTGATGTTTTTGACAATATACATCTTTTTAAATATATATATATAATTTAGTTAGCTTATAAGTTAATAGTTTTAATGTGGATCTTTCATACATGTTTGGTTGACCTTCCCTCTCATACCCACCCCTCTTTGCCTCTATTTCCATTCTTATTTCAACCTGTCTGCCCCTGATATTATTCCCACATGCTTTCATATCACATGTGCTTTGCCACAGCCACCACACCATCCTCTCTCAGATCTCTTTCCTCCCTAATTCTTCATGATGTCTTCCTTGTTTCTTGACCTCAACACATCCTCATTTCAACTTAAACAGAAAACTGAAAATCCAGATATAGAACCCATATATGAAAGATGACATGGAACATTTGTCTTTCTGGACCTACATTTTCTAATTTGGCATAATATTTTTCAGTTCCATTCATTTTCATATAAATTTCATAATTTCATTTTTCTTTAGTGCTGAATAGAATTCTGTGCACAAATGTACCACATTATTGTCACCTAGTATCAGTTGATGAATATCTAGGTAGACCAACTTCCTAGCTATTATGAACAGAGGAGTAACATAAATATCTATAGAGTTAAAGGTAAAGTCCTTTGTGTTTATTCCAAGAATGATAGACCTGCGTCTATGATAGAAAACTCCACACTGATTTCCACAGTAGCTGTACCAGCGTATACATACATCAAGGTATATAAGAATTTCTTTCCCCTCAACATACTCAATAGTAATTGATATGGTTTGTTTTCTTGATAATAGTCATTCTTTCTATGGTAAGATAGAATCCAGTCTGTTTGATATCATTTCCCTAATGACTAAAAATATCAAGCACTTTTAAAAGTATTTGTCACTATTAATTTCATCTTTGGAGAACTATCTTCCTTTCTATAGATAAGGTTTTGTTGGGTCATTTATTTTCTTGATGTTTAGTTTTTCTAGCTCTTTGCACTTTCCATGTATTAATCCTCTGTAAGATGTATAGTTATTTGATGATATTTTGAGACAAGATCTTGTTTGAGACAAACCTAAGCTAGCATTGAACTAGTGATCCTATTCCCTCAAATTCTCGGGTGATGAGATTTTTTTTTCCATTTGTCATTTGCTTTGGTAAAATGTTATATTATGTATGATTAAATTTCAATTCCTTTGATTATAATCACAAATACAAGTACTTTAAATATATATTTCTAGAGCAAATGTACAATGCTTTGATAAATTACTCCTTAGATTCCTTGTCTGCTTTGGATTAGGTAGTCGATTAATTTTCATTGTGGATTTGATAAAGGTAGATATACATTCTATATATTAATACTGATTTAAGGCTCTCTAGAGGTACAGAGCCTCTAGAATGAATACATATTAAAAGGGGATTTACTACATTGGATTTTCTGGGGTAACTCACAATAACTGCCTTAAAACTGCAGAAGCCAAGAACACAGTAGCATCTTAGTTCATGAGGCTAGGTCCAACAGTTTTACTTTGGCACTGAAGGCATGGGGAATTCCTAGAAATCTGCTACTCTTCAGTCCACATTGAAAGCCAGATGAAGCTGAGTCTGCTCTCAGCAAAAAAAAAAAAAGGAGCATCAGCAACAGGGTACATGAACTTTCCAGGGAGAGCAAAGAAAATAAAATAATATATAATACATTATAATATAATATATAATATAATAATAATTTTTCTTCTGAATTCCTTTTATTTGCATACAGTCCACATTTAGGGTTGGTCATTACACTTCAAACAATCCAAATAGTCAGGTCAAGAAAATCCTTTGTGTACCCAGAATCCCGATTTTTGTTGTAGATCCAGGAAAGATGACAAGACTAATCATCACATGTATATTTTTATATGAGCTGCTTTTTAAAAAAAGTTCTAAGAATTCAAAAGTTTAGAAGCAAAAGTTTAATATTAACACAGAATTTTCAATGCTTTGTTATATTTACAATACTTGTTCCTATTTTAAATCCCCATGTACACTGAGTGAGCATATATTTATATATTATATCCTAGAAGATTTATTGTCTTATAAGCTATATAAATATTACTGTCCTCTGACATTTATTTTTCTATTAGATGAAAGATAGTGATTAATTTTCAATTTCTCCATCTTGATGCCCGATTGATGCATCATCTGTTATAGAAAAGTACACATTTTTAATATGCTTTAGTTCCTCTTTTGGTAGAATCAGGAACACTATATGAGTACATCTGAATGTGGCTGTTTATTATTTCTTTGGCCTACTATGTCTTTATTGTTTTATAATACTATTATGTATTATGTAACATTGCAATGGTATACATTGGTATTGTTTATTGCCTCCATTCTGTCTTTATATATGATGTGTGGAACAAATTTCTTTATGGATAACTTTTACCAGATCAACACAATCCTCTTACATTGCTAGCTTGCAGAGACATCAAAAATGAAGAGGTATTAAGTCCTATGAACATCTTTGCACCTATTTCAATGATCATATACTTATTCTTCCTTATGCTGGCAGTGTGATAAGTAACCTTATTTGATTTTCTAATGTTCACATCAATAATGTCACCTTCTTAACCAGCCTGTTATGAAGCTTCATGCTTTTCTTAGATATTATGAGCTATTTTGACTCAGTGAATCTTCTTTAGGAATGAGATGGTTCTTAAGTTTTTACTTACATCAGCTACTGTTGGTTGTGGCCTTAAGGTTATTCTAGACTCACAAAACAGAGTAATAATCCCTATGTTCCTATTTTGATGATAGATTTTATTTTATTCAATATCTTAGAGACAAACCCTCCAAATTTTGATAGTATATCCTCCTAAATTATAGTCATGTTTTGTAAATACATTCTAAGTATAAATTTCCATTGTCCAAAGACTTTAAACTCCAGACTCACCTTACTTTTCCATGCTGTCTTTATATAGAATGGCACAGAGACAAATGGAACAGTTCTGAACACCCATGACACAGGTATATCAAGGTGAAATGTTTTTATCTATGCTTATCTTTGGAGGGAATAAGTCTAACTACTAGGGGTACCATAAAGCTGCCTTTTTATTTTTTTTTTAATCTTTTATTGGGTACCTTTAGTTCTATAAGGTGATCCTGTCAGAGACTGGTTTCTTCCTTCAGGTCTCTGCTGGTGGCCATCAAGAAGGCAGTGTCTTGTAGACATTACAGGACACTATACTCATGAAATTTCAACAATATGGTTTCCTAAACAAGACCTGCAAAAAGACAATGTCAATCAACATGCCAACACAGATGAGGGAAATCTCACAAGAGTGTATGCCTAGATGGAGAGCTATAATCAATTAATGGCTACTGAGGGGAAGATTAGTCTTCTTCAGGGATGAACCTTCTGATGGATTTATCCAATCCTGGGTGGTTAGGCATAAACATAAGTGCATATGAGCAATACATGAGTATTTATAAATGTATACGTTGTGCTTCCTAGTTTTATGTCAACTTGATATATGGTAACATCATTTGGGGAAGAGGGACTTTCAGTTAAGATGTCTCTATAAAACTGGCCTGGAGGGCTGGAGAGATGGCTCAGAGGTTAAGAGCACTGACTGCTCTTCCAGAGGTCCTGAGTTCAATTCCCAGCAATCACATGGTGGCTCACAACCATCTGTAATGAGATCTGGTGCCCTCTTCTGGCCTTAAGTCATACACGCTGTATACATAATAAATAAATAAATCTTTTTTTAAAAAAAAAAACTGGCCTGTAGGCAAGGCTGTAGTTCATTTCCTTAATTAGTGATTTATGTGGGAAGTCCTAGCCCTTTGTTTGTGGTGCCATCCCTAGGCTGCTGGTCCTGGATCCTATAAGAAAAAAATCTGAGTAAGTCATCAGGGAGAAAGCAAGTAAGTAGTACTCCTTCCTGGCTTCTGCATCACCTCCTGCTTCCAGGTTTTTTTCCTGGTTTGATTTCTTGCCCTGTCTTCCCTTAACAATGGAATGAAACCTGAGAGTTACAAACTGAAATAAACCTTTTCCTCCCCAAATTGTTCCTGCTCATGGTCTTATCACAACAATAGAAACACCACACACACACACACACACACACACACACACACACACACACACACACATACACACACACAGAAGTTGTACTCATGAGATTGTGATTGTATGTGTAACAATAATAATTAAAGAATTAGAGGTCTTTAGGGTTGGGGAATATGGGAGGAATTCGATGGATGAGGTAGAAGAAAATGATGTAAATACAGTACTCTTACATGAAATTCTCAAAAATTAAATAAATAAAATTTTTAAGTTGAAACAGAAAAAGTTAAGAAAATAAAGAAATATAGTGATTTGATAAGAATGTCCCCACAGGCTCATAGATTTGAATATTTGGTCACTAGATCATAACATGATTTGAAACAATTAGGAGGTATGGCCTTGTTGGAGGAAGTGTGTCACTTGGGGTGGGCTTTGAGGTTACAAGACCCCAAGCCAGGTCCAGTCGCTCTCTCTTTCTGCTGTCTGTATATCTGAACCTGGAACTGTCAGTTACTTCTCCAGCACCATGTCTGCCTGCATACCACCATTCTCTCTACTATGATATCAATGGACTAAACCTCTGAAACTGTAAGCAATCCCCAATTAAATGTTCTCCTTTGTAAGAGTTGCTATGGTCATGGTATCTCTTCACAGCAATAGAATGCTGACTAAGACAGAAGCTGGTATCAGGGAACAGGGTATTGCTGTGACAGACCTGACCATGCTTCTTGTTGAGGGAATGTGGACTTTGGGACACTGGATTAGGAAAGCAGTTGAATGCTTTAAGCTACGATTAATAGGGCACACTATTTGGAATGTGGAAGACAGTGGTTCTGAAGGCAGTGCAGATTATGACAGCCCAGGTCCATAGGTTTCAGAAGAGAAGAATATTAGTACATGGCCTAGAGACTGTTCTTGCAATATTTTGACAAAGAATGTAGCTATTTTCTGCCCTTGTCCAAAAAATCAGCCTGAGGCTAAACTGAAGAATTTTGAGTTAATGGCATTGGCAGAAGAGTCTAGTATTGACTGTGTCATATGGTTATTGGTGTCCAGTCTTATGCAGATCTATAATGAAAAGAGGCAGGTTGAGCAAGGGAAAATACAAAATGTACAGTTTGGGGAGAAAAGGAGCATCAGGAAGTGTAATAAAGCTAAGTTCAGTGTTTGAAAAGATAAAAGTTTAAAGAAAAGCCTGATGCTAAGTGGAATAAAGGGAGTGGTGCCATCAGGGCAACCCCAACCAACTATGCTTCCAACTTCTTATAAAGAATTAAAGAAAACTTTAAACATTGAAAGAAACCATAGAAAACAGAAAGTTGATGAAAATGTATTTAAATGAAGGAGACATGTTCCAACCCCAGCAAGCAGGAGAACCTGGCAATGTTAGCCATGTGATTCTAGCTTTAGAGTCAAGAATACAAGAAAGGGGTTGTGGAAACTCTCTCAATGGCTAAGGAATGCTGCTGAGGCCAGGCATATGTCAGGAGTGTCTGCAGTGATATTTCATTTGTGCTGAAATGTGGTGATATTTTATTTTTATGTTAATAAATAAAGTTTGCCTGGAGATCAGAGGTAATAGCAAGCCATTAACACAAAAATCAGGCAGTGGTAGCACATGCCCTTAATCCGATCACAAGGCAGGCAGAGTCTCTGTGTGTTCAAGGACACACTAGGGAACAGCCAAGTGTGGAGACACACACCTTTAATCCCAGTACCAACCATAGAGACCTGAAGGTCTGTACAGACAGGCAGTAACAAGGAAGTGAGGTAGCTGGGCTAAGAGCCAATGAGATGACAGAACAGCAAGGCAATAAAAGCCTGGGTAGACAGGAAGTAGCTCTTTTGGGAAGCTACGGCAGTGTGGTAAGTTAAGGTTAGCTGCTGGCTCTCACTATTTCTCTGATTTCTAAGGCTTTCACCCCTATATTTGGCTCTGTGTTTCTTATTTAATAAGACTGTTTAGAAATTCATCTACAAGTGTAGGCCCAGAGAGACTATTGCATAAAGTTGTGAAGGATTGCATTTGAGACCCCAAGATGTTGGAGATGCCAGAGCCGTGAGATACCTGCCAAGGAAAAGCTGCAGACCAGGTGTGGAATAAGCCCAAGAAAGAGAAGCATGTTGCAGTCAACAAAGCTGAAAGAAATTGGAAATATGAAGAGCTTTGACATCATAATTGGAGAAACAGAATTTGGAGTTTACCCGGTTAGTTTTACATCATGCTTTGTTCCAGTATTTTCTCACTATGCTTCCTTTCCTCCCTTTTGGAGTGGTACTATATATTCTGTACTATTGTATGTTAGAAGTATGTAATCCTCATTTTGATTTTGATTTTTACAGGGCTTACAGTTAAGAAAAGATTCCTTTGAGCCTCAGAAAAGACTTGGTACTTTGGATTTTTAAAGTGTTGAAACTGTGATAGATTATGGGGGCTTTTGAAGTTGGACTGAATGCATTTTTACATTATGTATGGCTCCAATTTTATGGAGGTCAGGAAGTGGAATGTGGTCGTTTGATAAGAATGTCCCACATAGGCTTGAATACTTGGTCATCAGGGAATGACACTACTTGAAACAATTAAGAGGTGTGGTTTTGTTGTAGGAAGTGTGTCACTGGAGATGGGCTTTGAGGTTTCAAAAGCTCAAGCCAGGATCAGTGGCTCTCTCTTACTGCTGCCTATGGATCTGGATCTAGAACTCTCAATTACTTCTCCAGCACCATGTCTGCCTTTATCCCATCATTCTTCCCTGCCATGATAATAGTGGACTAACCTTCTGAAACTGTAAGCAATCCCCAATTAAATGCTTTCCTTTATGAGCATTGCTGTGGTTATGGTGTCTTGTCACAGCAACAGGGCACTGACCAAGTCAAATACATTTAAAAAGCCCAAACTGTTTTAGCTGCTAGGTTCAGAGAGTAGGTTTGTTTATATGGATGCCTTTGGCTTATTTGTTTTAAGTTGCCATTCAGGTTAACCTTATAAATAGGTGTGTCCTCCCTGCTGTGGTTCCAATAATCAAGGAAATATACTTTTACCTGGGAAATCAGCTCTGTACTCTCTATGGCAGTATTGTCTTACAGTAAGTGGATGGGGTTGAGAGCAGTTAGATTACGATAAAGCAGAATTAAACAAATCATAGCAGTGTTAAATTTTGAGAAGAGTTAATTCAGTTCTACCAGGCCAGATCAACATGTAGAACCACTGGTGGTTAGAACTGTATAGATGACAGTAAACTACCACACTACTTGTAGCACTGAAGCCATGTCTGAATCTACCATTCCTATCATCCTGATCCTGACTGGCCTCTGGAAGACTGAAACAAAGATTGGTGGTATGAGAAGAAATGCTAATAAGAGAAAATGCTGCTGCCTGACAGACCCAATGGCACTGCCGACCCCATGCAGCTGCATGGGTACTGCCACCCTGGCTTAGTCAGTGGTCCTCTGACAACTGTAACATGACTTCCCTGTGGGATCCATGCATCTTTAGACAAGCCTGGCAACTTAAAGGCTGATCACTCCTGAGCACCATAGCTGTGGGAAGAAAAGAAGAAAGGAAAGACAGGAAAGATGTCCTAATGTTGTCACAGCTCTGCACTGGATGTCTTTGTTAAAGCAGACAGAAAAGTTCATGAATGTTTTGAGTTCAGGGGACACTTGCTGAATATTCCTGGGGCAAAGAACAGAGCCAGAGACACACAGCCAGGTAATAGAAACAAAGACAGTTCACTAAGGAACAGAAAGGCACCTTTGAGAATTGAAGCAGGCTAGTGATCTAGGGAAAAAAACACTCCAAAGCACTGGGCCACCAAGCTCACACCTCTATTTACATTGTATCTGCATCTCCTTGTTTGCAGATACAAATCTTTCATAGGGAGGCTCCCTTTGACAGTATAGCCTAGATGGGAAGGTGATCCAATTTTTATTGATAGCTATCTTCTTTCACATGTTGATCTTTTGTTGTTTGTTTGTTTTTATTATTCAGAAATTTTTTCATTCATTTTTACACACCAATCAAAGATCCCCTCTTCATTCCTCCTACCCCCTCAGCCTCCCTTTCCAAACCACCACCCACTCCCCGGCCCCCACAAGAAGGCAAGGCCTCCCATGGGGAGGCACATCCAGTAGAGGCAAATCCAAGCCCTTCCCCCTGCCTCAAGGCTGCACAAGGTGTCCCATCCTAGGTAGTAGGCTTCAAAACCCACTCATGCACCAGGGATAGATTCTGATCCTACCACCAGGGGGCCCCCCAAGCAGATCAAGCTACACAATTGTCTTACCATGCAGAGGGCCTAGTACAGTTCCAGGCAGGCCATAGCCATTGATCCAACTTTCATGAATTCCCACTAGTTTGGTTTGGTGGTCTCTGCAGGTTTCCCCATCATGATCCTGATGCACTTGCCCATAGAGTCCCTATTCTCTCTCTTTGACTGGATTCCTGGAGCTCTGCCTGGTATTTGGTTGTGGATCTCTGCATCTGCTTCCATCAGTCATTGGAGAAAAGTTCTGTGATAAGAATTAAGATATTCACCGATCTAATCAGTGGGGTAAGCCAGTTCACTTCAAGCACCTTTTCCTCTATTTCTACTAGTGCAAGCTGAGGTCATCCTTAGGGATTCCTGTTAACTTCCGTAGCATTGGGTTTCTCTCTATTCCCATGATATCTCCCTCTATCATGGTATCTCTTTCATTGCTTTCCCACTCCATCCCTGTTCCAGCTTGATCACCCCATTCCCATATGTTCTCATCCCCTATCCCCTACCCTACATTGCCCACACCTCATCCCCAGTTTACTCATGGAGATCTCATCTATTTCCCCTTCCCAGGTGGTTCATGAATCCCTCTTTGGGTCTTCTTTTTTAGCTAGCTTCTCTGGAGCTGTGAGTTGTTGTCTGCTTTATATCTACTATCCACTTATGAGTGAGTACATACCATGTTTGTCCTTCTGAGTCTGGGTTACCTCACTCAGGATGATATTTTCTAGTTCCATCCATTTGTCTGCAAATTTTATGATGTCATTATTTTTTCTGCTGAGTAGTACTCCATTGTGTATATGTACCACATTTTCTTAACCCGTTCTTTAGTTGAGGGGCATCTAGGTTGTTTCCAGGTTCTGGCTATTATGAATAATGGTGCTTTGAACATAATTGAGCATGTGTCCTTGTGGTATGATTGAGCATTCCTTGAGTATATGCCCAAGAGTGGTATAGCTGGGTATTGAAGATTGATTCTCAATTTTCTGAGAAAGCACCACACTGATTTCCAAAGTGGCTGTACAAGTTTGCACTCCCACAAACAGGAGAGGAGTGTTCCTCTTGCTCCACATCCTCTCCAACATAAGCTGTCTGTTGTGCTTTTGATCTTAGCCATTCTGACAGATATAAGACGGTATTTCAGAGTCATTTTGATTTGCATTTCTTTGATGACTAAGGATGCTGAGCAATACCTTAACTGTCTTTTGGCCATTTGAAATTCTTCCTTTGAGAATTCTCTGTTTAGCTCTATAGCCCATTTTTCAATTGGATCATTCATTATTTTGATGTCTATTTTCTTGAGTTCTTTATATATTTTGGAGATCAGCCCTCTGTCAGATATGGGGTTGGTGAAAATCTTTGCTCATTCCCATTCACATTCAGCCTTGTTGTTTTGTCTTATTTACTGTGTCCTTTGCCTTACAGAAGCTTCTCCTGACATTAACTCACACACCTATGAACACCTGTTTTTTGACAAAGAAGCCAAAACGGTACAATGGGGGGAAAAGGCATCTTCAACAAATGGTACTGGCATACCTGGACATCAACATGTAGAAGATTACAAATAGATCCATATCTATCACCATGCACAAAACTCATGTCCAAGTGGATCAAAGACCTCAATATAAAACCAGCTACACTGAACCTGATAGAAGAGAAAGTAGGAAGTAGTCTTGAATGCACTGGCACAGGGGACCACTTCCTAAATATAACACCAGTAGCATAGACACTGAGAGCAACAATTAATAAATGGGACCTCATGTGTTGATCTTGATATCCTTGCTCTCCCCTGCCACATGGTCAGTGTTGGTAAAGTCTAATGAGTACTTATTTATTTTGCATTTATTAAAAGCATTGTTCTATATATGCCCATTCACTTGATGCAGTCATTTTGTTCAAATCTCATTCAATTTCTTACTTTTCTTTGCCTACTTCTTTTATTAGTTACTGAGAGAAGAGTAACTTGCAATTGTGACTTGAATTAGACCATTTCTCCCTACTTCTGTTAGTCTTTGCACCAAAGTCACAGGCCTGATATTAAGATCATACACATTAGAATGGGTATTGAGCTTTTAGCATCATGAATAACTTCACCTACACTTGACTATTTGCTTGAACTCCAGATTCATCAATCCAAATGTCCACTCAGTGGCTCTACTTGATGGTCCAATGGGCTTGTAAAATATGTATCTGAAATTCTGTTTCCCTCTTAAATTTACCTTTTTTCCTGACTTTTCTCTTTCAATAAATACCACTGTTATTCCTCCATCCATTCACATCATAAACTGTGAAATACTTTATGATCTTCCCCTTCTTCAAATGTACATGTGTCATAACAAAAACTGATACACATTCTATTCTACACCATCTAGTATTCATGCCTGATACCATGTTATGCATTGCTCTCTTCATAGCCAACATTCTGTCACATTATGTCCTTCAATTGCCTATGGTTATTTTTTCCAACTCAGGACATTTGCACATGTTCATCCTTATACATCAACTTCTTTTCCTCACATCACTCAAGTATATTATTCTTTTTTAAAGGAAAGTTCTTAGAATGGATTTTTAAAGCCATTTGTTTCTGTAGCATCCCATTTTCTTTTTTGTTCTCATTATTGTCATTCTATATTGCAATTATTTTTATTGTTTTCCCTACTAAATAACATCTTCTCTTCTGTTCCCCCAGATCCAATTCCACAGTCTCATCCCCATCTCTGCAGCAAAACACCTGTAGCAGCCTTCTCTGTCACCACCAAACCCCTCTCCCATCTGCTTTGCATCCCACAGAACTTCCCTTTCTAACCTCCCTTCCTCCATTCATTACTTTTTCCCAGGCCCCAAAATTTAGCAGGTGCTTCTTGCTAACCCACAGGCTGAGTCTGTCAGAAAACCAGTATCCCAGCCTCCAACAACAGCAGGCATTCCTTGTGAACATAGGCCAGGAAAACAGGCAAGACACAGCCATCACACTCTCCAAAAATCCAGGGAGGAAACAGAAACTAAGGAATAAAACCAAGATCTATAATCATCACAAACCCAAAGGCTTAGATGCCAGCATAAAAACAAAATCAGTAATAGCCAGAGCAAAATGTGTCCGCTAGAGTCCTCCTATTCTACAAGAGCTTTCTGGGAATATTTCAACATACTTGAAGTATAAAACAAACATACAAAAAAACCCCAACACTTTAATACAGCCTTTATAAATATGATAGAGGTCCTTAGAAAGGAAATGAAGAAATACCTTTTTAAAATTGAGGAAAACACAAAAAAATGAAGAAATGAATAAATCCCTTAAAGGAATCCAACAAAACACAAACAAACAGTTGAAAGAAATTGAATAAAATTGTTCAAGACCTGAAAATGAAAATAGAATCAATGGAAGGAATTCTAGAAATGAAAATTTTAGGAATCTGAGCAGGAACTGCAGAGGAAAACATCACCAACAGAATACAAGAGATAGAAGAGAAAAGCTCAGGTGCTGAAGATACAATAGAAGACTTGGATACATTGATCAAAGAAAATGTTAGATCTAAAAGCTGCTGACACCAAAATTCCAGGAAAACTGGGACATTATGAAAAGACCAAAGCTAAGAATAATAGATATAAAAGAAGAAGAATCCCACCTCAAAGCCTCAGAAAATATTTTCATCAAAATCAGAGAAAAAAAAATGTACCTGCTAACCTAAAGGAAATACCTATAAAGGTACAATAAGCATACAGAAGACCAAATAGATTGGGCAAGAAAAGAAAATGCCCTTGGCTCATAGTAATCAAAACACTAAAAATACAGAACAAAGAATATAATATTAAAAGCTGCAAGGCAAAAGGACCATGTAATATATAAACGCAGACCTATTAGAATTATACCCGTCTTCTCAATGGAGACTGTAAAAGCCAGAAGGGCCTGGACAGATGTACTGCAAGCTCTAAGAGACCACAGATACCAGGCCAGGCTATTATATCCAGCAAAACTTCCAATCATCATAGATGGAGAAAATAAAGTATTCCAAGATGAAGTTAAATTTAAACAATCTATAAATCCACTCCTATAGAAGGTGTTCAAAGTTAACCTCCAAACTAAGGAAGTTAACCACACCCATAGAACACACATAGTAAATAATCTCACAATAGCAAAAACAAAAGAGGGGAAACACACACACACACACACACACACCACCACCACCACTAACAACAACAACAACAACATCAAAATAACAGGAAGCAACAATCATTGGTCATTAATAGCTCTCAGTATCAATGGTCTCAATTTCCTAATAAAAAGACACAGACTAACAGAATGGATGTGAAAACAGGGTCCATCCTTCTGCTGCATCCAAGAAACACACCTCAACATCAAGGATAAACAAAACCTCAGGGTAAAAGGTGGAAAAAATATTGTAAATAAGTGGACTTAAGAAGGAAACTTCTGTAGCAATTATAATAGCTAACAAAATACAGTTCAAACCAAAACTGATCAAAAGAGACAGGGAAGGACAATGTATAAGTATCCAGGGAAAAATCCACCAGGATGACATTTCCATTCTTAACATCTATGCTTGGAACACAAGAGCACCCAAGTTTGTAAAAGAAACACTATGACAGCATAAACTGCATACTGACTCTCAAACACTGATAGCAGGAGACTTTACTACCCCATTCTCACCAAAGGACAGGTCATCCAGACAAAAATTAAACAGAGAAATGCTGGAGTTAACTGAAGTTATAAACCAAATGAATGTAACTGATATTTACAAAACATTCCACCAAAACACAAAAGAAGAATATACTTTCTTCTCAACACCTCACAGAACTTTCTCCAAAACTGCCCACATACTCCATTACAGAGCAAGTCTCAACAGATACAAGAAAATTAAAGTAACTCTCTGCATTCTGTCAGACCATCATAGGTTAAAGCTGGATATTATGAACAACAGAAACAGAAGAAAACTTACAAACTCCTGGAAACTGAACAACTCTTGGCTGAATGAATAAGTGGGTCAAGACAGAAATAAAGAAATTAAAGGCTTTCTGGAATTCAATGAAAATTAATATACAACATACCCAAACATATGGGACACGATGAAGATTGGTCTAAGAGGCAAGACCATAGCACTAAGTGCCTACATAAAACAACTGGAGAGAACCTGACATATTGGGAACCTAACAACACACCTGAAAGTTATAGAACAAAAAGGAGAAATCACACCCCATAGGAGTAGACAGCAAGAAATAATCAAACTCACGGCTAATACAATAGAAATACAAAGAGAGCAGTACAAATAATAAATAAAAAACAGAGTTTGTACTTTGAGAAAATCACCAAGATAGACAAACCCTTATCCAAATAAACTAAAAGGAGGAGAGAGAACATCAAAATCAACATAATTAAAAAGGAAAAAGGCCATGTAACAATAGACACTGAGGAAGCCCAAAGAATCATGAGGACATACTATAAAAACATGTAATCCACCAAATTGGAAAAATCAGAAAAAAAATGGATATTTTTTCTCCATAGGCACCACTTACCAAAGTTAAATCAAGATCAGTTAAACAATTTAAATAGACCTATAACCCCTAGAGAAATAGAAGCAGTCATCAAAAGACTTCCAACCAAAAAGAAAAAAAAGCACAGAAACAGATGGTTTTAGTGCAGAATTCTACCAGACATTCAAAGAGGAGTTAACACCAATATTCCTTAAATTATCCTACAAAATAAAGACAGAATGAACATTGCCCAACTCATTTTATGAGGATGCAGTTACCCTGATACCCAAACCACATAAAGACTCATACAGAATAATTTCCCTTATGAACATAGATGCAAAGATATTCAATAAAATACTTGCAAACAAAAATCTAAGAACACATCAAAAACATCACCCATCATGATCAAGTAGACTTCATTTAATAGACACAGGGATGGTTCGACATATGAAAATCACCAAATTTAATCCACTGCATAAACTGAAAGAAAAAAAAACACACATGATCAGATCATTAGATGCATAAAAATACTTGACAAAATCAACTACCCCTTCATGATAAAAGTCCTGGAGAGATTGAGGATACAAGGCACATGCCTCAACATAAAAAAAGACAGTTTATAATAAGCCTATAGCCAACATTGACCTAAATGGAGAACAAAAATACTCAAAGCAATTTCGCTAAAATCAGGAACAAGACAAATTTGTCCACCCTCTCCATATCTATTCAATATAGTACTTGAAGTTTTAGCTAGAGCAATAGGACAACTTAAGGAGATCAAGGGGATATAATTTTGAAAGGAAGAAATCAAGGTATTGTTATTTGCAGATGATATGATGGTATACATAAGTGACCCTAAAATTCTACCAGGGAACTCCTACAACTAATTTTTTAACTCAGAAAATTAGTAGCCCTCCTATGTACAAATGACAAACAGGCTGAGAAAGTAATCGTGGAAACAACACCTTTAATAATAGCCTCAAATTCTATAAAATACTTTGAGGTAACACTAACCAAGCAAGACTTATAAAATAAAAACTTCAAGTCTTTGAAGAAAGAAATTGAAGAAGATATCAGAAGATGGAAAGCTCTCCTACATTTATAGATTGATAGGATTTACATAGTAAAGATTATCATCTTACCAAAAGCAATCTAAAGATTCAATGCAATCCCCATTAAAATTCCAGCATAATTCTTTTTTTCAAAAAATTTAATTAATTAATTTATTTATTTTACATCCCGACTGCAGCCTCCCCTCCCTCCCTCCCTCCCTCCCTCCCACTTATTCCCTACTCCCCCCACCTCAATCCAGGCCCCCTCAATCCACCTCTCCTCAGTAATAGCTCAAAAAGGAGGCAGGCCTCCCATGGGCTTCAGCAAAGCATGACATATCAAGCTGCCATAAGACCAGGCACCTCCCCTTGTATTCAGGCTAGGCAAGACAATCCAGGATAAAGAAAAGGTTCCCAAGAGCCAGTCAAAGCACCTAGAACAGCCCCTGTTCCCATTGCCAGGAGTCCCACATATAGACCAAACTACACAACTGTCACATGTATGTAGAGGGCCTAGGTCAGTCCCATGAAGGCTCCCTGGTTGTTGATTTTCTCTCTATGAGTTCCCATGAACCAGGCTAGTGGTTTCTGTGGGTTTTGCTGTGATGTTTTGTGAGGTCCAATGTTTGGCTGTGGGTCTCTGAATCTGTCTCCATCAGTCACTGGATGAAGGCTCTCTGATGACAATAGGGATAGTCACTAATCCTATCACAGGGATAGACAATTAAGCTATGCATCCATTGCTGCCAGAAGTCATAGCTGGGGCCATCCTTTTAGACTCCTGAAATTTCCCCTTGCATCAGGCTTCTACCCGACTCCCTTAAAACTCCCAGTTCCACTCATCTCTCTCAGGATGGTCCCCCTCCCCCTATCCCTCAATTTCTCATGCCCACCCACCCTAAGTCCAATTAGAATATCTCCTCTATTTCCCCTTCCCAGAGAGATCCATGTGTTCCCCCTTGGGCCGTCCTTGTTTAGCCTCTCTGGGTCTGTGGAAGGTAGTATGGTTATCCTTTACTTTATAGTTAATATTCACTTATGAGTGAGTACCTACCATGTTTGTCTTTCTGGGTCTGGGTTACCTCACTCAGGACAATTTATTTCTAGTTCCACCCACTCGCCTTCAAATTTCCTGATGTCACTGTTTCTAACAGCTGAGTAATAGTCCATTGTGTAAATGTAACACATTTTCTTTATCAATTCTTCAAGTGCGGGACATCTAGGTTGTTTCCCAGTTCTGTCTATTATGAATAAAGCTGCTATGGACATAGTTGAGCAAGCATCCTTTGGGTATTTGCCCAAGTGTGGTATCATTGGGTCTTGAGGTAGACTGATTCTCAATTTTCTGAGAAACTGCCGTATTGATTTTCAAAGCAGCTATACAAGTTTGCATTCCCACCAACAATGGAGGAGTGCTTCTCTTGCGCCACATCCTCTCCAGCGTAAGCCATCATTTGTGTTTTTGATCTTAGCCATTCTGACAGGTGTAAGATGGAATCTCAGAGTTCTTTTGATTTGCATTTCCCTGATGGCAAAGGATGTTGAACATCTCCTTAAGTGTTTCTCTGCCATTTCAAATTCTTCTTTTGAGAATTCTACTTAGGCCAGTATGCCAGTTTTTAGTTGGATTCTTCCTTTTTTTTCCAGAATGGAGGAAGGATTATTTCTTTCTTTTGATGTCTAGTTTCTTGAGTTCTTTATATATTTTAGAGATCGGTCCTCTGTTGGCTGTGGGGTTGGTGAAGACATTTTCCCATTCTGTAGGCTGCCTTTTTTGTCCTATTGACAGTGTCCTTTGCTTTAAAGAAGCCTTTCAGTTTCATGAGTTCCCATTTACTGATTGCTGATTTTAGTGCCTGTACTATTGGTGTTCTGTTTAGAAAGCTGTCTTCTGTACCAATGTGTTCAAGGATGTTCCCCCACTTTCTCTTCTATCAGCTTCAATATATCTGGTTTTATGTTGAGGTGTTTGATCCGGTTGGACTTGAGTTTTGTGCAGAGTGATAGATACAGATCTCTTGCATTCTCCAACATGTGATATCTAGTTAGACCAGCAACAATTGTTGAAGATGCTTTTTTTTCTTCATTGTATAGTTTTGGCTTGTTTGTTGAAAATCAAGTGTCCATAGGTGTGTGGATTTATATCTGGGTCTCCAACTAGATTCCATTGATCCACCTATCTGTTTTTACGCCAATACCATGTTGTTTTAATACTGTAGCTCTGTAGTAGAATTTGAGATCAGGGATGGTGATATCATTGGCAGTTCTCTTATTGTACAGGATTGTTTTAGCTATCCTGGGTTTTTTTTGTTTGTTTTTCCATATTAAGTATTGTCCTTTCAATGTCTGTAAAGAATTGTGTGAGAATTTTGATGGAGATTGCATTGAATTTGTAGATTACTTTCAGTAAGATGGCCATTTTTACTATGTTAATCTTACTGATCCATGAGTATGAGAGATCTTTCCATCTTCTGATATCTTCTTCAATTTCTTTCTTCAAAGACTTGAAATTCTTGTCATACAGGTCTTTCACTTGCTTGGTTAGAGTTACCCCAAAATATTTAATATTGTTTGTGGCAATTGTGAAGGGTGTTGTTTCCCTTATTTCTTTCTCAGCCTGTTTGTCATTTGCATGTAGGAGTGCTTCTGATTTTTTTGAGCTAATGTATCCAGCCACTTTTCTGAAGGTGATTATCAGTTGTATAAGTTTTCTGGTAGAATTTTTGGGGTCGCCTATATATGCTATTTTATCCTCTGCAAATAGCAATACTTTGACTTCTTCCTTTCCAGTTTGTATCCCCTTGATCTCCTTAAGTTGTTCTGTTGCTCCAGCTAAAACTACAAGTACTATATTGAACAGATATGGAAAGAGTGAACAGCCTTGTCTTTTTCTTGATTTTAGTGGAATTGCTTTGAGTTTCTCTCCATCTAGTTTGATGTTGCCTGTTGAATTGCTGTATATTGATTTTATTATATTTAGGTATCGTCTTTGTATTCCTGATCTTTCTAAGACTTTTATTATAAAGGAGTGCTGGATTTTGTCAAAGGATTTTTTAGCATTTAATGAGATGCTTGTGTGGTCTTTTCTTCTTTCAGTTTGTTTATATTGTGGATTACATTGACAGATTTTCATATGTAGAACCATCCCTGTGTCTCTGGGATGAAGCCCTCTTGATCATGGTGGATGATCTGTTTTATGTGTTCTTGGATTCAGTTTACCAGTTTCATTGACTATTTTTTGCATCAATGTTCATGAGGGAAATTAGTCTATAATTCTCTTTCTTTTTTGGGTCTTTGTTTGATTTTGGTATCAGGGTACCTGTAGCCTCATAAAAAGAATCTGCCAATGTTTCTTCTGTTTGCATTTTGTGGAATAATTTGAGCATTTAGGCTTTCTGAGGTTTGAATTGTTGTTGAATTCCAACTTTAATCCACAGTGATCTGATAAGATACAGGCGGTTATTCCAACTTCTTTTATATTTGTTAAGATTTCCTTTGTGACCAAGTATGTGATCAACTTTGGAGAAGGTTCCCTGAGGTGCTGAGAAGAAGATACAGATTTTGGTGTTTGGGAATTCTGCCACTGAGGCACATAATGCACCAACCAGAAAAGGTGAGAGACATGCCTACCAGAGGAACTGCACCCCCACCTGTATTCTGCACCCCTAGACAAGTCTCTAAGCCCACACCTTCCCAGTTAGTCCCCAGCCCCATGGCCGGACCCTCCTCCCAACCCCAGAATACTTCCACCAAGCAGGCTGAGGCCACACAAGCCAGAAAGGGTGAATGACCTGCCTAGTAATAGAATCGCACCCCTCCCTTGATTCTGTCCATCATGACCCTTCCCCACCCCAACAGCATCCCAGCTTGTCCCTGGCCCTGCTGTCACTGTGCCCCCATCCCCAAAACAATTTTTTACATACTTTGAAAGGACAATACTGAACTTCATGTGTGAAAAAAAGCCAGGATAGCTAAAACAATCCTGACTAATAATAAAAAGAACTGTTGCAGGTATCACTATTCTTGTATTTAAGTTGTGCTATAGAGCTATAGTCACAAAAACTGAATGGTATTGGCATAAAAACAGGCATATTGATCAATAGAATAGAATTAAAGACACAGACATAAATCCACATACATTTGGAAACATGATTTTGGATAAAGAAGACAGAAATACAAACTGAAAAAAAAGACAGCATCTTCAACAAATAGTCCTGATCAAATTGGGTATCTGCATGTAGAAAAATCCAAATAGATCCATACTTATCAAGTCCAAATAGAAGAAAGACTTCAACACAAAACCAGATACATTTAATCTGATAGAAGAGAAAGTGGGGAATAACCTTGAATATGATGACACAGGAGACAACTTTCCAAACAGAACACCAATAGTGCGGGAAATACGATCAACAATTAATAAATGGTACCTCATGAAATTGAAAAGCTTCTGTAAGGTAAAGGACACTGTCAATCAGACAAAGCAGCAGCCTACAGAACTGGAAAAGATCATTATCATTGTCACATCTGATAGAAGATTAATACCCAAATTATATAAAGAACTCAAGAAACTAGATATCAAAAACTCAAATAATCCACTTAAGAAATGGATTATAGACCTAAAGAGTGAATTCTCACTAAAAGAAACTCAAATGTCTAGGAAACACTTAAAGAAATGTTCAGCATTCTTAGCCATCAGGGAAATGCAAATCAAAACTACTTTGAGATTCATTCCATCTTACACCTGTCAGAATGGCTAAGATCAGTAACATAAATGACAGCTCATGCTGGTGATAATGAGAAGCAGGGGAAGCACTCCTTCATTGCTGGTGGGAGTTCAAACTTGTACAGCTACTTTGGAAACAGATATGTCAGTTCTTCAGAACATTGAAAATCGATCTACCTCAAGACTCATCTATACCACTGCTGTGGGATGTTCTGTGTGGCAAATGTGTTAATAAATAAAACACTGATTGGCCAATAGCCAGAGAAGAAGTATAGGCATGACTAACAGAGAGAACTGAGGGAACAGGAAGGGAAGGGGGAGACTGCATGCAGCTGCCACCAGGACAAGGAAGATGTAAGGTACCAGAAGCCATGAGCCACGTGGCAAAGTATAAATGAATAGAAATGGGCTAAATATAAGAGTAAGAGCTAGACAATGATAGACCTGAGCTAATGGCCAAGCAGTTTAAATAATATAAGCATCTGTGTGTTTATTTTATAAGTGGGCTCTGGGACTGGTGGGACTTGGTGGGAGCTGGAGAGAAATTCTCCAGATACTAATGGCACCCAATGTGGGGCACTAGTTTCCACCTTAAACCTAAAAATATTTAATAAGCAATTCTAAACAGAGCCAAAACCAGGTTCCTGCTTCATGTCTCATAAGTGCAACTAGATGCTGCAAAACACGGGTTTGAGCTACTGGTGGGTTCCTGGTGTTTGCACTTGACCTACAGTATGGCGAGAATGAGGCATCTGCAAGTGCCACATTAAGCTGCGTGGTGGATTTAGCCTTTGCTAGTACAAAACAAAAAGAGGTTTCTGGGCTACATGCTGCTTTGATAGAAGCATAGACCCATTATTTCTGAGAGTTAATGGCTCCCAGAGCTGGCGGTAAACGTACCACCACCATGTTGGGAAGCTAAAGTGGGCGGAGCCAGCAGCCACAAAGGCTCTTTCAGTCTTACAAATGCTACAGTTTAAAGCAATAGATTCACAATAAGACAGATTCAGATGAAATAGTTTACAACGTATATAAAAATGTACATAGGCTTGAAAGAGAGAGAAAAAGGAATATATACAGTTATATAAACAAATAAATAGTTTTTAAAAATAAAGTCTTTAAAGAGACAGTAAAATTAATATAAAAAAAAGCCATGTAAAGATGAATATTATACAGAGAATCTGGATTATGTTCTCTTTGATATTCGTAACTGAAGAAAAACATTTGTTTGTAAAAGCTGTTGAGTTATGCCAAAATGTAAATTTTTTTTTTTTTTTTTTTTTTGGTTTTTCGAGACAGGGTTTCTCTGTGTAGCTTTGCGCCTTTCCTGGGACTCACTTGGTAGCCCAGGTTGGCCTCGAACTCACAGAGATCCACCTGGCTCTGCCTCCCGAGTGCTGGGATTAAAGGCGTGCGCCACCACCGCCCGGCGCAAAATGTAAATTTTAAAGGTACCTTGACTTCAAAATTTTGATATAAGGATATGTTGCTTTGGAAAAAAAGGCTCTGCTTTTGTTTCCACAGAAAGCCAGAGGCTAGGGATTTGTTTCAGATTAAAATACATCAGGTTTCACCAGCCAAGACCACCTGAAAGGTCTCCGATGACACCATGGCCCAGATGATTCAACATCCAGAACCATTTCAAGGCAACTGGCTCAGACGATACACCCTCATGGACTACTCCATAATCCTAAAATATTATTTGTGTCCCCATAAGATACAGCACCCCCTTCCAGCAGGAATTAGTAAGAAAAGCTATGCCCAAACTCCCAAATATACCAAGTTGGCTTTAGAGATGGAATTGACTCACTCCCCCTCTAAACCCAGGCATATTCCAAAAAAAAGATTAAAAGGTTCTTGTGTCCCAAATCAGAAGAGCCCTCTGGTGTGGGACAGAGAAAAACCAATATTTTATATAAAACAGGTTGATTATAAACCTACTTTTAAAGAGCAACAACTTGTTTAAAATGTTTTACATTGGTATAGATTTTAGTTTATTGATACAAGTTTAAACTCAATTTTGTTATACTGTATATATGTATATATTCTCGTTTGAGATATTGTGTTTATGTAACTCATTTAGATTGTAGTGATAATTAAAAACACAGATTAATAATTAGTCTATGATAGTCAAACTTGTACCATGTTAGTTAAGTTTTCTAGGTATACATAGATATATTTCAGATAGATAGGTAATCTTCAAACACTTCAAAGACCTACAGAATATGGCATTTAAAATATTTTTTAAAATTAGAATTTCTGGACAGTAAGACATGTCTGCTCCTGGCAGCACTGATTTACTTCAGAGAGGATGATGGGCATCAAAGACAGTCTGTATGGAGTTTATCTTCGCCTTGGCAAAAATAGCCATTTGGACAAGAAACTGTTCTTGCCTGGACTACTTGAATGACTGGACATGCAAGACCCATGGAAAGGTGACCACTGAACTTTGCTTGGCAAAATGGTCCTTTAGGTTCCTGCTTCACAGAAGAAACTGCCAGACATTCTACAGGACACAGAAAAAAATGACTGAGAGACTCTACTCCTGTGGGCTGAAGACAGATGCCCCAACTTTACAAGAGAACTTTGGATGACTGTCCAGGCTGCCAGCTGTCTCTGTCTACCCTGCAAGACTCCATAACATTGCTTGCATCCTTCTCCCATTTCTCAGGTAGTATTATATCCTTCTGAGGTCTTTGATGTAGTTGAAGCAGATAGTTACAATTTTCCTTAGTTATGATAAAAGATAAGTTAGATATAAAACCTTAGACTCACAAATATAAGATAGATAGGATATCTTCTTTAATATTGTAACTGTAATTCTTGCTTGATAATTGTTTTGTTATCTGTAGTTTTACTATGTAAAAGCTAAAACCTTCCTTTTTTTAAAAAAAAGAAAAGGGGAAGTGCTGTGGGATGTTCTGTGTGGCAAATGTGTCAATAAATAAAACACTGATTGGCCAATAGCCAGAGAGGAAGTATAGGCATGACTAACAGAATTGAGGGAACAGGAAGGGAAGCGGGAGACTGCATGCAGCCGCCACCAGGACAAGGAAGATGTAAGGTACCAGTAAGCCATGTGCCACGTGGCAAAGTATAAATGAATAGAAATGGGCTAAATATAAGAGTAAGAGCTAGACAATGATAGACCTGAGCTAATGGCCAAGCAGTTTAAATAATATAAGCATCTGTGTGTTTATTTTATAAGTGGGCTCTGGGACTGGTGGGACTTGGTGGGAGCTGGAGAGAAATTCTCCAGATACATACCACACTTGGGCATATACTTAAAGGATGCTCCATTCTCCCACAAGGATGCTCAACCATGTTCATTGCAGCTTTATTCATAATAGCTAGAAAATGAAAACAATCTTGATTTCCCTCAACTGAAGAATAGATAAACAATATGTGGTACATTTACACATGGAGTATTACTCAACTGTTTAAAATATGACATCATGAAATTTGCACACAAATGGATGGAACTAGAAAAATCATCCTGAGTGAGGTAATCAAGAGCCAGAAAGATAAATATGGTTTTTATTCATTTATAAGGGGGATTTTAGCCATTAAATAAATGATTATCAAGCTACAATTTGTAGATCCAGAGAGTTTAGGTAAGGGAAATGGGTCTAGGGGGATGCAGTGATCTTCCTGGGAGTGGGAAATAGAATATAAATTTTAGTGCAGACTAGAGGCATGTGAGGATGGTAGCAGGGAGGGAGTAAGTGGGGGCTGAGAAGGTGTAGAGGGAGACAGTGGGACAAGAAATTACTGGAATTGGGAGAGTCTTTTGGGGAGGGGTGGAAACATAGGACAGTAGAAACGTCTTGGAATCTATGAAAGTGGTTATAATGTGACCTCCTAGTAATGGAAGACATGGAGTCTTAACTGGCCATAACTTGTAGTCAGGTAAGGCTTACAGTGGATGAACTGGGTTGAATTCAATTGAATTGTCCTAGGGAGACTCATGGAAATCCCCCCAAATGCCCAGGCTGTTGTTAAGGTAAAGGTTTGCTTTCCATAAACTGATACTGAGGCCCCATTGCTGAGGACAGCTCCCACACAACTAATTGAACATGGAAATGGAAAACTCTAGTTGGTGACTACTACATGGAGCCCTCACCCCTTAGTTCCAGATTCTTTGGTGTGGGAAAATAATTTACAAGCTACCAAAAGAGAAATGTGGATAACAACCCAGCCACAAAACCTTTGACCTATAATCTGTCTTGCCTGCAAAATATGCTGGGGCAATGGTGGCATAGAACTTGTGGAAGAAACCAATGTCTGATTTGACCTAAGGTCCACTCCACAAGAAGGAACCCATACCTTACAGTGCTTGGGTAACCAAGAATTAGAGACTAGATCAGTGGTTCTTAACCATCTTAATGTTGCAATGTTTTAAAACAGTTCCTCATATTGTGGTGAACCCCAAGCATAAAATTATTTTCACTGCTGCTTCACAACTGTAATTTTGCTACTGCACTATAAACATCTGTGTTTTCTAACAGTCTTAGGAGACCTCTGTGAAAGGCCATTCAACCACCAAAGAAGTCATGATCCACAGGTTGAGAACCATTGGACTAGATCTCCCAGAGACCTAGAGTAAAATAACAAACTACTGGTTAAAAAAAGTATCAATTAAATTATTCCTAATGATATTCTGCTATACTCATAAATCAGTGCCTAATCCAGTCATCCTCAGAGAGGCTTATAGCAGCAGCAGATGGGAATAGATGCAGAGACCCACAGCCAGACATTATGTTGTGGAGAGATAGAGATAGAGATAGAAATAGAGAGATGAGAGAGAGAGAGAGAGAGAGAGAGAGAGAGAGAGAGAGAGAGAGAGAGAGAGAGAGAGAATAAAATATATGGCTGGTTTCTCATATCAACATACTGCAGAGCTAGAAATAATTTTTACAAAGAGGAAGTAATTAAAAGTTATATATTATTTCAGTAGCAGATGAAAGCAAATTCATGAGAATCTCAATCACTTCTATACTTGCAAATCATCCCCAAGAGATTTGAAAATTCACAAACTATGCAATGGGGAATGTAGGTGAACTTAACACCTCAAAAGGTTCAGAGATGCCAGTTTGTTAACTGGTAAGTTTTATGTGTTTTGCCTTATCATGGGATCAGAATTCTTGCTGATTCAAATCTAACGTTGCTAGGGTGTTTGGAAATAGGTTAGAGATTTAGATACAGTGTCTCTAGATCCATTGTAATTACCTGAGTAAGTCTATGTTTAGGTTACAAAGTGACCAGATAATGCAAAATGTCTTTTTGCTACTCTGAACTGTTGAGAGAACAAAGGCAACACTTCCCTGTCTATAACCTATGGATATGTGAATTTTGAGAAAGCATAAACGTTTGTGCCAGGACGAGTGTTCAAATTTGGTTAGCATCTGGTTCTGTGGGTATGGCTGAACATCCAGGAGAAAATGCAAAAGAAAAAAAAAGAGTGAAAGAAACTCAAAATGACTCTCTGGAGACTGACATATCAAAGAGGCAGGCAAAGTCAAATATCTAGAAATGGAGATGAATGCAGAGCAGGAAAAGAGTGACAATAAAATGATAGTCTGCTCATCATATTGTCCAAGAGAGAGGTCAATGGTTAGAAAGTCAAGGACTTGCCCTCCAATAGTTCAAGATGTAGACACATTGTCTGGCACCAGGGTGGCCAGTCTCAGTGAGAAAGGTGAATGGAAGACAGATCATACTGGTCAGACAAGGATTATACGATAATGAAATGTGAACTTTAATGAAATAAAGCATTTCTTCCTGAATTTTGCATTCTGTATAGCCCACTGCGGATGATCTGACTCATGACAGATATTTATTGGTGATCCCCTTTCCTCCTCCGTGGAGTTGGGATATCTCTGTAACCTCCAGAGAGCTTCTCTGCTCACACCTCTTATGAAAAGCTGCTAATTTCCTGGGGAAAGCTTAGTGACTCTGCCTCCTGATGGCGTTTACATGCAACACAGTGTTCTCACTGTATTAAGCAATTATCCCAGGTTCTGCTGTGGCTGACCCAGCCAGCACACCAGGGAGGGCTTAAAACTTCTGTCACAGATGGGCTTAGGAAAGCATCACACCATGTACAAGGCTGTGCTCAGATAATTTCATAGAGTGATGACAGTCCATCCATTCTAAGTGCAAATGTTAGGATAAAAGAAACACATTGTGTAACAGCTGTAGGTTTAAGAGATGGTGGTTGTCAATCATGCTTTTTCATCGGGAGAAGACATTTTTAATTAGCTGGTTTGGGAAAACAATCAAAGGAAGACAGTGTTCTTAGACTGAGAAATTAGAGTTGGATAGTATCAAAAGTATGCCCTTTTTCCTTGGAAATGCTAACCACCTGAACAGCAGAACTCACTCTTCTATGTCTTTATCTCAAAGGATTTATTCCTATGTGGAGATGTGACCCTTAAAACTATCACCTAATCTCAACATTCAGTCTTTTCTCTCAAGTGAAAATAGTTTGAGTCATCTTGTCCTAGTTTGTTTTTCTGTTGCTGTGATAAATTGCCATGACAAAATCAACTTGCAAGAGGAAAGGATTGCTTTGGCTGACACTTCCAGAGCACAGTGCGCCAGTGAGAGAAGTAAGGGCAGGAGCTCAAGGCAAGAGCCTGAAGGCAAGAACTGAAGTAGAGGCCACAGAGAAGCACTGATTTCAGCTCACTTTCATATATAACCTACAACCACTTGCCACAAACATTCCCAAAGTTCAATCTGATGGAGGCAATGCCGTATTTGAGGTTCCTTCCTCCCAGATGACTTTAGTTTGTGTCAAGTTAACAAAATCCAGATAGTGCTATCCATTTGCCTGCAAATTTCATGATGTCATTGTTTTTTACAGCTGAGTAATACTCCATTGTGTGTACATACCACATTTTCTTTATCTGTTCTTTGGTTGAGGGACATGTAGGTTGTTTCCAGGTTCTGGCTATTATGAATAATGCTACTATGAATATAATTGAGCAAATGTCCTTGTGACATGATTGAGCATCCCTTGGGTATATGCCCAAGAGCAGTATCACTGGGTTTTAAGGTAGATTGATTTCCAATTTTCTGAGAAGTCACCATACTGATTTCCAAAGGGGGTGTACAAGTTTTCACTCCCATCAACAGTGGAGGAGAGTTCCCCTTGCTCCACATCCTCTCCAATGGAAGCTGTCATCAGTGTTTTTTATCTTAGCCAATCTGACAGGTATAAGATGGTATCTCAGAGTCTTTTGATATCCATTTCCCTAATGGCTAAGGATGTTGAGCAATTCCTTAAATGTCTTTCAACTATTGGAGATTCTTCTGCTGAGAATTCTCTATTTAGCTCTGTAACCCATTTTTAATTGGATTCTTGATATTTTGCTATCTATTTCTTGAGTTCTTTATATATTTTGGAGATCAGTCCTCCGTCAGATGTAGGGTTGGTGAACATCTTTTCCCATTCTGTAGGCTGTCGTTTTGTCTTATTTACTGTGTCCTTTGCCTTATAAAAGATTTTCTGTTTCAGGAGGTCCCATTTATTAATTGTTGCTCTTAGTGTCTGAGCTACTGGTGATATACACAAACTTTAGACCGACAGCTGTGGAACCTAAATGGTACCAGACTAAGCACCCTGCATACAGGAGACAGTTTTTCAGCTTGTTCTGTTTGAGGGGCCCCTGGCAGTGAGATCAAAATCTATCCCTGGTGCATTAGCTGGCTTTCTGGAGCCCATTCCCTATGGTAGGATGCCTTGCTCAGCCTTGATCAGGGGGGAGGGGCTTGGTCCTGCCTCAATTGAATGTACCAGTCTTTGCTGACTTCCATGGGAGGCCTTACCCTTTTAGAGAAGGGGATGGGGTTGGGTCGGGATGGAAGTCTGGAGGGGAGGGAGAGAAAGGGTGAGAGGGGGATCTGTGGTTGGTATGTAAAATGAATAAAAAATTTTCTTAAATAAATTTAAAAAAAGAAAAGATAAATGATTCAATTTGGTACCAAAAAAACCTAGATAGTACAAGCCCCTTTATAGAACTTTCCTATAAACCTTCTAGGAAGGTGTCTTTAAAATAAATAGATGAAGATTATGAATCATTTCCTTAAAGGAAGAGTTTAAAGTGTGTTGGGCTCTCCAGTCTGTGCTAAGTATTTGTACAAATATTGTTAATATTATCAAATATTATTAATAAGATAAAATAAATAAAACTAATTAGTTTTACCATGATTTGATGAAGGATATTCTTACCTCATTTTAGATACAATACTGCTGAGTCTTAAATACATAATTTGCTTTCAATGATATATCCAATTTGCAACAAACCCCAAACTTACATCCATGTCTAGCTTAGTGCATTGTACTCTATAATGATGGCACAGTTTCCTGAATCACTGGCTGTTCT